>NC_051279.1:18486460-18815460 GCF_015220745.1 Sebastes umbrosus
CAGTTTAAGTGGTACAGTGTAACATATCAGGTGAAAATATGGGCAAAAAATTGCCTAAATGTATCAACATTCTCATAATATGATTGCATAAACATGTTTACACAACTTACAGAAGCACTTGCTATTAAGGCAATAACTTTGATGAACTGCAATAAAGAAGCCCAGTGCTGAATGTGGATGGTAAGACTGTGGGTACAGACATCACCAGAACCCAGCCTGGATCACAGTAGAGGATGTGCAGGTCGAAATGTGTGTGATGTGCACTTCAGGGGTCACCACAGCATAGGAGAATCTATCTGGGTGAAGCCAGGGTCCTTCCTCTGCTCCCAGTATGTGTTGTTGCTCACCCAGGTATCGTCCTTTGACTTCCTTTGGAGGCAGAAGAAAAGCAAGGCAGTGATAAATGCTGTGAAAGAAGCATTTCTGACACAGGCTGCTGTTATAGCGACAAGCTGCATACTGTATAACTCTATTAAGAGCACTCACTTTCCCATACATTTCTTTCTTAGTGGGAAACTAATAAATCTTGATATTTAGGCTACCTGAAGAATTTAGGTTGATGTGTTATGTTGTTCTCCTCCTGGACTCTCCGTCTCTCTCTCTGCAGCTGTTCAATCCTCTGCTTCTGCTCCTCTGCAGCCTCCAAGTTCCCCTCCTCCAGCAGTCTGCCAGCGAGACAGAGACACATTCATTATGCAAACATGGTAAAACATTCATCTGTGTTATTCATGCTCATGTTCCTTGGTTTTGCAGTAAGATAACTTGATTATGGATAAACAGGAATATACATAACTCACGATATTGAAGGACTAGAAGTAGTGTAATTGTTTTTATTTTGATGGCAAAGTGCTTCTTCTTTCTGTGGCACCTTGTGAAAGCAGTGTCTACTTTGCAGGCTTTTAAACCTTAAAAATGTGAGCTAAAATTAGTTTCATGAATCTGAAAGCCTCTGGAGTAACTTACTATTTTTAACATGAGTATCGATGTGCCTATTTTTGTGCTGTTTTGATAACAGACAAGACAGCAGGTCAAGAGGATATGATTGAGATCCATGATGTCAGATGATAAAAGCTGCTCAGATATTTACTCACATAGTGCTGTTTCTTATATCAGATGATATGACGATTCTCTGGCAGAAATCTGTTTTAACCAGGTTTCTGGAAATATTTTTCTCATTTACATGACGTTTAAGAAATCAGGTTATTAAAAGCCATCAATAACCACATTACTTAAAGGGACAGTGTGTAACATTTCCCGGCTCTATTAGCAGAAATGGAATATAATATTCATAACTATGTTTTCATTAGTGTATAAACACCTGAAAATAAGAATCGTGTTTTCGTTAGCTTAGAATGAACCCTTCATATCTACATAGGCAGCGGGTCCTCTTCACGGAGTCCGCCATGTTGCACTGCCATGTTTCTACAGTAGCCCAGAATGGACAAACCAAACACTGGCTCTAGAGAGTTTTTACGTTACCTGAAGACTACCGTTCTCCAACACGCTTGTGAAACTGCCGTAATGTGAGCCGCAGAGTGCAAAACCGTGGTACAGCCAGTCACCGTCTGACTTCCGTTGCTCCTAAAGTAGTGTTATTATGGTAAGGATGGCCTCTGAGCGAGACAAATGGCGTTACCACAGTTTGTTTTTTTTGGCTCATGCTGCCAAATCCTACTCACTGTAGCTTTAAGTGCATAAAAATACAAAAAAATTCTCGTACCTTTGGTCCACACGTAGTCTGGTGTCTGTGGATGGTAGCAGCAGTTTCAGGGATGGGTCCAGCTCGTTCAGTTCAATAGCAAACTTGGTGAAACCGTAGTACTGTTCAAGATCCACTGGCATTGCATCTACATCGTACATAAATAACATCCACTGTATCAGATGCTGTCATAGCATATGCATTGTAAAAAGTACATTAAGTGCATTCATATGAAAGAAACTTGTCATACTTGCTCTCCAGATGCATGTGGCTGAGGGTGGGTTTCCACAGAAAACTGATTCCTGCCACTTTCCAAACAGTCTGTGGATGACCTTTCCTTTACTATCTGTAATAGCTCCCTCCACCTCATTTACACTTGAATTCCAGTATTTGGCCTGTGAAAAGAATTGACAGTTGGAGAAGAACATAGTATTATGCCAGTGGTTCCCAAATCTTTTCTGCAGAGCCCCCCCTGCCAGTGCAGAACTATGTATCATTAATATTTAGCCTCGCCGCGCCCCCCCTTTTATAACTCTAGCTCTTAAGGGTCCTGCCCTCCAGTTTGGGAACCACTGTATTATGCTATTAGTGAGCATGAATAGGCAATGCAGGGATCATGATCATGTCCTCTTGCTGTCAGCAGATGTTGCTGTAGCGTAAACCATCCCAAGCCCCAGCGTGTGTTGGGCTGGTGTGTTTAATGGGAGCTGAGGGCGCATAATGAGTTCTGACATGTCTGGACTTGCTACCCTGCACAGCTTCAGGAGGTCTTTCAAATGGGAACACTAAAGCAATTAACCTTCTCCTCTGAGTGAAGGCTTCCATACATCAAATACTGGAAACATCCAGGGGTTCTTGGTGGCGTGCAGGTGAAGAGCACCATCTGTGTAAGGTTTAGGGACTAATGAAAGGACTACAGCATTTACTATGCCTGTGGGTGACTTATATGGAAAAATGCCTTTTTATTGCTTGTAGGTTATTTTGATCAAACCCCCTGGGGTTCACAGAGGGATGTCTACCAACACAAGCATATGGCGAATGAGAGAGAAAAGAGAAAAGAGAGCACTGCAGTATGAAGGACCTGGAATATACTTAAATATTGTGGCTTATTTATCACATATTTTACAGTATTGGATATACTTGACTGAAAGTGATATGCAGGTGCAATATCAAACCTTAAGGCCTTTAAAGGAACAGTGTGTAACATTTCGGGAGATCTACAAGCAGAAATTGAATATAATATTCATAACTATATTTTCATTAGTGTATAATCACCTGAAACTAAGAATCGTTGTGTTTTTGTTAGCTTAGAATGAACCCTTCATATCTAGAAAGGGAGCGAGTCCTCTTCACAGAGTCCGCCATGTTACTCTGCCATGTTTCTACAGTCACAGAATGGACAAACCAAACGACGTTACCATGGTTTTGCACTCGGCAGCTCACGTTACCGCAGTCTTGGGGTACTCAGTTGGTTGCAATCCTACACACTGTACCTTTAATAGCCTTTGTGTTTGAAAGATGCTATACAAATAAACATGTCTTGCCTTGCAGCACCTTGCAGAGAAGCATAATTCAGCTCTTAATCTTAATAAGGCCTTCAAAGAGTGAACGTTAAATCAGAAAATGTTGTATGTAATGGGGGTCATAAGGGTGGGTGCAGCCTGACCTGATCTTAATCATTTTTTTCACTTTTTCATGTGTGCCTCACCTTAACAAAAGTGATCTTGCACTGACAAATATCACTGCTGGAGTTTCTGATGGAGATCTCCCCATAGTGCTCAATCCAGCGCTGTCCACTGAGAATATTGTGGATGCAGGACGTCACCTTGTTCCACTCATAGTGGTCTCCAAATCTAGGGAAAAAGAGGATCAAAAACAACATTCCCGTTAACTAGACATCTGTACACATTGCTTCTTAACTGACATGGCCATCGGTTTGTACTGTCTGTGTGTATGTGTGTGTCTGTCCAGTCCTAGAGTAAATGATGCAGAAGAGACTCACCCCGGCAGAGTTACATGAGTAGTACCAACAGGAAGAATCTCCATTGACTTCCCCCAGAACTTGTTCTTACACCTCACATCTACAAAGATCAATCAGAAAGAAAGCAATTGTACACATTAACATTCATCTTGGACAACCAGACGTCTTGCAGACATTGACATTGGATCCAACTAAATTCTATATTCCACTACCTTGCCAGAAGATGAAGTTTTTAGACTCTGCGTGGCAAGCTGAGATTGGTGGGTGATGGCTGACCTGATGATGTAAAACAACTGGGTTAGTAAATCGATTCAATGAAGGCTTTCAGTGCATTATTATTAGAATAATGGGATTGTTGATAGCACAGGAACTGGGGTTCATGCATACCTGTTCTGCAACAAATCGCAAGCCTTTATCTGGCCGGTCACATTCGTATGTCTCTCCCAGGAGAGGGTTGAAAGGCTTTCCTCCAGTTCTGTAGTAGCTGGATGCATAACCTGATACAACGAATGTAGCTATGTATACCTGCACAAAGAGACACCAACACAGGTAGAAGGGCTTTATTTAGCATTTTTACTATGGAATCACCTCAACAGAGGTGGAGCAAAAAGCTAAACTTAACTTGTGAAAAAAGAGATCCAAGAACATTGAACTAAGTGAGCCTTGTCATCATTTTAAAGTACCACATATATTAATGGGTCATTTTAACTGTGATGAGCAGAGTGCCTGAATACTCCTCCAGTGTTTGCACTGAGCCAAGAGAGAACTGATAATTACTTCCACATCATAATGGGAGGCCAAAGATTGGAGCTGACACCGACTTCAGCATCTATTCATTTCACATTTATATACTGTATACAGCACTTTTGTCCTTCATAACTAGGCAACTCAACAGGCTGTATCTCTACACCTCCCACGCGAAAGTTTACAGAATTCAACCAACAAACTCCATCACTCCGAAGTCAGTCAATGCAAATGTGAGCAAAAGTGAAACACTGAAAGACGCAGAAACGTACCATCTTCCTGCTGGAAATCTACAGACAGAGATTAGGGTTTCTTCCACATGATGTGTAATAAGCATGGCTGGCACACGCTCTAGCAGCTGGAGTCCCTGCTCTAGAGGAATAACAGTCAGCAACAAGTAATGGGTCATTCCTGGCTCCTACAATTGTGGTCGATAGTCACTTAAAGGAAAGATTTGCCACCTTTTATGTGGATGTCCTATCAGTGTTGATGGTAATTGTAGTCGATTAAAGAAATAAATTCCTCATTGCGTGCTATATTGGCCGAGAAAGCTGAGTTCACAGATGCTAAATCGGTTATTCTTCCTGTATCCAGCGTCGTCATTTGATGTGACAGTGACATAGTTGGTGGTAAGGAAGAACTGAGGGCTATTTCATCTTGGATTTCTAGTCTCGGCCCCTGTAGGCAGGAAGCGTGCTCTAGATGCCCGCTCAAGAGCAGAACTTCCTTGTTGAGTGCAGAGGATGTTATGGGCGAGGAGACATTTAGTGTTTTGGCTGACTCAGATATTCAGCCAAATTTATCCGAGCAAGAATATACGGTCGAAGAAATGCAGAGAGAGGCCGAGGCTGCAGCTGAAGCTGGAGGATATGGCCGACGGGGACCCTCCGTAACCTGAGCTGTCGAGAGAGAACACCGACTTGTGGAGCCTTTGCTCAAATTGTCCTCCGATGCAAACAGAAACGGAATCAATCTGCTGCAATGACTTTTATCGCGGGCAGTTTTTGTTGGATGCTGTTACCGATGACAACCCTTCGGACTATGGAGCCTCCGTGTTTTTATTTTATTACCTGCATAAGTATATAGACGCAATTTATAACTTGTGGCTACACTATGTTTTGGCTGGGCATCAGTAGTTTGCACGCAATGCATCCTGATACAAATGACCACCAACACTGATTGGACATCCACAGAAAAGGTGGAGAATTTTCCCTTTAAATCTGCCACTACCTGCTGGAAGCTAATTGTCAGGTTATTCTTTAAATATACTGTACACTTTTTTTGTACTGATGGACTTTTCTGTGCTTCTGACATTGCAGTTAAAGCTAGGGTTGGTAATCTTCTTCAAAAACATTTTTGTTATATTTGTTGATATTCTCATTACATCCCGTTTGCTCTGACAAAAAAAACTAAAAAATCCGGTATCTGTGGCTGTCGCAGGACTGTAATGAGCCTGTCTATCTATGTGCCCACACTTTGGCCGTCCATTTACAATAAAGCTCCCACAAGCTGCTAGCTTGACAGCTGTGAGTAATGACAATAGCCACGTTCGTTGTTTACGTTCATAAAAATATTTTTGAGGGAGTGGCTTTGGCGGGAGGCCTGAAGGGATGGCAACCCCTAAAATACCATTTTCTCATCTGACATAGACACATCACATGCACAAGCAGCATGAACTCTCCAGTTAAAACTACTTGGCTCTCTCTGGCCTGAGATGTGATGAAGAGTTTTCCCTCAATTCTAGCAACAAAAAATCCATTTTAATCTTTGAAAACTGGTTTATTTTTTAACAAATCTTAAGGGAACAGTGTGTAGGATCTGACGGTATCTAGCAGTGAGGTCGCAGATTACAACTTCTCCCTTGTGCCAAGCATTTAGGATTGCTACGGTGGCAGACGCGAATGGCCTTTGCTAGAGCCAGTTGTTGTAAAAGGAGAATGTTACACACTGTTCCTTTAAAACTTATGCAGAGATTGCTACACTAGCTTCACCAAGGGCAACTGCTTCTGTCAAAGGAGGCCCATTAAGTGCTGAAAGTGAACATGTGATCTGAGCAAAAAAGACTCTGCCCACACACTCAAACAGTATCTCACCATGCGTTCAAAAGGGTCCTGTGTGTTAGCAGCCCTGTCTAGCAGCTCGCTGTACTCCAGCTCCTCACACAGTCTCTGCAGGGTGTTGAGAGGCTCATTAAGTTGTACAGGCATCGCCACTTTTGACAGGTCTTTGCCAATGTTATTCCTGAGGATGTTCCACAGGCTAATGGTGCTGTTGTTGGGGCTGGGCGAGGGCAGGCAGGATCTACGCTGACAGAGGACAGTGCCTTCTTCCACAGAGCCTGGGAACAGATGGTTTAAAAGGTCAAGACACAGACAGCTCTTTGTGTGGTGAATGCAGAAAATATGGAGATTATGTAATTGTACAAAAATGACATAACTGAATCCATAAAATTGCCATAGCTCTTTGTCCCATAGTTTACCTGAGTTTGGTCTCTCACTTTCTGTCTCGTTGCTGAAGTTGTCCATGGAAATGTTGTCACTAATGTCACTAATGTATGAATCATCCTCTGATGCCTACAAAAAATATCAAATCTTTAGCCAGTAGATACATTTTAATATCATCTGCAGAAAAAGACTGGGCAGGGCTCTTTCAACATCCTGTCACATCAGCAGGAAATCTACTTCTTTAGAGATGACTGGTCCCCCCAGACCTGGTGACTAATTTGCACCTTGACTTGCTGTATTTTTAGATAAAGGTAATTAACTTCGATTTTCACATTGCTTCCGCTCCAGCTGCGAGCTGATCTGGCATGCTGCATGAACACTGGAAGACGAGGAGACTGAAGTGAGCGCCGACTTGTTTTGTGACACACATCATAAAATGTTTGCTTTGCTTTATGTTTTTCTCTTTGCAATAGAACAGCACTGAATTGTCACAATGTGCACATTTTGTAGACAGAATAGATGTCGGGTGATAGGCAATAAGTCAATTAAGAACTTCTGGTGGTAATTTTGTTTTAGACCCAACTGTCTGGATTAATTTTTGTCTCGCAGCTTTTCTCAAAGACACATTACAATACATTACATTAACAATAATTATAATTCCATTATGCAGCCTTAAAATGTCAGTTTATGCAACTGGCTGATTCTGAACTGCTAATAGTAACAGTTCAGCTCTCACATTACCTCATTTTCAGAGGAACTAGCAGACAGCAAAACTTCTTGTGCATCGAAGAACTCGGACAAAGACTCTGTGATTGAAGCTCTGCTCTCATTGGATACTTGATGTACAAGGGGACGGGATTCATCAACCGAGTCCTGTTTCTAGGAGACACAGTGTTCACAGCTATAATTAAAAACAAGGAAAGGGCAACATCATCATAGCCAGAAGGGGCGGCAATCACATGGTAATTCAGAACATAATACAATCACAATGTGTGGATAATGAGAGTATCACAACACACATAAAATCTTATATGTAATATATTGAAAGACAGTCACCTATAATACGTTATATGAGTGTTACTGAGGAGGAGGAGATAGCCCTTAAAATTCAGTCCTACAGCACACTATATTTATTCATGGCATTTATGAAATGCAATTTAGTTTTATAGATATTTATAGACTACTGAATTGAAACATTATGCAACAAAGTGCATACAGGCTCTTTCGTTTGACTACATAGCAACATGTTCATGTGTTTAACAGTGTTTAACAGCCATAAAGCTGCCCAAATGATGAACTTCTACAAATCGGAACACTTCAGAATTGAAATTTGCATAAAAGAAGGATCAATTTCACAATATATTGAGAATATATTGCATTAATGAAGCCTATTTCTTGAGACTGTATCACAATATATTACTGAATTAATTGTTATGAGCCAGCCAGAAGTGCAAGTGTGCAACAAGTGTGCACGCCCACTCTTCTGTCTGACAAGGTGTTGACGTAAAACAAGATGCACATTCAAAATGGACTTGTAGCATTCATATATGTCTTCTAAAACAACTTAAAACATATAACCAATTACAAACAAAAAGTGTTTTCTACAGAGCCACACATGGAATTGAGCATGCCCCTCCATCCTTTGTTATTGCTGATTAATTAAACATTAAAGAGGAAGCGCATTAGTTTCGCACTGTGTGTTCAAACACAAATTTCCAGGGACACGATTAAGTAGATAGGCTCACACTCTCTGGTCAGCAAATCTGATTATGAGAGCAAAGAGCTTCCTTTAGGAGACAATAATGTGATAGGTAGTCTTTCCCTGAGCCGTGTGTTACAGAGACACAACCACAAGACAGGGAGAAAGCACTTTCTCTTAGCAAATAATAACTTATTTGAGGGGGCTGTGTTCCCTGAAAAGTTTGCATTGAAGAAAATTATGTTCACTCTTTTTATAGTCACTGTCATTATAAAAGAAAGTGAGTCGAGTGAGGCGGTGAGGAGGAGAGCAACATTTGTTGAATCTGGATGAGAAGGAAAGGACAGCTCATTCATTCTGTGGCAAAGTCAAGACTGTGTGGGATGAAAAATAAAGACAGAGATAATAATAATCATCGGGAAGGTGGGGGGAAAGGGAGTAGAGTCACTGCATTCCCGCACCCACCTGCACAGGGGCAGTAAGATTTATTAGTGTGGGCTCTACGATGTGGGACTCGGCATGAATCTTGCACAGGCGCTCCCTCAGCTCAGAGTTGTGGGCTAAAGCCTGGAAAAATAACCAGTGTAAATATTGTTTATAGCACACACCCAACCAATAATGCTTTGAATACTGAAAGCTAAAATGAATTCCTTACTTAAAGGATAACTTTGGTATTTTTCAACCAGGACCCTATTTTTCCAAGTGACTAATGGGGTCAACACTTTTGAAATTGGTCGAGTATTGAAGGAGATGTAATGATTTGGGGCAACCTGGCACCGACATTTTACGTCTACTAAAAGTGCTTGTTTTTGCCACTGACAGACTCTGATTGTTATTATAAGTGTCTGACAACATTATGGAAAGAACCCTACAGAGAAATGAAACCTTTTTCTTACCTTTCGCTTCCCGTTTGTCACTGTGTCATGTGACTTGTTGCCGGAAGACACAACGATGGTAACATGAGTGAGAGTAGAGAGAGGAGTGCCACTTCATTTCTCTGTAGGGTGCTTTCGATAATGTTGTCAGACACTCATAACAATCTGAGCATGTCAGTGGCATAAAGAAGTACTTTTAGTGGACGTAAAATGACGGTGCCAGGTTGCCAAATGGTTACATTGCAGCTCAATTAGCGGCTGCCGGTTACAGTGCTCTCCTTCAATACCAGAACAATTTCAAAAAGGGTTGAAAAATACCAAAGTTTTCCTTTAATCTGCTCAGCGCACTTGTTTTTTTTTTTTTTTTTTTTTTACAAAATCCGGCTTTGAACAGGCCATCTACCGTTACTATAGAGATGTGTTTGTGTTATCACTGCAGACATCAGACAGGAGGCCACGGGAGTCCAAATTGTATTACTCACCCATTACTGACTCTATGTGAGGTGGAGTAGGTAGAACATAACACCCAGCAGGGTATTTAAAGTCAAAGAAATGTGTTGGGCGTAGAGAGCACAAAAGTTCTAATGTGGCAATAGAAGTCAGCATGACAATGAGTGTGTAACCATAAGACAGAAAATAGAAAAAGCCTCTAGGTGGGAGGCAGCAGCCACAGGAAACATGATTGTTGAACATGGTCCTGCTCAGGTGGGCAGACATCACACCAGCAGCTAGTAATCCCTCTAAGAGGCTCAACAATGTGTCACACCGAACAAGTGGTGTGGGAGGACACGGCTTCCGAGAGGAGTGTAACTGTCTAAAAGAAACTTACAGTATTTCTACTGACTGATAACATTTCTGTGCATGTGCATGTGAGTGTGTGGTATTTCACGTACCGTTGCCAGTGCGTTCTTCAAACCGACAGCCTGCGGTGAGGTAGGGGGAATGATTTCGTGGTCCACACACTGTTTTAATCTCTCTCTCTCAGATGTTAGTGAACTCAGGGCTGTCTTCATGGTCGCATGCACTGCAGCAACAGGAGAAAAAGAGGGGAGCTTTAACGGCAAACCAATTTACATTCATTTCAGAGCAATGCAGATGCAGTCACAGTTCCAGTGACAGTCTTATCACACCACGCTTGTCATAAAATGGAACAAGTGTGAAATTTTGATTATCTCCTATCTCTCGGCAAGCCACAATCTCTGTTTCACAACGTTCATTTTACCACACACTTCACAATAGGTGCTTGGGAAGCTACATTAGTGGAAAGCGCTGGCGATATTAATGCATCACTGTATTAGATTAAGACCATCACAAATGGATAAATCCTTAGCTTCATAATTTTTAATGTGCATAACTGAGATGCCAGCAGAATCGACAGCTGTTCCCTGGGGCAAACTTTAAACCCATTTTATAGAAAAAGAGGGATGCCATTATGTAAAACATAAATCATTCTCATTATGCCAAGTCAAGCATCAGGTATCTGAATATATATTTCAATGAGGAGTGGCAGAAAACTAATTAAGACCCCTATTTGACAAGCTTCGTGGTTTAGAAAATGTAAACTTCTCACTAAGCAACAGCTAGTGGTTATGCTGACAGGGCACAACATCAGAATCCCAAAGAATGAAAACTGAGACAAACAGCTTATCAGTAAATAACAGCTGCCATGGTTGCACCATTGTCACATCTGTGTTAAATAACAACAGCATGCCAGTCATATCTTACATGGAAATAAGACAGCAGGCAGACAGATTTATGTGCATTTGTGGAGGCTTTCTCAGTTTGTCAAAATATCTTTAAAACCCACAATTTGTCAGATGCCCTCATCAAAATCTAAATGCTAAATTAAAATGACCAGATCATATAATATTTGACTCACAGTTGTTGGCAACGCGGCAGAAGTCCTCCTGCAGCCTGGCCACGTCAAAAGTGGAATCCAGGGATTCAGTGTCAGCCTTGTCATTGGTGAGTGCAGCGGAGTAGAGGTTGGGGTTAGATGCGTGGAGGCGGACCGAGCCAGAGGAGATGCAGCTGGGTACCTACAGTAGAGCAGGAGGGAGTAGAGCTTAGAGGGACTCATACAAAAAAAATATTATCACACTTCGTTGTCACGATGTTTACCTGCAGAGTTGTTTTGACATCTTTGTTGTAGTTTTTACTGCGCCATTTCTTTGGTAGTCTCTTTTCCTTCTTGGGGCTGTCAAATGTTGATGCCTAGTGAACAAAAGGATGAGATACTGATGGTCGAGACAGAGATGAGTTTTTTCTTTTTTCATAATAAAAGATGATTTCATTGCTGGCAGCGAGGTTGCAACATACTCTATATTTAGTAGCAAATGACTCGAGGGCAACACTAAATATTGGTTGAGAGAAATGATAAAAGACAAAATAAGACAAGTTACTTTGCATAAGATTCTGAGTCATCTTGTATTTTGGATGTGATTCATTTCCTACACAGTTTCTCAGACTAAATCTTGAGTTGAAATTATGATGAACAAACCTGTTATGCACGTAAAGGTGAAAGGAATCAGGAATAAAGTGCTGACCTGCAGTGCTTGGATAGATGGAGCAGAATAGGTACGGTGCAGGACTTCCATACTCTGAAGCAGGTGGCTGAGCTCCAGCAGGTAGACTTCGCAGACTGACAAGTCTGTTGAGAGTAGGAAAAAGATCCACATTGAAATAGGAAGGTTAAGAAGTGGGAAGAGAGTAAAAGAAAGAGAAAAGGAATCAGAAAAAAAAGGAGCAGCGCAGCAACACTTATATTGGTTTGGCCAATAAGAAGAGACTCATCAACAACTCCCTGTTAAGACTGTACAAATGGCTGACCTACCCTAACCTACTGTACCATCCATGAAGAACAGTGACATCCAAGACTTTGATGTTAGTAGGGATAAAGGACAGGTGACCAAGCAGCAACACAAGTTACTCACTTAAAGGGAACTACGCCCATTTTCAAAATTCATACATATTATTTTTTATGGTCTATGACAGTCCAAAACATATTATTAAACATAAACAACTCTCTCCCAAATCCAACAACTACAGTGCTAAAACTCAAACTTGTGATGTCATAGGCCCTAGGGAGAGATGTTATAAAATGACAGTGAGCACCCAGGGGAATGTTCTGAGTACATGGGTACATTTTCTGTTTCACAACTGACAACACTACAATATAATAAAGCTCCTTTGGGTATAAAAAATAATACAAAATCAGTCTCCCATTCATTGTCTATGGAGCAGCTCCTGACTTCATACCCTATGACATCACAAGTTTGAGACTTAGCGAATAGCTCATATTCACAGTATTGATTGAACTTTCCTAAGCCATGGAAATAACATATTGGAATTATTAATTTAGATGGTGTTTCCCTTTAACAAAGCAAGTTGGAGGAAGCTTCCTTGATGAGCTTATATAGTTCATGTACTGTAGGTCACTTTCCCTCCTAAACCCTGGCGTGGATAGTGTTTCAGAGGAGGAAGTGGCGTGAACAGATAAATGTGAATAATACGTTTTAATGAGGAGTGATAAACAACTAAATAAGTGTCAATCCTAAGATTTCTAGTTTAGAAAATCACAACTTCTCACTTAATAACTGGGGTGAAATGGTGACAGGACACATCATAAGAATCCGAATGAATGAAAACTGAGACAAACAGTTTTTAGTAATCAACAGCGTCCTATCTTTATAAGACAACAACACAATGCCAGTCCTATCTTACTCGCAAATAACACAGCAGGCAGGCAGATTTATTGGTATTAAGTGAAGCGTTTGACAAATGAAAAAGCTGAACTCACCAAGGTTAGACCGCCTGCCTCTCTCACTGTCAATGGCAACTTTACTGTCACTATAGGAGGCTCTGAATAGATCACAAACCTTCACGCACACTGAATAATTGGATAGAAAATCCCAGATCTAACCAAAATTTGACCAATTGTTCTTCGCTCTTAGCCAAACCAGATCTTTACATTATATCATCTTGCTTAGAAACCAAAGGAAGGGAGGGAGGTCACATATTGAGAAGTGCATCAGAATACGTGTGAGTGTTGAGAAACTCCACAACCCACGAGGGACAGCTGTCTCTACTGTCTTACCTTTGGAGCACTTGTCCATGTCGTCAGATGACTGGAGCCAGGCAGCTACTTTGGCTTGGCTGGTGCAGTTTAAAGGGAAGGCTCCTGCAGAAGGCACTGTGGACTGCCTTCGTATAGACATGCACTGCAAGAGCAAGCAGACCCAAAGGTCAGTCCAATAACAATTAGCTTCCTTCATACAATTCTTCAATAGCGGGACATCGACTGTAAATATTGTAAATTAAATAATAATATTCATGAGCAGAAGCAGAGCGGAACGCATTAGTACATTTCTAATAGACCACGTAGTTTTCAGTAACAGTGTGCTGTGTTGTGCACAAGTATACCTTTCTGATAGAGGCACTCTCCGCAATGTTCGGGGAGTTGGGGGAAGGGTAGTGGGGATAGTAGAAGGACTTCTCGGCAGGGTACATGGCAATCTCATTTTGCCGATAGAGCCGATGGTGACGCAGCTTGGACACCCATTCATCAAACAGGTCCTGTGACTTAATCTGCACAGCAGATAGCACAATCAGAAATCAAGACAAGGACAAGCAGGAGGCGTGAAGGTGGAAGGAAAAACACACACAGGTGCTGTAATTCTCCCTCACCCACATGAACAACACATAAGGTCATTTTAAGGTCTTTTCAATGTTAGCATCTGTTCCAGGAATCAAAAGGGACTAATCTGAAGGATCCATGTTTTACACCACTTCCTGTTAATCTGTAGGGAACGCTTTACATTCATTAGCCTCGCGGTTTACCTTCAAGTGATAGATGTTTTCCTCAGCATCAAGATCGATGCACTTGGCTTTCTTCTTAATGGCCATGACAGAGAGACCCACGTCAATGCAGCCATGCAGTTTCCCCTTCTCAATCTGTAAGGCAACGTCAACGTTAACGCAATGTTATGAGTATTTTGGACTGGAGTTCATAAAAAATGCAACGGGATGCTGTTCAGTTTTAAAATGCACAATTATCCTTATTGTCCTTTTATCGGCAAGCAGAGCCTCTGCATGGCTGATATATAATTATGTGAAATTGGCAAGTAGAATGCATCGTGTGATTCCTATCAATGACAATGAGATTGTGAGGGAATGAGGGCCTTTTTCTATCTATACGGGCACAGATAGATATTCTGGCTAAGACAGCCAGCAGTACAACAAAACCCAAAGTGTCCTTTGTAATGTTCTGTAACTGACAACTATATAGTATGCAGCCAGCAGGCTTTTGTACTCACATCAGCACTGCACTTGCCATACTTCAGGATGCCCTTGTCCAGGAAGAAGTATCTCTGTAGGGAGAAGGGAGGACAAAGAGTGAACGAGATGCAGCCGGGATGATATGCAACACCCCTGACAGCAAGTCTGAAAACGCTGTTATGACTCTGTGATCCTGACAGAGTCCGCCTCTTGTTAATGTATGTTGTTAATGGCTCTCGTCTTGCATCGTGTCTGCCTTTATTACTCTTTCCCTCACTCTGTTGCAATCTTCCTCCTCTAGTCTCTTTGTAAATGTGACTCTTGGTGCTCCGTTGAAAGCACAAAGACCTGGAAATCTCAGAGTGTAAGTCAATACTAAATGTATACAGCTCTGTTAACCAACAGGCCATCAGCTAATGCAGCTAGGTGGTATCATCCCAGTGAAAGCTTTTAGACAGAGCGTAAACAGTCACTGACCCTGGTCACATGTGACTCCTCTGGGGGTGAAATCATCTACTGCATCTATACAAGCTCATTCAATTAGCTTAAAGCACAAATGAGTCACGTCAGCACATTTTTTGGTAAAGGAATCTGGGAAGCGTAAGGTAACGACTGGGAAATGATGTTCAGTTATCAAGTACGTCTACAAATACGTCATTAAGTCGATCACTCTGAGAGATGAGTAAGTAGGAGGTAACGTGCGTCATTTAAGGACCTTGCAAGTGGTTGATTATACCTTATGCCAGCCCTTCATCGGCCACTTTCTCCTCTTAAGCATGTAGCCCTCCTGTTTCTGGGGCTCCAGGACACTGCTGAAGCCTCCACGCAGGCCCTCCACTATTTCCCAGCTGTCCTGTGGGCACAGATGGTTTATGAGAACTCTGAGATGATAGATGGACGTTAGCAAACACTCAGCTTGTGCACACACATGAAGATCAAAGTTGCAGTACGGTTCGTAACTAATGAATCATCCACACAACAGAGTCAAGGTCTCAAAAGCTATATAGCATTTTGTGGCTGTTTAGATTTTCAGTCTCTCCTTCAATGTAGTGTCAGTCAGTCAGTGGGAGGCTGTGGGAGATGAGAGTTTCATTGCTGAGGGAAAATTCAGCCATATGAGGTTTGAATCAGAATCACCTTCATTGGCCAAGTACGTGAGCACATACAAGGAATTTGACTCCGTTATTTTGCATCTCTCTTGATGTACTTACACAGAAATAAAAATAACAGCTAGGGACAAGGATAGCAAAGCTGGATAAATAAAGGCAAAGAAAAGACGGGCCTGTTATGTACACAAGAAGTGAAAAAATAGGTGTTATATAAATATTATATAAATATATATATAATGACCAACAATAAAATAAGAAATAAAACATCTATATACAAGTCAGGTGTTCTGTCAGTTGTAAACAATACAAATAGTGCAAAGAAATAAATACTGAATGGATTCTTATGTACATTAATATGTATTAGTATTATGTATTAGTATGTACAGCGCGTAGGATATATATTGACCAGTACCAGTACGTAGGATTTGGCGGCATTTAGCGGTGAGGTTGCAGATAGTGTAGGAGAACTACGGTGGCCGACGCAAAAACGTGAATGGCCTAGAGCCAGTGTTTGGTTTGTCCGTTCTGGGCTACTATAGAATCATGGCGGTGGCTCCGTGAAGAGGACCCGCTCCGTATGTACATATAACGCCTCATTTGGCGTACAGTGTGCTGTAGCTCCTCCCAGTGGGGAGAAACTGGAAGAGGTTGTGTCCAGGGTGTGAAGGGTCAGTAGTGATGTTTCCTGCCCGTTTCTTGACTCTCGAGGTGTATAAATCCTGAATGGAGGGCAGGCTAGCACCAATGATTTTCTCTGCAGTCCTGACTGCCCGTTGTAGTCTGTTCCCGTCCTGTTTGGTGGCTGATCCAAACCACACAGTGATGGACGTGCAAAGAACAGACTTGATTAATGCAGTATAGGACTGGATCAGCAGTAGTACATCCTCTGTTAGTCCATTTTCCTGATGGTGTCTATGTTAGAAGTCCACATGAGGTCCTGGGAGATGGTGGTTCCCAGGAACTTGAAGGCTTCCACAGAAGACACAGTGTCATTCAGAATGGTGATGGGGGGCGGTGTACTGTAGGGGGGCTCCTCATGAACTCCACTGTCATCTCCAATAGATTTCCAGTGTGAGGCTTTACGCACTACTTTCACCTCATGGTCCCATTTACAAAATTAGCTTACATGTCTAATCTCAACTCTTCACAATAATTATTTCCTGACTGAGATTAGAACGCTCAAATCCAAATCCCCCCTGCAAATAAAGAGATTAAGGTGATATTTCATTATAGACTAATCCAGATAGCTCTGTCATGTGCTTCAGCGGCGAGGATTCCAGGAAGGCAGCGTAAACAGAGGGTTTTGGAACATCTTGTGGTTTATATCGCTTTTAGTTTATATTAGTGTAGCCTTGTATTACTAAGCTTGTAAAACAGGTGTATAATGTCTTTTTTGGGTCAAAAGGGAGCGTTAAAAAATCTGAAAAATGATGATGATATGATGTGAGCATCATATACTGTAAATTGAATATATACAGTATATGGGTGCTGTTGAATGGACAATATAAGCAAATAAAAGACGTCACCTCGGGCTTGGGTGGATATTATGATGGGCATTTTTCCACAATTCTCTGACACTTCATAGACTAAAGAATTAATTAAAAAAAATAATCAGATTAACTGATAATGACAGTAATCATAAAGCTGCAGCCCCCTTATGCTGATAATGCAGTATTTTAGGATTATACCATAAACTTTATAAATGTGTCCAAGTGGGACAAATGATGTTCACATCACAGCTGGGACTTTGGGTTCTTGGCAGAGTTTTGAGGTGACTCTGTGTTTGTTATCTCAGTGTGTCCCTGGATGTTCCAGTGTATAACAGCTCTGGCTATACAAACTGGATCAGTCAGAGAGGCTGCCTGCTGGAGGTGAGGCCGGCTAAAATAAACCCTCATTTCTGCAGGGGGTAAGGGGGGGGATGGAGAGGGCGGAGCTCGTCACTGCTCCCACTGACACACTCACACCGTGAGTTACTGTCACACACTCTCTGGGTATTCCTCTTCAAGGTCGAGAGATACTTTCAGATAAGCTGACAAGACGACAAGTCTGGCCACACAGGGATAGCTCTCAGCATAAGAACATTTAAAAAACTAGAATGTTTCCAAAATTGTCCAACATAGTGTAACGTCCTGCTGCAGCTTTAAGATGCGTGTGTGTGGAGAATGAGCCATATTCTTCCAAAACCACTACATGAACCAGCGGACTATAACTATAACCCAGGTTTAAATGTGTATTAAAAAATAGCTCAACATTTTGGGAAATTTGCTCTCTTGCCAAGATTTAGTTGAGAAGATTGATACCACTCCAATCTGTAATTGTGAATCTACTGCCAGAAGATGGTTAGCTTAGATTAACACAAAGACTGGAAAACATGGGGAAATAGCTGCTAGTACATCTCTGTCCTATGATAAAACATCTGCCTATCAGCACCTCTAAAGCTCACAAATTAACACGTTATATCTTGTTTGTTTAATCCATACAAAAAAAAAAAAACTGTGTATAAATGACAATTTTTGGTTAACAGGAAGTTATGGGTTCCAAGGAGGGTTAAAAGAAGAGATATCAAGGCGTCATATCGCATAATTTCATTGGGGTACAACACAAAAATCTGGTCTGCAGTTGCAAAAAGGCTCACTAGCTGGCGAGCGACCATAGAACATGAGGATGATTGATTTGTTTCACCATGGCGTCTGCAGGGGGGATGTCAATAAAATAGAATTACAATTCTGCAATCATTGAAAAGATCTTTAAAATCTTTAAAAGATATTCTGTAACCCTCCAACATCGTTACACTACGCATGTATCATACCCCATAGCTCAAGACAGTGTCCCAGCCTTCATTCAATAGCCTTGATGGGTTCCAGGAAGTTACTGCACCCGGCCAAGGAATAGTCCAGCAAATAACCGCCCCGTGATGTCATAACGTAACGTTTTAACACTTTGTTTTTTGTATGAATCAAACAAACTGTGTATAATGGATTAATTATAGTGAGATTTAGCTTTATGCTGTTTCCAGTCTTTATGCTAAGCTTTGCTAATCATTTCCTGGCTCCAGAAAGTGAATAAGCATATCTCCCAAAATGTTAAACTACTCTTCTAATGCACTGACCAACCCTTTTGAAGAAATGTCAATTCATTTTTATGAACGTTCTGAAACTTACATCCAAGCACATCCCAGGCGTATGAGGTTTGAAACATCCATTTGAGTAAATATTTATTTTTTGTTTGTCCAGAGGTACTTTGGGAATTAAAACACTTTTTCAGCCCTTGTATTTGTTGTTCCTCTAAAGTGATGGACCACTAGTGTCTGTGTGTCCTGCGGGCAGGACTGGAGTGAAACTTTATTACTTTCATTTCCAGACCGAAAAGCTGTTGCGGGTAATGAAACATTAATGAGTCTGCTGCCTGCAGATAAACGCTTAAGGCAAATGCAACAACAGTTTGTTCATGTTGCTAATATCTTCACTAATTTGTGTGTGTGAGAGAATATGCCTTTGAGGGAAGTGCAAATTTGCATTTTAGTCATTCAGAGGACTCTAAATTGTCCACATTTGGAGAAAATGCTGTGGTTTGAAAGTGATGCAGGGAAAAGGTCTCTCTCAAATTGGCAGCATTTAGAAGCCGTCTCCTCCGGCGTGCATTTAAAAAGAGCCAAATAGAGCCTTGCGATAACATCTGAGAAAACTGCAAGGCCTATTAGCACAAGTATGTGTGGTTAAGGCATTTACTGTCAGGTCATTCTCCTCCCATGACACAGAGATCCCTAAGGACTGGCAGTTGCCTTTTTTTTTGCAATGCACAAACTGTACAGTCAGAAAAAAAATGATTTGGAGAAGTTAAAGCTTCAGTAGGCAACACTTTTTTGGCATCATTGGAAATGAAAAAATCTATAATAACCTTTTAGCATATTGTAATTCAAGTGTTCTGAGAGAAAACTAGACTTCTGCACCTCCTCATGGCTCTGTTTTCAGGCTTTAAAAAATCTAGCCCATGACGGGAGACTTTGGCCAATCACAGGTCATCTCAGAGAGAGAGCGTTCCTATTGGCTGTGCTCCGGCTGGTGGGCGGTGCTTGGTATTTCCTCAAGAGAACTCATCATGGCTGCCAGGTCACAAACTTTTTCATTTTATAGACAAACAGTAGACTACAAGATGTTTCTGAAAACATTTGAGTCAAGAAATAAGCATTACAGTAACAGAACATTGATTCATATTTGATCAGCGCTGCCTAGTTTGACCGTTTGATCGGAGTTCGCAAGTGATTAACTCAGACGGAAGCTGGACGGCAGACTCCCGATCAGCTCTGACTGGTTGTTTTCCTCCAGTCTGTGAAATCTTGCAGATGCCATTAGGACCACCGTTTTTTCTAAAAATAACTTTTTAAAATCATATTTGCTCCATTTCTACCGACTGCAGCTTTAAGAGTTCAAACTTTTCAAGTGTCATCGCTGTTGTGTGTTACCTGTCGGCTGTCCAGTTTGGACGAAGAGCTGCTGTTGCTGCGTGACACGGAGGATATCTTCTGCGACATGGCTGAACTGCGCTCTTCTGAGCCCATCTCGCTGCAGACTGGCCGGTGCAGGCTACTGCTGGAGTACCAGGAACATTCCTCCACTAAGAGCAGACGGGGTGGAGGTGGGGTCAGGAGGAGAGAGGGTGGGGAGAGAAAGATGGCTTTAAGAGGCGAGCCCTTTAAAAGCCTTTTAGCTCTGTCTCACTGAAAAATGCATTAGGATATTTAGAGCAATTAGTTTTTCCATTTTCACGTAACAGAATATGGGATGTAATGAGAAAAGCTGCACAGAGGAGTTCTCAACATAAGCAAACGGAATTGAAAGACGAGACTGGAAGACATAAATTGGTCTGCAAAGAGATGAGACCGCAGGTTTGAATTATTCATATCCTACCCTTAAAGAGAGAGAGATGGATTGTCAGCATTTAAGGATCATATGAATCTAAAACACCCACTAGAAGTACGTGCATAAAAATACCGCAATACCACAATGTAAAAGTACTGCAATACATGTTAATTTCCTTCAGGTGTTTACTTAAGGAAAACTACAGAACAGCAAAATGTACTTGACTGTTGGTTGGGATAAACAAGTAAGATGTTCTGGGAAACTGTAATGGACTTTTTTCCCCACTATTCTGACTAAACAATAATTCGATTAAATAAAAAAAAGAGACAGATTCAGCTGCATAATTTTCTATACTGCATTATATTGTTATTGAGACAATAATGTGTAAGCAGCTGATTTTAACTATAACACACGGTTCAGATCAGAAGATTATCTAAAAGCTTAATCTGCAAAGTACAGCCGTCAGATAAACGTAGTGGAGTAAAAATACAGCATTTCCCTGTGAAATGTAGTGGAGTAGAAGTATGAAATAGCATTCAGTAATACTGAATATACTCAGTAAAGCACAATCTCCTCAAAGTTGTACTAACAGTGCTTGAATAAAAGTACTTTCCAACCCAGATAAATATTATTCTACTAAGTATCAGCTCTTTCTTAGGTGGGATTTCAACCCATGGTTCAGTATTTCAGTATTGGATCTCAATCACAGCTCAGTGACGGGGGAATAAAAGGGAAAGTCCCATATAAAGATGCAGTGAGATGTAATATTGTCACTTCAACAGAGTGTGAAAACAACTGGGCCTCTTTAGGAAATGGCAACCCTCAGTCAACTGCCACACTTCACACAGACTAATTAACATTATGTGCCGGTCTACCACGTCAGCACATACAGCCACATTTCGCTAATGCACTGTGAGTGGCAGTTTGTCACAGTAAGGAAAGCTGATAAACAAGCAGGCTGAGGTGTAAATCGTGTTGGTCCACGTGGTAACAAGCAGTAGGTCATCAGTTTAGCTTCACTGACAGCACAGAAGTATTGTGTTTGTGGACCATTAGGTCTGAGATTATCGCTGCGTTAAAAGACCATCTGTGAGATTCTGTCTAAGAGACAATGCCATGATTATATTTAGGTCACACATTTATTTCTTTAGTGTTTTTTTTCATAGTTTTGGTTAGGGCTAAATAAGAATATACATTCTCAAATATTCCAGATTGTCAACCAGATGATCATACAAACGGTGTCTCCCGCCGGCTCGCACTGAATCAGCCACGCCACATGTTGACAACCACTTTGAAGCAGCAGCAAGGTTAATCACATTACCTGCTCTGCATCCACAAGCTTTGTGCTGCATAATGACCACAGCCTCTCGTGTTGGACAGAACAAAACCGTAGTCATGTGAAACCTCTGTCCATCGACCAAGCATATACTGTTCACCACCACTGCTCTGTCTGTGGACCATAGGCTGTGGTTTACACTGACAGAGCTCATCACCCAAAATGCAGCCACAACAATGGATCAAAGTGGCAGGACACACAAAAAGAGGCCCCCAACCGCAGAACAGCACATCTTGTGCATTTTGTCAGCTCAACCAAACCAGGACAGGACATCTATCTACCTATCTATTTATTTCCATTACACTATCCATCCATCCATCCATCCATCCAATGCTTCCTCTCCATCTCCTATGATTTATTCATCCACTTTCCAGTGATCACACCAGCCATAGCGCAGGTCTGTCACACGGTCACCCTTCAGGGCACCCTTTCATCTGACATAACAACACCACTTCTCAGGCTTTCATCAAGGCGACGGCGGTATTAGACGTCACCGCTCCAGTAATTACCCTTTCTCACTGAAGAGCACACGCTCTTTGATGGCAATGAAGAAATGCAGTAAGTGATTGCAATAAAACTGTATTAGATTAGATAGGAGCAGTGCTGCAGGAGCTGGGGTTACTGTTAGTAAGGATATTTACTTCATTTGACAGTTGTTCCTGTCGTTTACAGACTGAGAAAAACACAAGGAAACAGTTATGAGAATATGAGAAACTAGAATTACCACCTCATGGTTGTAGCCTATGCCTCCGCCAACCAGTCAAGTTGCAGTTTACATCCATGTCTGTCTGTCCATGTTAGCATATATGAATTCTTGAGTTGTGGCCAAAAATGTGTTTTATGAGGTCAGATCTTGACCTTTGACCTTTGACCATCAAATTCTAAGTTCATTGAGTCCAAGGGGACGTTTGTGCCAAATTTAAATACATTCCCTCAAGGCATTGCTAAGAGGAAAAGCATAATGCTTCCGGACAGGCTGTCGCCGGCGAGGAGGCATAAAAACAGGCTAGTAGTAAACATGAAGACAGTGGAAGTAGTCTCACATAAGTGGTTGTGGCTCATGCTAATGAGCAGAACAGTCATGCCTGAGACCACAGCTTGGTGAAAAGAGGGACGCTGACTGGCAGCGAGTGCTGAGTTTGTCCAGTGGCCAAAGAAAACAGAGGGGATCACATGAACACTGACAGCTACTGAGGACAAAAGATAAACACGAGGAAAGTTCTACTGTCAACAAGACGGCCTCCCTTTCATGTATGAATGCATGAACACAAAAAGACACATGGACATATACATGAACACAAATATGTGCAAAGAAATGCAAGGTCTGGTGATGATAAAATCAAAAAAGCAATAAAATCTATAGATCTTATCGGTCTTATGCTGCACTGCTGACTGTTGTATCTGAATAAAGGAGTCTTTTTGTAATAAAGATGGTACTGACCTTTACAAAGAATGATTGTGATTCATGTATCCCATTAAATCTATATCTACCAGGCAGTATGCACAAAATCCATACCATGAAATGACATATAGGAAAAAGTCACATTCATATTCATTACATTGAGTAAATTGGTATACCAGGTTTTACTGGACAACAACTAAATCATTTTCAATACACTGATCTGCATCGATACGTCAATTCAATGATCAACGATCCAATATTATGCGTGAAAATATCCATACATAGCGTCATCTTTAAAACACTCCTTTATTTTGAAATTCAAACTTATCATATTCATTCTTTCTGTTAAAACAAATAGATTGTGTTTTTTCATTTCAATGTCTGGAAGAGCTCAATAAAATTGTCAAATCATATTTTAGTTGCTTATTGCAAGTTGATATATATGAATCTGATTGTGTTAAATGGGTATATGATATCGTTTCATATTGATTGAAGGTCCCTGAATCTTATTATGGCAGACTGTGTGACATCAGCAAATATTGTATTGTTAGTAAGATGTAACTTTTCATTAACCATTCAGACATTTCACTGTGCCCATGATATCTTCAGATGCACATTTTTGTCATAATACAAATGGAGAGATGATCAACGCTGGGTAAAGTTACAGAAAATACAGAGAAATATCAATGGCCTCATTCTACATCTCTTCAGACTCCCTGTGTATTACAGTAAAGCTGTAATTTCTCTGAGTGACAAGCTACATGAAGTTCAGTCTATTTGTAGTATAATATATAAGCCCTCATGAAAATCATTATTGGCAAGTTCACAGTACATGCTTCACCCTGCAATCTATTTGTTAAAGAAACAGATATACACGCAGATGTTCTTTTCAAAGTGTCTCTTACACAAAAGGCTAAACGAGCTACGTGGAGAGGTGACAGACCTCTCTTGAATATTCCAGTAAAGTGTGGGTGAGTGGAACCTGTGACATAATGAGAAACCAGCGTGACACTTGGAGGAGACAGATGTGTAACTAGCAGGAGCTTCAAACTCTGGCTGTCGTGCTTTTCTCACTTAACAGAATCAGCATCTTATTGGAGAGCCTCCGACTGACCCCTCCGAAAAAAGCAAAAAGGATGCACCCAAAAAGTTTCAACTTCTCTGGGGAAGTAGTGTCAAAGTATCATAGCAAATATTCATTTTTAAGGCTCTGGGGATGCCAGTGTCGGTCTCTTGGTCGCTTGCTCCAGACTGAAATATCTTAACAACCATTGGATCACGACATTTCATATAAACATTTATGGTTTTAGACTTTAGACTTTAGACTTAGACGTTAAACTTTATAGTCCCCAGGGGGAAATTCATCTCCACAGCACTACACACGAGACAGTATACATAGAATAAGTACAACAACAGTAACAATATGAAAAATACATCAGTACACACTGAGGTCTGCTCAACGAGGCCTTTTGTAGGGTGAGGTGGTGGTTGAGTGGGTGTGTGATGTCTTGTTCTATTGAGGATGCAACGCGTGCAATGGCCTCATTGTTTAGCTCTGCGAGGTTGGGTGTGAGAAGACCAATTATCCTGGCAGCGGAGTTAGTTATGCGCATGAGTTTGACCCGGCTAGTGACGGATAACATTTTGAAGAAGGAGGTGCAGTATAGTAGAATGGGCTGAATAATACTCTGATACAACAACAGGAGGAGATCAGGGCAACAAAGAGTCCTTTAAGCTTGCAGTTCACAGAGGATGAATCACGATGACTTTGGTGATCACCGGACTTTTCCTCAGCCCCGCCATGAGGTTGACATTTGTGGTTATAAGCGTAATATCCTGGCAACTCTTGGATAGATGCCATGAAAGTGGATACAGACAATCATGTTTCACTCAGGATGAATTGTAATCAATTTGGTGATCCCCTAACTTTTAATTTAGCGCCGCCAGCAGGTCAACCTTTTTAATTGTCCAATACTTTGGTTTACAACCAAATACCCTCAAAACTAATGACATTCCCAGCAGCATCAAACTGCATTTTCTGTTAAGTGCTAGTTTAACATACTAAGATGCTGACCATGGTAAACATTTTAAACGCACTACATCAGCATGTTAGCATTGTCATTGTGAGCATGTTGCCATAATGTCAGCATTAAGCTTAAAGCCACCACTGTGCTTGTCAGTACAGCCTCACAGAGTATGACTGTAGACTAGTTTTGTTAATCCTCCACGCAGGCGACATGTTTGTCTGTCCATCTGTACGTCCGTCTGAACGTCTGTCCGTCTGTCAGTCCACTTGGTCTCAAGGATGAACTGATTAGATTTTGGTGGTCAAAGGTCAAGATCAAGATCACTGTGACTTCACGTCCGTCCCATTCTTGTGTTATCTCAGGAACACCTTGAGCGAATTTCTTCAAATTTGGCACAAACGTCAAAACTTGGATGCAAGGATAAACTGATTATATTTTGGTGGTCAAAGGTCAACATTTGACACACATTTTTGTCCAGAACTAGCCTCATTCCCTGTCTGCTTGGAGAGAAATGGAGGATGACATGCAACTGCAACCAACGATTACAATTTTTGGTCTATAAAATGTCAGAAAATAGAGAAAAGTACCTGTCAAATACCTAACATTACTTAAACTGTTGTCAAAATTGATGCCAATGAATTTCCTGTCAATCGACTGATCGTTTCAGCTGTACATGCGCAAAGGTGTCCGGGTGGACTCACCAGTAACCTTTCAGGATGCTCAACGGCAGGCATTTTCCTATCACAATAAATGTAAATAATTGTATGTAATTACAATATATAATGAGTAAAACTCATATTGTCCAGTTGCAGAAAATAACTATAAATGTCTGCAGGCGCTTGACAAAACATGTCAAGCTGAGATTTCTGCCTTTCAAAACTTATAAGCATGGTTATGTTGCTTTAAGGCATTCCAGACTATTGTCAACAAATTCTTGGTCAGCAATGGATCTCAGTTGAAGTTATAGATGGCTTAATGTCCTTTTAAGCTGCACTAACTAGATTGACAGAAGCTGAAAGCCCTCTATTACATTCTGCAGTTCATGTTGCAGATGTTCCTCTGTCCTTCCACCGTCTCCACAGTCAGTCTGCCAAACGGCTGACGAGCCTAACAGGCTTTCAGGCATCATTAGGATCTGACTCACCAGAATAAACGTCTCATGGTTGGATCCCCCCCATTGTACAGCTTTCTTTAGGAAATTGGGGTCATGTTTGCAAAAATGACAGGACATGCCGATTCACCGCAGTATATCAAAGAAGTCGGGTTGGAACAGACTCTAAAACACACTGCTCTGAAATATGAAGTGAAGGTAGAGAAACTCATTTTAGGAGAGACACAATAGAGTTCACTTCAGTAATGTCAAGAGAGAGAAAGTGTGCCTAAAGCTACTCTAGAGGTAGGCATGGTAATATAGATAGACTATTGACTTTTACCAAGCCGATAAGATGATATTTAGATAACCTTTAAATACATAAAGGTTTATATAATCTTTTAAATCACATTTCATATGCAAAACTCAGCTGCGAGAGTTGATTTATATTCCAATCCCAAGCCATGAAAAGCGGTAGCTCCACATAAACATTATGAGGCCTATGTTTATAAAGTAACCAATGTTTATGTATAGAGCAAACAAAGCCACGGGAAAGACTTTAAAAAATGCTTTTATTTCGTTAGATTAAAAGATTGGCTTTTCAGCTTGAACAAAATCAAATTTAATTTCATGTGATGTGTGACAGCTGGTTTGATGAAAAAGAAGAAAATCAATGTTGATTTAAAATTGCTACAAAAGTTAAAAACCGCTCAAAGCTTCTCTGGTCTGTTCGGCTCTGGAACAATCAGCATAAACTTGACAAAACAAATGGCATCTGCATTCACCAAACGCCTAACACGGTGTGGTAACCACCTTATCTCCGCAGTTCCACCAGCCGTTCTTTGACAGATCATTCCTCTCAATACAAAGCTCTTTAGCGACAGAGCAAACTCTGGTGACTCTGATGAGGTGAGTTATTTACCTTCCCTCTAATCCTGCCATCCATCCATCTGGATAAACCCAAATCAGAACTGAACCCCTTGCTTAATTTTAACTGCCTTTAATCTTCCTCTGCAGGATAAACTCATCAGAAGCTGGTTTGTCATGAGCACACAGATCATTCTTCCTGTTTACTTTGGAAACAGCATAGTCATTAAGGACGTTTTCTGATAGCTGCTACCCACCAAAGGAGACACACTGGCCTCTCATTTGCTGCATCTAAAAGTTACCACTTTAATATCAGTAATGTTATTACATCTGTGCATTACCCTGCTGGGATGACACCACTTAGTCTTTGTTATTTCATTATGTGAAATGCAGAACAACTCTTTCTTGGAAGGGGAAGAGAAACCCTGACATAATATGAGCAAAGGAAAGGGCGAGATCAGAAATCAGCAGAAAACAATATTCTCTGGCTAGTGGCCACTACTTTGACCTCAATAAAATAATTTGTGACACAGAGAGTGCTGTGATTTAAACCTGCTTCTGATTACTCCAGATTTTTTTTTACTTTGACCACAGCGACACATTGATGTAATGTCTCTGAGGGGTAAAGAAAATCACCGTCATAAAATGCAGAAGATTTAGTGTAATATTGAAAGTACGGTAAGAGTTCAACATTTTGGGAAATACCCGTATTTGCTTTCTTCAGAGTCAGTAAGACTCGAGAATCGTCGCATTTCAAACTTATAAGCATTCAACTGCACGTATACATTTTTCACAAAATCAGCTAGAGCACTTGAAAAATGAATTATTATGCACAGTGTACTTCACTGAATTAATATGTAAATGTAAATCTAATTTCTTCTACTGATGATTGAGCACTCTCTTCACTCTCGCATCAATGGTGACTCATACTTTTCAGTATGCAAACTTCATGAAATGATAACACCATCAACAACAGGAGCTGGGCTCTGATTGGGGACCACATAAGAGAGGAAGATGGGCGATTCAAATCTGAATGCATTGTAGTGTCATTCAAAACTGAGGCCCTTCAGCAGGCTGCAATCAGTCGGAGAGCAGAAGTCACACTGCTGTTTGAACCAGCTTCCTATCCAAGTCTGAAGAGTTATCATGGTGAGTAGAAGATGGGTAACTGCACAGAAACAGTCCTGAAAGTCTCTTGTCTTTTTCCCCTGTGAAAGTAATTAATTGCCGTCTCCAGCCAATACTTCTTCCCTGTATCCTTCCCCAAAAAGACCTGAGCAGTGTAACTGGGACTACGACAAAACAATCTGCAGAATCAGGGCACCACAGAGTCTAGAAGTATTTCTTTCTTTCAAAACATATTCATCCATCAATATCACAGGTCAGCACCCAGCAAGTCATTAGCCCAGAGAACTGACACGGAGACAAAACTGGCTTCATCCCAACACGAGATCTATTATTCATTAGTACATGACCGACCAAGCGGGGTGACGTTTGCCAGCCCACGTCTGCGTGTATGGCCACACCCTCTCTGAAAGTGAAATACAGATGGCAATGCATGCCCCTGATCTGCTTAAGGCAATCGTGGTGAAAGGTTGCCAAGGCCAGCAGGAGCCACTCCAAAAAACAGGCTCACGCGTGCACGTCTGTCTTCCCTATCTGCAATCTCATATTTCTAGGGGGATGAAATGGAGTTTGAAGCCTTTGCTTCTCATCATATTCAGAGAAAATGCTTGCAGATTTATGGTTGTAATAACGAGAGAGAGAGGGAGAGAGAGAGTCCCTACGACGTCTTTTCATTCATGTCTACTACTCTCTGACTATGACAAGCTTTGTATCACACACTCTCACAAACGCATCCGTTAATCAACCACATCCTCAACGCGCTCCCGCCCCTCACACACCCCCGTCCTCCCCCTCTCTCTATCTCTATTTCTTTCTCTTGTCTGCTCTGAGTGTGGCAGAGCAGAGGTCCTCGCCTTTGTTATATTCACAGTGTGGGGGAGCCTGACAGACTCATAACTCAACACCGGCTCATTAGAGCGTAGTGTATAGTCACAGCTTAGCTCAACAATCTGACAAAAGAGTGGGGAAAAAAAAACATAAATGTGCAAAAGTGCTCTTCTCGATGTGCCGCATGCAGCAACTTGCGTGTCAGCACGATCCAGCTGTTGCTTTCCCAAATTAGAGATTACAGTGCTTCCCACTCAACCTCTGCTCTGATTAGGATGCAACAGCAGCATCTCTACCTCTATTCTCATATTATATCAGAGGTGTTGACCCAGAATAGAGGATGATGACATTGAGGTGGTCCTGCTGATCCTGTCTCATCACAATGGAGAAAAAAATAGGCCTAAAAAGAAGGTATCACAAAAACTGGAAAGAACATCTGCACTGCCACAAGCAATCTCTAAGTCCTTCAAGAGCAGATATATTTAGACATGACATCGTCTTCCATTACCTTCCATTTATGGACAGACAGAGATAAACTGTCCGACTGAGAAAAGTTACTGCATCTTGAGAGATTTACTTCATTTCTGCACTCTGGACTGCAGTACGGATGAGCCCACAGCAAAACTCCCTCTTTGCTGTAGTATATCATAAAAGATGGACTGTCACAGCACCAGAAACTGACTCAAACTGTAGCTGACAAGCTTGTGTTTTTGTGGTTTGACTGCAGTTGGGTTTTTGAGGACGATATTTGCAACGTGTGTTTTTGAAAATTTGGGTGTGACATCTCACCCACAGGTCTTTGAATGTGGTCTGCCTTTTCTATTTGAGTTACATTGACCTAATTTACTGCAAAGTAAGAGAAATGTATAATCCCACATGACATTTTCACTTTAAGATCCTAACAAGAGAATCAACACCATTTATTTCTGGTTTGATTTAACTGACTGAGTCGTTATTAAAAACTAGAATTACCGCCTCGCGGTTGTATGCCTCCGCCAACCAGTCAAGTTGCAGTTAACATCCATGTCTGTCCAAAATGTCATCACTTCATGATTTTATCCTGTTAGACATTTGTGTGAAATTGTCACATTTGCATATGAATTCTTGGGTTATGGCCAAAAACTCATTGACATTTGATCACCAAAATCTAACCAGTTTATCCTTGAGTCCAAGCGGACGGTTGTGCCAAATTTGAAGCAATTTGCTCAAGCTGTTCCTGAGATATCACGCGAATGGACGGACGAACCGACAGCCCCGAAAACATTATGCATGAATGTGGGAAAACGTTTTCTCGGGCTAGTACCCTTAAAGACCACCAACGCATTCACAGTGGAGAGAAACCGTACTGGTGTGACCAGTGTGGTAAATCTTTTACTGATGGTAGTTCCCTTAAAACCCACCAACGCATTCACAAAGGATTGAAACCGTACTGGTGCGACCAATGTGGTAAAACTTTTTCACGGTCTGGTCAACTTAAATCCCACCATTGCATTCACACTGGAGAGAAACCTTATAGGTGTGACCAATGTGGTAAAACTTTTTCTCAGAGTAGTAGCCTTAAATTCCACCAACGTGGAGGAATAAAAACACACTGGATCAACATTATGACTGAAGCTAATCATTTTAGAATGTTTTTTGTTCTTTTTATTAATGCAGATGCAATGAAATCAATAAAGTTGTCACTGTAGACCAACAAGACTAAAGCTCTGTGAAGCTGTACTTAGGCACAGTGGTGAGCTACAAGCTGCTTAAATGAGCATGTTAACATGCTCACAGTGACAATGTTAACATGCTGATGTTGCATGGCAGGTTGCATTTACCAGGTTCACCATTTTAGTTTAGATTGTTAGCATGCTAACATCTACTAATTAGCACTAAACACAAAGTACAGGTGAGGTTGATGGCAATCCTCCCAATAGCTGTTGAGATATCTGGATCAAAGTGGTGGACCGACTGACCGACAGACATTGCCATCCCAAGAGCCATGCCTCTAGCATGGCTAAAAAAGCTAGAAAAAAAAACAGAAAAGCAGCACTGAAAACTATCCATCACAAACACATGAAATGTACACAGTTTCTAGAATCCAAATCCTAAATACATGTGCTTTTTGTTGCACGACATTAAATCTAAATGTTTAAGTCTCACACAGCTCTGGTTTTTAATCAGTTAGGATGAAAATTTCCGTCTCTCTCAATGAAATATGATACTGCTACTGTTGTGAAAACAATCAGGGGTGGAATTTGGCTGACCTTGTGCAGACTGATAAGGATCAGGAACATACATCATTTTGAAAATGGATATATCATATAATAGTTTTTCATACGAAATCCTTACAAAAATGAATTATTTAAAATATAGACAGACATCACAGTTGTTATTACTGTATATAGGTATTAGTTCAAAAGAAGTCATAATTTAAATGACATTAACAAGAAAATACTGACCATTTGTCCAAATGTAATAATGAGTAAAGATAAGTATAAATATTATTTTCAGACTCAGTGCTGCAATCCTGTAAGATGGTGAACATTTTGAATAATTCAGCCCCACAACCCAAGAGCGTGACCAAGGCTGTATCAGGCGTGTGCTATAGTTTTAACTTTAAGAGTATCTAGTGTAGTGCTGCCTTCGTTAAAATTGCATGCTGATATCTGGCAGCGTCTAAGAGAGCTCTGAAACCATCCTTCCAGCTTTCCTCAGCCTCTCTGATGCCCGGAGGAGGCTGAAGACAACCTGCCATTAAAAAAACATGTCACTAATGAGATCCAGTCCAAGTCACTCTGACTAGAAAACAATAAGACAGACAAAAGTGAAACTTTAACGTTGTTATTCTATCTATTTTGTCCTTGCTACTATATAGTACAAACACATTTTGTCATTTTCTAACAAACTAAAAATGTCTTTAATGTGAGAAAAGGTGTGGTTCATGACTTTAGTTCCACTACTGACTATAAGCGCATCCACCTGCTTACATGTGAAACCACATGAATTATTTATGGAGGCCTACTGCCTACGCAAAAAGAGGCAACACCTGCCACATGCATGAGATGCTATTTATCCACTTCCTGCATTATTCACTTGTCGTTTAGTGGAGCAACTTTCAGTTCCTGTATAACTTGTAAGACTGTGTTTAGTTTAATTGAATAGATTATTGGTTGTGTGCATGTTTATTCAAAGATGCAGCTCGATGCCAGGGTAAAACTGAAACTACCTCATGCAATGCAATGCCCCACTGCTGTTTTTAATACATGTCTTGCACAGACAAAGTTGTTTTTTTGATTTTCCTGCTGCTGCATTCCTCAGATTCTATTGATTCCTCTCCCTCAACGTCTCTCTGTGTTTGACTGCAGTTACTGATTTGGGTGTGTTAGGAATGAAAAAACCTCAGGAGCTGCAAGAATTTCATATTTTGCCAACAAAGAATCCTCGGAGCTGAGTGAACACAGCCGTGACAGTGGAAAAAGAGAAGCAGTTGAGCATTTTCAAAAACATAGAGTCCAGTCTGCGAGACTTTCCCACTGTTTGTGATTTCGCCCTTCACCTGTAAACCAATCTGAGGCAGGATGTGCGCGCTATCCACCTACTTTACTTCATTTCATGTCAAACGTTTTTACAGAAAACTCTCAATGGCCCCTATTGAGCCTCACACATGCTCCAACACACACAAACAGCCTCTGAAAAGCCTCCTCTGTTGCACTGTTGACACAACACCCAATGGAGCCGAGATAACCCTGTGTAAATCCTGAAATTATAGCTGCTCTGTAAGTGAGACACAAAAACAGCTTTGACTCAACCAAATGTTTTAGGATTAGCACACAGACATTTGACTGGAAACTTTTGGAACAAACCCCATATTCATCATGGGAATCACTATTATTATGGTGGATTCACACAGAATTGTAATTATCTGGGAGAGCTCTGATAACTGGCATAGCCTACATATTCTCTTATGTCTGCCATATAGAAATATTGTAAATCCTCCATATTTTTGCTCCAAACACTGTGTAGGGAGGAGATGATGAGCTCAAGCCCTGATTACATGTGAAAATGGATCCTATCACACACACCTACATCCACTCAGCATGAGAGATACAGCCACTCATAACTGTATACAGGCACATTATTCATACTTCTGGCTTGTGACTGATAGCTTGCTGCTGTTATACTGTGTATTGATTCATATGGGAACAGTAAATCCTCCTCAACTTGTCTTTACTTGAAAAAGAGGAAGGGGGCTATAGTTACCATGGAGACTAAAAGGATATATTGGTGTTTATTGTATGAATCATGTGTTATGATCATAACAGGGTTATTGCAAAAGATCGACTGCTTGGAAAACCCAGCAGGAGAGTTTATCCCACTGTTTAAAGTAACGTGGTAGTAAATTTACATTTGGTTTGTTTCACTTTTACAAGCTTTTTTACAAGTGAGCACTTTAACTGCTGTGAAATGTTTACCACAAAGAGCAAGAAAACAGGCACTGTAATGAACTTTTAAATGCAATTTTCTTATCCAACTGATATGATTTCCAAGAAAGAATCAAACTATCTAATAAAACACATCTGCATTTGACTTAAAACAAGACAAAAACGCACTCACCTTGACAAAGTTGTGAAGTCAAGGTGATGGGGACAGAGATGTTGATGATGAAGCAGTCGGTTTATCTAGTTAACCCAATCTAGACAACACAGCCGATGAAGAGATACAGCCTCAAACAGACAGCCTGCCTTCTTCCAGTCTGACATGCACACACATGCACCGTCCAGCTCAGCTATGAAGCTGAGGAGCATCAATTTCTCCACCTCTGTATGGAGGAGTGACTGACTGCAGCCTGCTCCAATCAGAATGCAGGACAGAGCTCGGCGTCACCATTGAAGGGGGCGGGGCTTGTGTCATTGACAGCATCTTTTTCCGTGACGTCATGAAGAGGACTCCCATAAGCAAAGCAAGGGCACACAGTGCGGACACATGTCAAACTCATCACTTTGCAAGGTGACTCATTTAATTGTGGTCTTTTAGTTATTGTTTAAATGCAGATGTATTATTTCCATTTTAAGTGGAATTACTTTTTTTTACTAACTGAATGAGATATAAAAAAAAATGATTAGTCACCAAAAGGACAAGATAACATCAGAAAAAACGAAATGAAGTCAGAATGATAAATGACAGAGCATGGGGGGCCAAAAACTATGATATGCTGCCACCTGCTGGACATAGTGTTGAATCACAGCTTTTCAGTCGTGCTCATGGCATAATTAGAAATATGTAGCATGAAAAATAGCTTTTGCAAACAACTTCTGAGATGAGAGATATTTGCATATGCATAGTGAGTGACTAAGCAGGTTTGAAAATATATGTGACCTTGAATGCAACACAAGTGCATGTTTTATATATATATATAAATGCAGGTTGTGTTGCACATGCATAGTAAGCAAAAAAAGAAACAAACAAAAACAATTACAACACCATTAATCTTATTTTAGTTATAGCCTCACAGCTTGCCACAATATTCAGGAAGAGAAATTGTACCGGTCTATTTTGCTGTATTATCTTTTTTCTTTTCTGAACGTCTGAATGAGAGGCTGTTATATCACACAAGGCTGCAGGCTTGCTGCTCAAGGACTCTGTCACACAAAAAAAAACCTTTCACAGAGAGTCAGCCTGACTGCAACAAGATTACGTGCGAAAAGGCATTTTTTCCTTTTCACACTGGCGAGCTAGAAGGTTACTGCAGCACCTACGACGCAGAGAGGTGGATTCCATAACACAGCCAGCACAATGTTCTGTGCTGATCTCTGTGTGACATATTGAGGGGGGGGGGAAATCATCTTCATAGAAGTTTTCTTCCTGTAAAATTAGAAAGGTTCCAGTAAAGACCAAAGTATTCATCTGTGCAGCATTATGAATTTACAGCCGCTGAATATTCCTTCTGTGTGGACAGTACAGGCAGTGCTGAACCCACAGTGAGCTTTGAAGGCTGTTCCTTTTATTTCACCCTTACAATCAACTGTGGCTTATGGGAGCCTTATATAAGACCATTCTTCTAATACATCCTGAGCTCTAATGAATATTGCAAATGAAATGCCTAGAAGCAAAGAGTAAATTAATATTATTCTACAAATTGGCTGTTTACTAAGTACTGAGGTTAAAAAAACAGTCTGGAAAAATTAATCACAAACTATTTTATTATGAGTATATACAAGACATTTTTCAGCCTCATTGTAAATGATTTTCAAAGTAAAATATTCCAATGCTATAAACTCAACATTAAAGGTCCAGTGTGTAGGATTTAGGGGGATTTTAGAAATGGAATATAATATCCATAACTATGTTTTCAGTAGTGTATAATCACCAAGAATCGTTGTGTTTTCATTTTTGCAGATTGCAACCTCACAGCTACACCACTAAATTCTACACTGGTCCTTTAAGTATTCAGTAGTTACATTTTAGGTATTCGCTTGCTTCTGAGATTCAAATCATCACGACTATTAATTGCTGCCAGGATGTAAGAATTCATGTCTATTACAGTAGGTTATCCATGCAGGTAGTAACAGTTGATCCCATAGAAGTCATGTTTCTTCCCCGTGACTACGTTGTCCCTCAGGTTCACAGCAGCACGTGTGATGGAGTTGTTAAAATCACGATGGGCCTTCGTCTTACTGAAAGAATTTTGCAGGTCCAGGAGGCAGAGAGCTGCTCCTTCTCTACCCAAAGTCTCAACTCTGTCCTCTGGGCGAATGCCAGGCAGGACAGGAGGCCTCGGCAGGATGCAGGGTGTACAGATACTGTGAGGCAGCGTCTCATGCCATGGAGCTGCCCTTGATGATAACTTAACATGTGATTCAATACCTGCCAGGTCTTTGGCCATAGATGACTGACTAATGCTAGATACATTTCTTTCATCTTTAAAATACTCATTTTTGCTACTTGGTTCATCCTTCACACACGGCTCAATCAAGCTTTTCTTCCTGTTGACCTCCATCTCTTCCTGGGAAAGTGGGCAGTTGCACAGGTCCAGGGGTCGCTCTTTACCTGCGTTCCGGGCAGCGTTAGCCTCCCGGCTGCTCTGTGACACGGATACTTCTATTGGACTTCCATCAAGCTGGAATTTGCAGTTTTCTCTCATCCTGCCCTCATACGCAGAGCTCTCAGTTTGTTGTTTGTGTAAGACCTCCTGGGACGGCTCAGCGCTCCGTGCTTCTGTGGAGCCAGAACTGTACTTTGATTGACTATGATGACCCCTTTGGTTTGGATCTGGTGCCTCATTATACTTAGCTGTGATCTCTTGTGGCCTATGCTGGTTTATAGCAGCAGTGCCTTGGTTTGGAGCTGGAGATAGATTTGTGAGTTCAGCAGCAGCAGGGCTGCAGGTGCTCCCCTGTCTTCTTCTCCATCCTCCTCTGGGCTTAGAGGGAACAAACACAGGAAAGGACCTTTCTCTCTGTAGGGAATATTCAATAGGATTAGTGTTGCACACTGTGAATGTTGCTGTAAAAAAGGTGCAATGTTTTCAAGGTCTTTACCAGTGGTGCAGTGTGTGAATTCATCCCAGTAATGGCACACATTTTTTCCTTGAAGTCATCCATCTGAAGAGGATTTGCTGGCCCCGATCCTTTTGAAAAATCAAATATCAAATACTTATATAAAGTATTATTGATGTTAAAATCATGCATATCCTACTATAAGATTATTACTTCACAAAGCGGTTGAACACACAGGCTTTCATCATTTCTAATAGCAAAATGTACTCTGTGTTCTTATACATGCTTTTTCAGCTTCTTGCTAAGGGACTGAATGAAAATGATTGGGGAGGAGAGGGCATCAGAAAAAAAAGGAGAGGATTGTCATTTTTCTTTTGGCTGAAGGCATGGTAGTCACACTTTTTTGGGAGAGCAGGTGACGGAGTATATTTAATTTCAGCCTGCCCTTCCAATAGGGACAGCTTTCATGTGTACCATAGTTCATAACAGTGCGCTTTGCCATATGCGGAGAATAATATTCCTGTCTCTAAAGGAAGTAAAACATTCAGGCCCTCTCCCCACCCCCAATACCTTCTGTACAGTCCCTAACATATTAACATACATTTAGGTTTCTTTACCTGTGTGGTGCATTTGGTATGAGGTGACCCAGTGTGACCTCTCCAGATTTTTCAGCATGTTGCTTGTCCGCTCAGATAGCGACAAATCCCAGTCACGTAGTTTACCGTTGGGCAGCACTGTCTTTGGAGGAATGGGGTAGAAAACCTGGTTCTCTCCCTTCAATGGCTTTGTATGCTAGAAGGAAGAACATTGGTACATTTAGAAAATGATCAGATCAATTATGATTTAATGTATTGGATAACCCCAAATGTGAAGCCATAAACCATATTTCATTACTCACATCCAAGAAACCGTGTTCGCCGCTCCACGTTACAGCTTTCTTCCTGGTTTTCATGGATGTATCCAAGACCTCATGTCTGTATGCACTACCTGCACATGGACATGAAGACATCTTAAACGTCTTTAGAAACATTTATTCTAGTATCCCCTTTTACCGCAACATGTTGCCCTCTTACCTATAGTTTTGCTCAGCAGAGTGACGTCTGGCGCACAGTTTGGGATGAGGTGGTTGAGGAAAGGTTGGGAGGCGGCTCTGACTCCTGTCTCAGGGTCATCTGGAGAGCGGAAGGATGGGAACATTGCAAACTGGGAGATGTGGGATGAAAAGGGATGCTGTTTTGGAGTTGCTATCTTTATCATTTTCTCCCTGTTAGAGGCAACAGGAAATTAAATAAAGATGAAGTGCATCAAAGTTTGAGGCAGACACAAGAAACCTTAAATGAAACCAGTCTATCAATCTCAAACTATACTCACGCCATATTTATATCAGTTGGTTTTGGTATGCTGAGAAAAGAAACAAAGTGAATGTTATCATTCGTGTTAATGATGACAATATTCATGATAAATGGTTCACTCACAGCTGGTCGTTGAGACGAACTTTACTTTTCCTTCTGCCAGTATTGTTATAACGTTGTTGACCGGTAATGTGCCTGTGAAGACATAATAACAATCTATAATCAGGCTACATTTTACACTTTTAATTTCTATGCAGAATGTTTTTACACTCACTCAGATCTGATGGCTCCACCATAACCAAAGTGATAATGGCCATTTAAATCAGGCGGGATGCCGTGATTTAGGGAGGACTCGGGCTCCATCTGGCTGCTGGAGCTCTGACTCAGACTAGAGGAGGGTGAAGGCAGGATGAAACACTAGGGAGGGAGAATGAGAGCAGAAAAATTTAGAGAATTAAGTCAAATCGGTGTTGAAACCTTGTCTGCTAATCAATGTTGTTGTTTTGTCTCGTTTTTTTAACCATAAGTGTTAATTCACAGCAATTTATCATATGTTTTCCAATTCCAATTCCAATTGTTACAATTCAACTAGTGTGTCCCTAAATGTCACACAACCAACTTGACTCATAAAATGAATGATAGCCTATGTTTACATATGAGTAAATAGCATATTAACATACATTATAGCATAGCTAAAACTGCAAACATGCATTTTTCTTAGAATGAAAATTAAACTGTTTTAACTCTTCATCACAATATCTGACTGTGATCTCCAGTGATGCCTCTTCTATTTTACATTATTTTTTGCCAAAAGACTATATTCAGTATGATAAGGAAAAATGCCACAACATTTGTTCTGATTGGTCAAAAGTCTTGAGATTGGTACAGACACACTTTCGGCAAGTATAGTATTAGTATTAGTATTATTCATAGTCAAAGTAAGGATTTTTGACAAAAGTAGGACAAACGCTAACATTGTGTTTATTAAATGTTTTCCAAATTAAACAGATTTTTTGACACTGCATATGTGTGCATTTCTTTGATATTCAATTTGTTATGAGTTCATACATACCAAATACTTGAGTATGCTCCTGGTAGTTTCTGAGATACAGCCATTTTCTTATCATACTATAGTATTTGAGCTCATGGGACTTTTTTCCTAAAATATAATGGAATCGATTGTAAAAACAGTAATCCCATTTGCCCAAAGACTATATATAAATTAGTATGATAAGAAAAACTCACTTTTCAGCCAAATGGTTTGACAAATTTTGAAAATGTCTTCACATTTGTGCATAGACAAGCCCCAAGCACATTTCCACCAAAGGAAATTAAAAAATGTCAGTTTTACAAATTAGTTAACTATTGATAATTATGAAATACAGCAACTACACAGTAATTAATCAAAGAAAATCCCCAAAACACACTGTCACGTTGACTTACCTAAGAAGTGGTTTAGAAAAAACTGATCTAGAGAAGTCTCTTTTATTCTCCTGATACAGTTATGGGAAGCAGTCTTCTTGGTCCAAATGAAACAGAGTGGAAACCTTGAAGCTTTCTTTGACAGAGCAGGACTCTCTCGTCTTCACTTGTGACCAGTGAGGTGAGTTTGGATTCCTGGGACAGCCAGAGTGATGGTGTTACAATAAACAATAGGATCGGAGTGAGTGACACCCAATCCAGCCCACAGCACACATAGTGGGTGAGCAGAGGTGTGGTTTAAATAGCTTTTTGTCAGACTGAAACAACACATTTGGTTTGCTGAGAACAGAAAAATATCAACTGTAAGCTTTTGAAAATATGTTTTGTCCTTGTCATGTACAGTTGTAATAACTGGGGGGAGGAGAGGGGGAGGGGGAGGGTCAAGATGTGCTGGTATTTTCATATCACGTCAATATTTTCATATCCAGTGGGCAATCACTGCTCTGGATGCCCATCATCCAGTCATCAAGTGTGGATCTGATAATATTACATGTTCACAGTTTGGTGAACTCATACAACTAAGCATGGGGTGGAATGATAATCAAGCTGGGTCCGCCTAGGCACACGCTGACACCAGATACAAGCTGTGTGCGGTTGGTGTGTGGCGTTTGGTTACAGGAGTACTGTTTCATTGTCTCCATTCCTATGCAACATAGAAATAGTTATACATTCAGACTGCGTGCCTTACAGACAAAGCCACAGAACTTGTTCAAAGAAAGTCTTAGGAACAATCTAGAAGATGATTTCAGACAGAGGAACAGGGATCATCCTGTTCTTATGTCGATTTAGAGATTTACGTGCTCATTTTGTAGAACACCTTCTTCTAGGATTTAGTGGACAGCTACAGCTAGACGGGCATGCGCTGTCCGTGGTGCTGTTACTCTGTCATGACTGAGCATGCATGAATAGGGCTAATTTATCACTCTAGATGACACCTAAGACTCTGATGAAAGTAAAAAAATAACAAAAAAGTATCTATGATGCAAATTGATATCCCCATCTTTGGGAGGAAAAACGGTGGTATGTCAGGAGAGAACAAACAAAAAAAACTCTTTAGGTGTTATTTATTCAACCAATAGTTTACCTTCAAAAACTTAAAGAAGATCTATTGTGCTCAAATTCAGGTGCATACTTGTATTTTAGGTTTCTACTAAAACATGTTTACATGCTTTAATGTTTAAAAAACGCTTTATTTTTCTCATACCGGCTGTGCTGCAGCGCCTCTTTTCACCCTCTGTTCGAAAGGCTCTGTTTGAGAAAGAGTCCAATGTGCTCTGATTGGTCAACTGGCCCACGCTGTTGTGATTGGTCAACAGAACCAAACTCTTCGGACTCCGCTCCAGCTCTGCTCTAACTAGCTATGTTTGAGGGCGTGACATCACCATGTTACAGAAGAAAAGGCAGGACTTCAAGCGAGGCGTTTCATGCAGTTCAAGAGCAATGTTTCTGTGGGGGAAAATAACTCCCTTTGGCGTTGACTTTGGGTGGGTGTGATTCTGATTTAAATGTACCTAAATCCTGATGCGTGCATGGAGTTATGTGACATCACCATTTCCTAACAAGGCCAGTAAGAAAGGCACTGGAAGAGATACCGAAATCTTTGTGTGAATGATCTCGTGAATATCCAAAAACCAACAGAAAATAGTGCGTTCATGTGGGATCCCATTACTCACAGTGAGAAGGTGATTGAATAAAATACATTTTTAGGGCCTCTAAAACAGGACAGCACACCTGATCTACTCCCTATTCCTTAAAACATCAGAGACCTGAAAACTGCATCTAAATGACAGTTTTCAATCAGCACCCAGGCACTATACTTACAGTATAATCAATGCAGCTGGCTCTCCTTGGACATGACTGCTTTCCAAGCTGCAAGGTTTGCCTTGTTTGTTGGCCCATATTCGGCATTCTGCTTTTTAATTGGGATCCCCCAGAGACTTTGTCCAAAGTCTCAGCAAAACACCCAAGTCCTATCAAGCAGCCTAAGCTAAGTCCAGTAACCAATTATCCTGCTCTGCCCCAGCGGAGCCGCCGCTCTCTGGATTACATTCCCTGCTGCTGCTGCATTATGAATGTGGCACAGCCTGCAGTGATTTCCCTATAATATTAGCTTATTGTGCACATGCAGGTCGATGCTAAACCCCTACAGGGTCGTGCACACCAACTGTAGTTCTTATAGTTACCAAAAGCCTCTGAAACACTCTGATAAATAAATTCACCTCTCTATAAAGGAAAAACATGTGACATTGATTATTTTCTCCATTCATGTTGCAAATTACCAGTTAAACCCGGTACGTCCAAAAACTGATGGAGACACAAAAATTGGCTTTGGGCCCCTAGTGACCCCTGAAACCAACTAGTACTGACCACTACCTGAGCCCAGCCCCAGGTTTACAATTCGTTTTTGGTCGAACGATTTGTCTTTTCTAATCCATCACAACATCCATCTTACTAGCCGGCCTTACAGCCACAAAAAAAGATGCTGGCATTGTGGTGGAGTCGTCCACATACTCTCACAAAATCAGTGGTTATCTATTTATCTTGTTGTTGTAAGTATTTCAGTAGCTAAGATGCATGATGCTAAAGACAAAACATATCATTATTAGTAATAATTGTATTATATTCAATTATTTATTTATTCAATGAATGTTTTGCTTTGAATGTGTTATTTTATTTGTTAATAATTTCCAATGCATATCCTTAAAACCAATACAATTTGACCACAAAGAATAGATATTTATGGGAAATTGGATTTAGGAAAGTTCGCCATGTAAAAATGTAAACTGAAAGAATAACAATATAAACTGAAATGTCTTTAAATTAGATTATGACACAGTGCAGCAAGTCCTAATACTGAACAATGAATCACTGTAGTTCATTGATGTCTCAGTGCTTTACACCACATGACCACACGACTATTTATGTGAGTGTTTTCTGATCTGCCACCGGCATGGTTGAGGTTTGGTGACATTTGGGTGACAAAAGCCACTTGGTCAGAGTCTGCCGTCACGAGGCTAGATTTTCTAAAGCCTGTAAACAGAGCCATGATAAGGTGCAGAGGTGTAGGTTTCTCTCAGACCACTTGAATTACAATATGTTGAAAGGTTATTATAGAATATTGCCAAATTATGCCAAAAAATTGTTGCCTACTGCCACTTTAAGGTTAGGGAAAAATGTCCATGGTTAAAAGACACCAGCACTGACTGTTGCAGGGGTCTTCTATGGTGTCAAGGTCAGACTGTTTGTATGCAACCATCCACCCACATCCTACCTATAAGGGTCAGGGGGTCAGGGGCCTTGGGCGGTTGCCTGCATTGCCCAGTTGGTAAAAAGAAAAACAACACATTTCACAACCACAGAGGTACTGTGTGGGTGTTTCATAGTTTAAATGTACATATTTTTCTGTGTTGGCTTGTGCTGTCCCTTTAAAACTAGCACATTACTCATATTACACACTGTACTGTACATTTAAAACAACTGTGTCCTGCCTGCACGTTTTAAATGTAGCCTTAAAGGTCCCATATTATAAAAAAGTGAGATTTTCATGTTTTTTTTATTATAAAGCAGGCTGAAGTCTTATATAAATACTGTGAAAGCATCGAAACACTCAATCCACAGGGAAATACACACAGCCCGTATTCAGAAACTCTGCATTTGAAACAAGCTGTCAGGATTTCTGCCCATTCGTGATGTCACGAATATACAATATTTAGACCCTAGACACAATTTTAAACGTAAAACATTCTAAATGTGTCCCAGTTTATTCCTCGTTGCAGTGTTTGTGAATGTCATCAGCTGACAGGAGGTACACATGGACCCAAGCTGTTGCCTAGCAACGCAATTCTGTTGCAATTCCGTCAAAATGCGCTAAAACGGAGCGTTTCAGACAGAGCGTAAATACAGGTATATTCAGGCTGACAGTATGAGGAAAATAAAGTTTTTTTTTTAACATTACAGCATGTAAACATGTTCTAGTAGAAACACAAAATACAAGTATGAACCTGAAAATGAGCATGATATGGGACCTTTAATGAAACATAAATTCGTACTGGGTTTTGATTGGAGCCCTGCACAGTGTGAGTGTCTCTGGTGGTTTACTGTAGAATAAAGAGAGCGAGTGAACAGCCTGCCCTGCAGTTCTTTTTTTCCTCAGTTTCTAAGGTAGAATATATAGGCGCTGTGTTTTTTTTTTTCTACACCTCTTGCACAGTAGAAATCCCCTAGAGAAACAGCTCAATCTCGACTTGACTGACAGCTGTAACATCTCTCAGGGCTTCATCGATCCGGTCTCAAATAAAACTGAATGTGTTTGACCACTTTTGCTCCCAGTGTGTTTTCAGTGGAGAGAGAACACAACCAAGGACTGTGCTCATCATGAAGGTTGGATGAATGAATATTTTTCGAGGACATCACTTCTGTGAGAGGCTGCAGAAGCTGCATCATCCACTCGTCTTAATAACTCTTGTTGCGTTTGAGTACCATCACTTGCAGCAGCTTTTCAACCATGACAACATTTGACTTCTCGGATATAGAGGCGTTTTTGGACTGCCACCCGGATCTCTTCGAGGAGTATTTGGTTCGGAAGGCGAAATGTGAGCAGGTGAGCAGATGGTTGAAGGAGCATCAGCCGTCCAAAGTGTCCACCACCACAGCAGAGGAGGAGAAGCGCACTGTTGCTGCTGCAGCCTGCAGAAGAGATCCTCTATGGCCGAGCAACCCAGACGGACTCCGGCGCAGATCGTCCCACATGGAGCTGCGACGCAACTTTGCCCGGTCCAAAGCAACCACCGCACACCGGACCTACGACGAGCACGTCAGCCTGAGCGAACACGAGGAGTCCCAGTCCAGCATGAGGCGCCGTGCGCTCCTGCGTAAAGCCAGCTCCTTACCTCCGACCACCGCGCGCATCCTGAGCGCACTGCTGGAGTCCAGAGTCAACGTGCCCATATACGCGTCTAGTGCCATCGATTACAAATACAGGCTCAAGGAGACCAACGAGAGGGAGTTCTTCTTGGAGTTAGTGAAAGATATCTCCAATGATTTGGACCTGACGAACCTGAGTTACAAGATCCTGATCAACGTGTGCATTCTGGTGGATGCAGACAGGTGTTCGCTGTTCCTCGTGGAGGGACCCGCGCACAAGAGGACGCTCGTGTCCAAATTCTTTGATGTGCACTCTGGCACCACTGTCAGACCTTCATCCAGCACCTTAAACTCCAATGAAGTGCAGGTGCCATGGGGGAAAGGTATCATTGGATATGTGGCAGAGCATGGGGAGACTGTGAACACCCCAAACGCCTATGAGGTAAATGTGAGCCTATACATGTATAAGACACATACATATTATAGATACATAATACATATATAGTTATAATATATATAATGATGTATGACTGCTGTGGGGATACGACGTTTTTCACCATTGGGAGTAAACATGGACACAAACAGGGGTGCCCCTTTGGCCACATTTCCTACACTGTTAAGAATTTCCCAGTAGAATAACAGTAAAGAACTGGCAGCAGGGTTGCCTTTATGTTACTGTGAAATTAACATTATTATACTGTCGCAGAAATTTACAGCTTTGTACTGTTAATGAAAAATACAGTTTGAACTGGTTGTTTTTTTTATTAATTTCACAGTATTTTACAGTTAATTTACTGTTTAAAGATACATTATATAGCTGTTTTTCACTTTTCTTTTACATTATCTTACTGATTGGTTTTAATGCACTATTTAGGTTGTATTTTTTACATATTTTTTAATAAACATTACTTTTTGCCTAGATGAATAGACTTAGCAGGTTAAAGACATAGAAATAGTCACACTAAATACAATTAAAGGCACTTGTTAGGAAAAAGGCTATAATAGACTTGTTGACAATTTTCCCAAAATGTCTGTCTATAGCTGGCTACAAGCACAGAATGCAAACCAGAACAACATGTGAGTGAAGAACAATAAAGCTAATTCACTGATTTTCCAATCATGTACAATGTACAAGCATCCCATGTGCAGATCAGGTCCCAGAATTAAAAAAATACTGCATGAAACTGTTACTGATGATACTTTAGACAGTTGATCAGCAGTAAAGTGCTGTTTTTAATAAGAATGCATTATAGTTCAGTTAAAAAACGACCTATGAGCGTAATTTAACAGGTTTTCTTTTGTATTAACAGTAAAGCACTGTTTTTAGCAATAACAGGTTAATACTGTTGAAACAAACAGGGGTGCCCCTTTGGCCATATTTCCTAGACAAAAAAGTATCCACAAATGTTCAAAAATAATATAAATGTGCACTCTGGCACCACTGTCAGACCTTCATCCAGCACCTTGAACTCCAATGAGGTGCAGGTGCCATGGAGGAAGGGTATCATTGGATATGTGGCAGAGCATGGGGAGACTGTGAACATCCCAAACGCCTATGAGGTAAATGTGAGCCTATAGATTTATGTTGGAAAAATATTCATCCTTCCTGATAGCATCCCACAAAAATGTCCATTATGAAGCTCAAAATTCATATTTTCAAATCAGTTACACAGACAACCTTAAAACCTCTGGTGAATAGACTCAAAAACTTTCAAACAACATGTGTTATCAAATGTGTAGTACCTTGTTCATGTTTTATATGACACAACATTTGTCTGTAACAAAGTATTTAAAAAAGTCATTAGAGCTTAAGCTTGGCAATTTATGAATTTAGCACATTTAGGGGGTATATTATGGTAAGAACTAAATTATTTATCAAAAAAGAAATCTGATTTCTTCACTTTTTGGTTGACATGAAATGTACCCCTAATTATAGAATAACTCCTATACATGTATAGGACAAATACATATTATAGAATAATTGATTAGGGTAATGATGTATGACTGCTGTGGGGATACGACGTTTTTCCCCATTTGGAGTAAACATATGCACAAACAGGGGTGCCCCTTTGGCCCTACATTTCCTACATAAAAAAGTATCCACAAATGTTCAAAAATAACTTAAATCTGTTGTTTTTTAATTCTGTTAGTTGAGCAAAGGGGTCGCTCAACTCAAAAAAAAAAGGAGAAAGACTATCTAATTACCTCAATTATGTCAGAATAAACAAATATATCTCTATAATAGTCAATGAAAAAGGGCAATCAAGCATTATAATTCTTCCCACAAGCCAGATCTGGTCTTATACACCACATCATTATATCATGGCCCTGGGCTGCATGGGAGGCTAAGTCAACATGATGATGCGGATGATCCTTGAGGTCTATTACTGCAATAGTGTAGATATGTGTCAGCGGTAGTATGAATTTCTGTTTATAGTAAACACAATAGGCCTCCTGCAGTGCTGTGAATTTCAAAAGTCAAACAATTGTGACTGGGCTGCTTTATGACATGACACCAGCGCGTATAAACATCTAATATTTCAAGCAATGTGCTGGCATTTACTGAAGTGTATGTGTGTTAATGTTAATGCTTGATATCTGTGTAACATGTGATTATGTGACTTTCTATTCCAGGACCACCGCTTCAGTGATGAGATCGACAAGTTAACAGGCTACAAGACTCAGTCCATCCTCTGCATGGCCATCTGTAACAGTGATGGAGAAGTCATAGGTGTTGTACAAGCAATCAACAAAAATCCTATGGGCACACCCTTTACCGAGGATGATGAGAAGGTGAGCATCTATTATGTCTCAGATCCATGTGTTACCAGGGGATTTTCACATTCACGGGCATTTTATGGGTTGTTTAACATCTTCAGTATTATTGTGGTTGGTTTGACCATTAAGGGCATTTTAGAGATGGAGTTAAAATTGGATTCTTGTGGAATACACACACACACACATACACACACAGCAACACTTATTGTACAGAAGCTCTTGAGCCATGCAGCCGAATACGCTGTTTGCACTGTGAATCTTCTTAATGGCCGTGGAGAGGGGCAAAGTGTTCCCTCGGAAGCAAAACCCCAGAAAAATGGAAGGAAGAGGTCAACCTGTTACTCGAGCGTGGAGCATTAAATATGTCTGGCTGTGCAATATATAGGCACACTTAGGAAACACATCTTGAGTGGATACACTTTCAATTGCCCCCTGAGCAATCCACTTGGGATGGGTTTGCTAGAATCTGCATGTTTTAGCTTTTATCTTCAGTTTCACAGCTCATAAATACATTTTCATTCTCAGTTTGTTGATGAGCAAATAATATATTGTGTATCTCCTATATGTGAAAAGTTTTGGTGTTTTGTTTAAGTGTGTAGCCAGGCAATAAAAAAGTAGATACGCACTTGACACACACTTTTGTAAACAACATCAAACAGTTTATGTTTTTTCACCTTTGCAAGAGTTCAGCTGCACTGATATGCAATGGTTTGTCCACAAGGTGGCAGAATAAAGTTGTGCAAAATCATTTATTCTCATACATATGTTCTCTGGTGTCTACTTCAAAGAAATCACCTTTTAAACAAAGTGTGCAGTAATTTCAGCATTTTTTTTTAATGATTTTGCTGTATGTGAATCTAAACAAAACTCTGAATATAGTCAAACTTGCTTTTGAGCAACAAAGACACTGAAATCTTGATCTGCCCGCTTATCTTGACATTTTTAGGGCCTCTGATGTCTCACTAAATGCCTTCTTTCTCTGAATCAATACTTCATTAACAGGGAATCTATTTGAGAGAAGTTTGTGCAGAGAAGCAGCTAACTCCATCATGACTTTACCCCCATCCCCACTCAACTCTCCTTTTCTATTACCTAGTTTTATGCCCTTTTGTTTAGCATACAAATAGCTAACATTATTATCGATTATGCCATTCAACACTTTTTTTTGGTACTTTCACTCAGGTACTGCAGATGTATCTACCATTCTGTGGAATATCGATTTGCAATGCCAAGTTGTTTTCGGAGTCTCGCAAGGAGTATGAAAGGAGTAGGGTAAGAGAATGTAAACTGTGCAATTACAAACAAGATGTTTCGTTGTTTTGTAGCCACTAAATCAACAGTAACATTACATTTTTATACTCAAAGCTGCAGTGGGTAGACATGGAGTAGATATGATTAAAAAAAGTTATTTTTATGAAACAGTCACTATATCCTGACAGTAGAGCATGAGACAGATAATCTGAAAAAAATCATGTGTCTCTGTGTCCTCAGGTGCTCTTAATGGTATCTACAAGATTTCACAGACCGGAGGACAACCAATCAGAGCCAAGCTGGAGCCTGCCGTTCTCTGAGCAGCTGTCAATCACTCGCAAACTCCGATCAAACGGTCAAACTGGTCAGCGCTGATCAAATATGAATTAATATTCTGTTACTATAATGCCTATTTCTCGCCTCAAATTTTTTCATAAACATCTTGTAGTCTACTGTTTAGCTGTAAAATGAGAAAGTTTGTGACCGGGCTGCCATGTTGAGATCAGTTGAGGAAATACCAAGCACCGCCCACCAGCCGGAGCACACTTTCTCATTATACAGCTAAACAGTACACTACAAGATGTTTCTGAAAACCTTTGAGGCGAGAAATAGGCATTGCAGTAACAGAATATTGATCCATATTTGATCAGCGCTGCCTAGTTTGACCGTTTAATCGGAGCTCGCGAGTGATTGACAGCTGCCCAGAGAATGGCAGGCTCCAGCTCGGCTCTGATTAGTTGTTTTCCTCCGGTCTGTGAAATCTTGTAGATGCCATTAGGAGCACCGGAGGACTAGTTTGATCGTTTGATCGGAGTTTACGAGTGATTGAGAGCTGCCTCTGTTCAATGAACAACCAATAGGAACGCTCTCTTTCTGAAATGACCTGTTATAGGCGAAGTCTCCCCTCACAGGCTAGATTTTTTAAAGCCTGAAAACAGAGCCATGAGGAGGTGCAGACGTCTAGTTATCTCTCAGAACGCGTGAATTACAATATGCTGAAAGGTTATTATGGAATCTTTGCCCAATGACGCCAAAAACAGTCTGCCTACTGCAGGTTTAATTCAAAAATACAGATGTCAACATACATATGTCAACATTGTGCAATGCACACAAATCATTAGTGTCCTTTTTCGTTGCCACAGGCTCTACTGGAGGTGGTCAACGACCTGTTTGAGGAACAGACCGACCTGGAGAAGATTGTTAGGAAGATCATGCAGCGAGCGCTGACCCTGCTGCAGTGTGAACGCTGCTCTGTGCTTCTCCTTGAAGATATCGACTCACCTGTGAGGCTCTTTTTATGTTTTGTTTATTTGGCCTCACAGATTCATTTACTTTAACTTTTCCATTAGACCATGTAGCTTCTCTTGTTCAAAACTCTGCTATCTTTGTTGCTAAATGTCGTTTTTGCTGGTGGTGATGATACATGTCTTCTACAGGTTGTGAAGTTCTCCAAGACGTTTGAGCTCATGTCTCCCCTGTGCAACATGGACCGTGACATCAGGTAAAAGAGACATCATGAAAAAGACTTCTAGGGGGATACTAGGGGATGCCAAAACAGCAACACACACCATAAATAGATACATATGGATGTGATGTGCATTCATACAAATCCATAACCAGTAAATTAGAGTGTTACCAGGCCGTTAAATGTGCGTTATCAGTGGTTACAAGGCTCATAGATGTGGGTCAGTAGGGCCCTGCTACACCCAGTAGTATTTTTTCTCATCTATTCAGATCCTCAATCATTGAAAGAAGGAATAAAAGAAGGCATCTAGCGACCGTAGTAATAGTGATAGGAGCAAAAGTGGAAGTGATGCGCTGTAGTGTAGACAGCATGAAAAACACAGGGCTTTCACCCAAGAGGCCGGGGGTTTGCAATCAACAACATGTAGTTGTCTTTGTGTCTACAAGCGTTTTCACTTGAAACTTTTAATCATAGTTATTTCAAGTCAAAACACTATGTTTTTCTATAAACTTAAGTGGTTTTGTTGCCTAAACCTAAAGACGCTGTTTTGTTTGTGTTCAAAACAATGTTTCATGCAGTTTTACAATATGTTAGAACGTGTTGCTTTTAAATTTCGCTTCTCCTTTTACTGTGGGTGTAGCAAGCCCCTACTGACCCACATCTACGATGCTTATAGCGATTGATAACGCACATTTCATTAAATGTGCGTTATCAGTAGGTTTATGATAGTCAAATCGGGTGTCATATCACATAACTAGTAAGGACAATCAACTCACTCAATATTTTCTGCTGTTGTTTTGCACGTTCAAGTGCCCGGACCTGACTATTGTTTCCTGTCTGTGTTATTGGCCAGCCTGGAGAAGCTATCGTGTTCCGATTGGCTGATCAATAACAGCATTGCAGAGCTGGTGGCCTCCACAGGACTGCCTGTTAACATCAGCGACGTGTGTCAGGACCCACGCTTTGATGCTGAGGTGTGGACACAATAGTCTCCCTATAAGGCCTGTTAGAGCTCATGGACACATACATGCTTGTAACTGCAGCAAGTAGGCTCAGACACACTACACAAACACCATTAATTAAATTAATAATTAATTACATTTTAATTAATGTTCCAGTCAAAGAAAATGTGCGCCCGGGCAGGTCTTTAAAATATAAATTTCTCAAACAAACATAAACTCCAACGGTCTCCTCTCTTTACAGGCGGATCAGGCTTCGGGGTTTCACATCAGATCAGTGTTATGTGTCCCTATCTGGAATCGAACTCATCAGATTATTGGTAAATTGGCCAGAAATAATCAATTTGTCCTCACTGGGAAACCAGTTTTCATGTGAAAGTCAACTATGTGTGTGTGTGTGTGTGTGTGTGTTTTCTGCAGGGGTTGCACAGATTCTGAATCGCTTGGACAGGAAGACATTCAATGATGCAGATCAGAGACTGTTTGAGGTTTGTTTATGAAATTTCTAAATACAGCTGTTCCATCAGAACTTTAAGTGTTCATTGTTGCATTGACTACACATTACGCCAACTTTTTTGAGGTTCCTTTTATGTGTTTTTTTTTCTCTGGATTTTGCTTTTGTGCAGGCATTTGTGATATTCTGTGGACTTGGAATCAACAACACGATGATGTACAATCAGGTTAAGAAGACGTGGGCCAAGCAGTCTGTAGCACTGGATGTAAGCTCTGCAACACACTGAATACAGCATTTTTTATTTTTTTTACCAACACCACACCACTTTAGAAGACATGAGATATTTATATACATTTGTTTGTATTAGGGCTGTCAAAGTTAATGCGATAATGATGTGTTAACGCAAATTCGTTTTAACGCCACTAATTTAAAAAAAAAAACACACATTAATCCAAATGCGATATTTAGGTTGTAACGGGCTCAGTTTTAAAGCTAGAGAAGATACTGCTATCATATGAAAGTAGAAAACCTAAGGAATCCATTGGTAGCAACCATGTCATACTAGCTTGTCCTGAAAGAGGTTAATAACTCCAAACTTCTGCTTCATTTTGGCAAGGAAAAACTGTCATGGCCATTTTCAAAGGAGTCCCTTGACCTCTGACCTCAAGATATGTGAATGAAAATGGGTTTTATGATAATCACCTGCAGTTTTGGGGCAAGTCATAGTCAAGTCAGCACACTGACACACTGACAGCTGTTGTTGCCTGTTGGGCTGCAGTTTGCCATGTTATGATTTGAGCATATTTTTTATGCTAAATGCAGTACCTGTGAGGGTTTCTGGACAATATTTGTCATTGTTTTGTGTTGTTAATTGATTTCCAATAATAAATATATACACATTTAGTTTGCATAAAGCAAGCACATATGCCCACTCCAATGTTGATAAAAGCATTAAATACTTGAGAAACATTTTAAACAGATAGAAATGTTCGATTAATTTGCGATTAATCACAATTAACTGTGGACAATCACGCGATTAATCGCGATTAAATATTTGAATCGATTGACAGCCCTAAGTATGCATGACTTTTTCCTGTTGTCTTATTGTTTTTTTCTTCTCTTTTCCCATCATTCCTGTCTCTTTAAAAATGTGACATATCCAAATTACAAAAATAATACAGAGGTAAAACTACAGAGATATTACATAAATACATCATCCACTAGCGACCAGTACTTTCAGAGTCATTGACAGGTATATGGATGTATTGTACAACAGTATTCAAACGATATTGCATTAAAACATGCTCTAAATAAGCTGTACATGAAAAGTAAACATCAGTACATATACATTTAACCCTTATATACATTAAAACATGCTTAATGAAGTTTAACAATCACTACTGATGAACTGTGTACAAGTTGTGCTTTGAAATGGACTAGCAATCTTGATATGCAACAAGATGTATTTTCATAGACTGCTGTATGCAAAATACTATCCATTCTGTTAAACCAAAGATTAATTAAAACAATCTAAATTACTCTGAATAAAATACTGTAAAATATAAACGGATTTGTGTTACACCCCTTAACATCTATTCAGAATAAGTGTATGAGAAAAGAGTAATTGAGGAAAGTGGTGTCACTGATTAATCTTAACAGATTCTCTCCACATTCATTAGCGACTCCATCTGTGTTCTGCTCCGTTGCCCGGTATCTAACCTGAGCGGTGACATTATCCACAGCAAACATGGCTCTGCTTCTCTACCATAAATATTTCAGTTGCTTTCAATAATTCATGATAAATACATGTGCCAGCCTGCTCACCTCTCATCAAAGGCAACACACAATCCTGTATTTCTGTCACATAATATTTTCTGTTTCTTTAAACACCTGATGGATTTTCTTTTCTATCAGGAGACCTAAGTATAGCAACAAATTGGTTTTAAAGCAGAGGTGTATTTTGTTTGATCCTGATTATGTAACAAGAAGATAGATGGCATTGAAATTCTTGGAATATATGGATTATCTTCTGTCTCTCTAAGGGTTGGTCTTATTTAATGTAGGGTTTTCACCTCATTAACATTACATCAGCATCGGAATCAGTTTTCTATATCTCACTGTTTTGCATGATTTCTTTTTTTTCAGATGTTGTCCTACCATGCTACCTGTTCCAAGGTAGAAGTTGACAGACTAAAGGTAATCTCAGAGAAAAACAACATTCATATTTGCACATTATCACTATGCTAACTTCATGAAATGTATGAAATCCGATGAGTGTGAATGGTTGAAGGTGAAGTGTTATTTAAAAATTGTCTGCAAATGTGTTTTAGTGCTTTTGCTTCCCCCCGTGCTGCCACTGTGTGATTGACAGCTCTGTCCTCTGCCCCCCTAAGGCAGCTAAGATCCCCCTGAGCACTGAGTTAGGCATCGACGAGTTTCACTTCAACGACTTCTCTTTGGACAATGACGCCATGATCACCGCGTCACTACGGATGTTTCTTGAACTCGGTGTCGTCCAAAAGTTTAAAATTGACTATGAGGTGAGGCCCTGGAATATGTCTTATGATATGTTAGTCAGGCGCTAGAGTCCACAGGGTATGTATGTATATTCAGCCCGTTCTCATTCTCAGGGCGTCAAATACCGATGCGTTGTCATACCCCTTGGCGTGTGATACCGACGTGAAAGGCAACTTTAACCGGGATTTCAAGTAACTACAATATAAACCCATCTGCGTCAATATTACGCGCTCAGAGAAAGTGGTCAGCGAGTGTGGTGATGTAGTTTAAAGAGCGAAAAAACACACGTACGGAGGGCAGGAGGGGTGATCGATGGGTCCAACAAACAACCCGCTTTCACCCCGGATACCGCCGTCAGTGTCCCTTGTGAAACCACCAACATGTTGTTTGTCTTTGTGTTCGAGGTAATGTTAAGTTTCACTTTCACTTTACAAACGTAGGAATTTTAAGCCAAACCATAATGTTCTTTCCTAAACCTAAGTAAGTGGTTTTGTTGCCTAAAATTAATTCACAGCATTAACCACATGTTAGAGAGTGACGCCAAGGGGTCTTGACAAAGCATTAGATTGTGATTAGAACGTGTTGGTGTATCACCTGTATGTCTGTCTTCTCGTAGGTTTTGTGCCGCTGGCTTTTGACTGTGAGAAAAAACTATCGAACTGTGGCGTATCACAACTGGAGGCATGCCTTCAACGTGTCGCAGTGCATGTTCGCTATGATCACAGTAAGTGTCAAGACCTCCAACTTCTTCCATGCCAGAGTCTTGTGTCACATGTTGCTCCCTTCAATCCCTCTTGGTGTTTTATTTCACTCCAAACTGTCTAATACAGTAAAGACAAATTTCCACCAAAATAAAACAGTCCAAACGTACTCTTGATGAGGATAGCAAGTTTTCGAGATTATTTTTAAAGTCTGTCATGAGAAAAATAAGTCTCAGTGAATGTAGTAAATTAATCAATCAGTCGCTGAACAAAAAAATCACAGGAGAAACATCAGTAAGAGAAAATTCTGAACATTTGGATTTGTATCTTATCACATCTCATCTCATCTTATCTCATCCCATCTTCTCTCCTCTCCTCTTCTCTCCTCTCCTCTCATCTCCTCCTATCATATAGCAATAGCTACAGCATAATTCAAATTAAACAGAATAGATAGAGAATGGATGGATAAGAGCGAGCCGATATGCTTTACTTTCGGCAGACAGCCAATTTCCAGGATGTCCTGTCAGAGGCTGAGATACTGGCTCTGATGGTCGGCTGCCTGTGTCACGACTTGGACCACCGAGGCACCAACAACGCATTTCAAGCCAAGTAAGTGACGCAGGCCTAAAGAATGATGACGAACAGCAGGTGTCTTATGGGTGTCTTGAAAGTGTCACTGCTCTGTTTTGCCCTGCAGGACAGGATCTGCTCTGGCTACGCTCTACGGGACGTCAGCCACGCTGGAGCATCATCACTTCAACCATGCAGTCATGATCCTACAAAGTGAGGTCAGACCAGTACTTCTCATATGATTATAATGCTCATGTCATTCAGAGATTTACTGCATTAACTGAGTTTTCCAAAGTTTGCTGCTTTCCTTGACCAAGGAGATGCAAGTGTTAAACTTGAAGTGATATAACATTTGTGAATACTTTCTCCTTAATGAAATTTGAATTGTAATTTGGATTAGCCACTGAATTGGATCCTTTTTGCTTTAAGAGAAGCATCATACCAATAGCTTCAATATCACATGGCGTCATGGTGTTATTTAATGTTTATTTTATAGTCTGTACAATTATGGCTCAATGCCACATACCACAGCCTTGAGCTAGTCTGCAACATAATGCCCTAGGTGTTACAGATGACAGCCAACTCAACAAGAAAAAACACATACAAAACAACAGCTAGAATTACCACCTTGCAGTTGTATGCCTCCGCCAACCAGTCAAGTTTCAGTTTACATCCATGTCTGTCCAAAATATCATCACTTTATTGATTAGATATTTGTGTGAAATTGTCATAATTAGCATATAAATTATGGAGTTATGGCCAAAAAAAATGTTTTGTGGGGTCACAGTAACCTTTGACTACCAAAATCTATCAGTTCATCCCTGAGTCCAAGTGGAAGTCTGTGCCAAATTTGAAGGCGTTTCAGAGATATCGCATTCACACGAATATAGGACGTATATACAGATGGATGGACAACCCGAAAACACAAATGTACATTATAAAAATAGCATAAAAACTTATAAGAAGCACCTGACCATCAATGATGTTTGATCCTTCTTTGGAAATTTGATGTGTCTTAGAGTTCTGGGCTACCATAAAGCCACCGGTGAGCAGCTTGAGCTTTGGGACGGCGCTGGCAGGCCGCAGCAGTGACTACCAGTGGTGTTATGAGACTGCTTTGATCAGTTTGACCATCAGGAACTGTGTTCTCTATTGATTTCCTTTAACAGAGGACAGAGAAAGTCTATACACATTGCTAATTAACATTCATAATGGGAGCTGCATTGACAGTGAGCGATGACTTTACCAATGCATTGGCTGTAAGGAGATATTTTAGCCACTATAACTCACCCTTGCTTGCTTTTGTGTATGTGCCTACTCTATGCTATTGCTTTTTTTCTTCTTCTCACAGGGTCATAATATCTTTGCAAACCTCTGCTCTAAAGAGTATAGCGACATGATGCAACTATTGAAGCAGGCTATTCTCGCCACAGACCTTACTTTGCACTTTGAGTAAGTGTCTTTTTTAATAGATTCAGAGTTGAAGTACTTCATTACTGGTAAAAAGTAATACAGAAATAGATTATTATAGATTATTGGATAAATTCATACATGTAATTAGAAGATTTAACATTCAGATTTCTGTTTGGTGAAAACGGTCATTGAGTGTATTATTTTCCCTTTTAATATTTCCTGTATCCTTGGCTGTCTCATTGCATTGTAAGGCGCAGAAACAAGTTCTTTGAGTGTGTTCTCTCAGGAGAATTCAGCTGGACAGATGAAGGACACAGAGAAGTTCTCAGGTTTCTACCTTTGTGCTGAAAAAAAACTTTCCTGTTTCAAAATCACTTTGAAGAGTAAAACAAGCAGCTAGAAATTATTTTTTGATGTCATCAACAGGTCCATGCTGATGACTGGATGCGATCTGGGCGCTGTCACTCGTCCTTGGAAGATATCAAAACAGGTTTGATGTTTCTTGCATCTGTGCTTTTATGTTTGAGGGCTTGGAGATGTAAATGTATAGGTGGAATTTGGTTAAAAAAGGACGTTTGCATGTTCTACCCTTTTCATTTAGGCTCCAGAAATGTGCATGTTCTCCCTGAAAAACAACAGAATTGTCCTTGCTAAATCACTACATGTATATTGAACTCAAAATATGGCAAAATGCAGCTTTGAGCCCATGCTTTAACATCAAAACGTTACATCATGTTTGAGTAAATTAATGAAATAATGATGGATGGCATTTATGTCCCAAGGTTGCAGAGCTGGTGACGAGTGAATTCTTTGAACAAGGTGACAGAGAGAGGTCTGAGCTTAAGTTGACCCCAGCGGTAAGTAAGCTTTCAAAGTCTTATCTTTCACTAGGATTTTTTTTTTACTTTATAACTCATACAGTTGCCAGCATACACTCAAACCATGTTCTTAATGTGACCTTATTTTGTCAAATGATTATGATGAATGTTTTTGGTTGTGGATGACAGAAGATTATCACCTCTCTGTAGGCCATATTTGATCGCAATCGCAAAGATGAACTACCGGCCTTACAGCTGGAGTGGATAGATGGGATATGTAAACCCCTTTACGAGGTAGGTAACCCTTGATGTCTTAAGTTCAACTTGTACTGCGGGTCTCATTTTAAAAATCACAAAAATAGAAGCATTATTTGGGAGTTTGAATATCAACTGTCTCTCCTGTGTCGCTCCCAGGCAATGCTGAAGCTCAACAGGAAGTTGCAGCCGATGGTCGATGGGATGGACGCCAATCGAAACAAATGGCTGGAGCTCAGCTCCTCCAATCAGGAGACCCGCAGAGCCTCAGTGTCCAATCAGAGTGAGGAATCAGATCAGAGTCCTGAGCCCCATGAAGCAGTAACAAATGAACACCCAGACTCCACAGATACTCTGAAGCCAGTTGAAAACACCACGTTTGGGTCAAAGTCTAAGAGCAGTCAGGACCTGAGGTTCAGAGTAAACCAAGGTTCATGTGATGATCAACCAGAATCAGCTGACAACATCATATTAGCAGGAAAGAAGTAAAGCAGGCTGTGTTCAAGGGTAACTTTGGTATTTTTCAACCCTGGATCTTATTTTCCCATGTTTTTTTGTTTAAGTGACTAATGGGGACAACACTTTTTGAAATTGGCTCAGTATTGAGGGATAACTCTGTAACCGTCAGCTGCTAAAACGAGCTACAAGGGCGCCGCATCAATTCTTTCACACACATGTACAGGCATTTTGGGTTGCGCCATTGTTGTTGGAGGTGCAAACACTGGAGGCAAAGGTATGCAGCGCACAATGCAGCTGCGAGGGTAGAGCGTGACGTCACTGTGCGTAAAAGAATGTAACGTTACATCCACTAAAAGTTCTTTACTACTCTTTACAGCATTCTTCCCCCGTGGGTATAGATAGGGTCACAGCACCCACAGGAACACAACCAGTCTCTGGAGCTTCGTGGCCTTGCAGCAGCTGGTTCACCAGTAGGCCATTGAATTAAAAGACCTCATCCACATAGTCAGAATCATTTAAATATTCAGCCGTGACATTTTTTGTCCTCCGACGCAACAAACTCTGCCCGGCTGGCACTTGCGTTTCCACCATGGATGTATTCCACTATTCCACCGTTGTCTTCGGGCAACGCATCACCTCACGAGATTTCAGAACAAGACTTCTCCTTGGGCGAGACTCTTTCCATAATGTCAGACATTTATAATAACAATCAGAGCATGTCCAGTTTGAAAAATACCGAAGTTAACGTTAAGTAGGCTATGGGTTTATCCATTAAATGGCTCACATGGGACACTTCCCATACCCTGTGACTGTCTAACACATGCACTACCCAAAATGATTTTAAAAAGTCTGGGTAAATTTGCAGTTTTCATCTGCTGAGCACATTGCTTCTCCCAAGTGTCACTGTGTTAAACTCAGGAGCGTGAATAATTCCTGTTGGTTAAACAATATTTAAAGGGGCAGTTTCCGAATTCCCATTTCTACCTACCTACCTACCTAGCTATCTGAATGCTTTTCATGCCTGAGATGTATAAGAATGAGAGACTACTGTTGAAACCAAAGAGGGCCACTTATTACTGTAATGGGAACTGCCTCAAAACCACAAGCCCACTGGAACACCTTTACAAAACAAAAACAAAAAAGGAATCACTGTGATTTCTCTCACATAAAAACACAAATTGCCATTATGAATGTCGACCGGAGCATGATCTTGTTCCTGAATGTTTCTCACTGTCTTACCTCAGTTGCAAATCTTTGGCTGCATGGCATTATTTTCAATGTTTGTAGGTTAACCGAGCCTGCGGCCGTCAACTTGTTCTGTGAATTGCATGTGTTTATCATGAAGACGTCGTATCTCTAGGTAAGGAATAAGGCCAAGATGTTAGTGTATTGATTTTGTAAGGAAGGTCACTGATAAAATCCAAACCCTTCAGGGCTGATTGTGTGCGTCAGTGTGTGTGAGACCTCCTAATTCCTTAAAAATGTTGACACAAATGAATACAAATGGTTTTATCTTATGGGTCTGAACGTAACTTACTGTAAAGGTATAGTTTCTGTAATATTTGTACAACATTGATTCTTTATTTCCCACCTGAGTGAGAAAAATCGGTGTGTCTGCAATGCCTAAATCGAATTTCCGTTTACAAGCGCCCACATGTGACTGTGATTGTTATTGATAGGCGAATGAGTACATTGCGTTACAGTAAACCCTCAGGATGTCAGGGATGACTCCACACATACAGAATGCATTAGCTGAGCAACGTTTGGCTAATCTTATTGTTCCATATATCTATAAGCTGCAAACATCAGCATGAAAAACATCAATGAGTTTAAGAAGGAAAAATTCTCCAAAATCTGAACTATGACTTTAGAAGACTTCAGTTTTTTACATACAGTATGTAAAGAAATGCCTAAATAGAAGTTGTAAGGTTCTTATAAAGCAGAATATGTATATACAGTAGCTATGTATCCATTGTTTGAGATCCATCACAGTATTTGTAGTTCTGGGCAGCATGCCGATTATGTTGAAACTGCATGTATCATGTTTGATATTGACACTGGACATTATCTTGATGCCTTTGACTGCCCTATGAGATTTGCTTTGCATGAAGTTTCTGTAAGGGAAATACTAAGTGTTGTTATGTAAGAATTTTGTCGCTGCACTATTGTTGTTGAGAACAGATAAAGATTTCTATTTTCGATCACAGACTGTACCAAAATTATACACCCATTATTTTTCATACATCGGACTCTATATTTATGCAAGATGTAGAATTGGCATTTTCTCCTGCTATTTATAAACCGTCAACTAAAAAGACATTATTAGAGAAGACAAGAAAGTGCTACATTTCAGATAAAAGGGAGTAAATCAACCTCCAACTGGTTTTGTGAATAAAATGCTGTGGCATGAAAACTGATTATTTGATGTAATTTGTGATTTGTGTAGATTTCCATGGCTATTGTTCACAATTACCTAAAGGTACAGAATGTAGGATTTGATGAAGTGGTGAGGCTAGTGGTGAGGTTGCAGATTGCAACCAACTGAGTACCCCTCCGCTCACTCCTCCCTTTCCAAGACTGCGGTAACGTGAGCTGCCGACTGCAAAACCATGGTAACGGCGTTCGCCTCGCTCAGAGGCCATCCTTACCAAAATAACACTATTTTAGGAGCAACGGAAGTCACACGGCGGCTGGCGGTACCACGGCTTTGCACGCTATGGCTCACGTTACCGCAGTTTCACAAGAGTGTCGGAGAACTACGGTGGCCTTCAGGTAATGTAAAAACATGAAAGGCTCTCTCTAGAGCCAGTGTTTGGTTTGTCCGTTCAGGGCTACTGTAAAAACATGGCAGACTCCGTGAAGAGGACCTGCTCCCTATGTAGATATGAAGGGCTCATTCTATAATAGTAAATGGACTTGGATTTATATAGCGCTTTTCTAGTCTTCCGACCACTCAAAGCGCTTTACACTACATGTCAGCATTCACCCATTCACACACTGGTGGCAGAGGCTCAGGATCTAATCTAAATACTCATTCACACACCGATGACTATGCCTTCGGGAGCAAATTTGGGGTTAAGTGTCTTGCTCAAGGACACATCGACATGTGACCTGGAGCAGCCGGGGATCGAACCAACGACCTTCCGATTGGTGGACAACCTGCTCTACTCTCTGAGCCACAGCATTCTACACAGCACATTCTAAGCTAACGAAAACACAACGATTCTTAGTTTCAGGTATTTATACACTAATGAAAACATAGTTATGAATATTACATTCCATTTCTGCTAATAGTTACACACTGCTCCTTTAATTGCTGACAGTAGATTATTAGAAAGCTTACTGACATGCAACAGACTGTGAACTGGACTCTGATCCATGAATGCACTGTAATAGTCACAAAGTGATTGACAAAACAAACTAAATACATGAATGAATATGGCTAAAGAAAAAAGAAATATGATGATGTTATATGATAGACCTACTAAAGTAAAGAACACTATCTACAAAATATAAAGTGCATTGTGTTAAGGAGAGGGCCAAGACCAAGGGTGCATTCAGCCAGTGCTCCAACAGGGGGAGCTACGCCCGAGAGCCTATCAACGTTGCAGAGACAACTGTCATGAATCCACAGTACCAAAAAGATGATTCAATTCGATGCACTGAGAGATGTAGGAAGGAGGTATGTGACAGACTGCCCACATAGTTTATCAGATGTCAACATTTGGCTGTTTGTCATTGCTGATTATCAAAAGTTGAAGTTGGAAATATTTCTTCTTATTGTTTGTGTCACGCTTGAGTCTCCGTGGATATGGATATTGATAGCTTTTTGTGACTGAAATACAACATTTGCATTTCTGATGCTCTGCACCATCTGCTTGGAATACCTTAAGAACAACAGAGTGCAATATCCATAAAAAAGGTTAACTAGCGCTCTCCAAATCATCTCATCATGGAGCTGGAAGAACAAAAGTTCATCTGTGAATACAATATCACCAGTGAGATAAAAAACCCACTTGTGACCTGAAAAGTGATGCTAAAGGTTAACTCATCCACAAAGCCAACAACACACAGCCCCAGCCTCGCAGAGAGCACTTTGTCGAGAGAATCTTTACATATTCATACAGTCTCTTTTAAATTCTAACATTCATCTGCGGAGAGTGTTTGATGTTGATTTTAATAAGGCAGCGAGGTGAGGCAACAGCAGCAGCAGCAGCAGCAGAAGTGTGCAAAACTCAGTGCAGCTCGACGCGCATGCCGCCGCCAGCTGCCAAGCCATAGCCAGAGCCGGGCCTTAATCTATAATTTAACATGGATTGAGTTTATTCTCCTCAGGGCCGATGATCAGGGGAGAGAGGAGGGAGAGCCTTCCAACCTCATTTTGGATACAGGGCCACAGACTTTGATCTCTCTCCCCCTCTCTCTTTTTCTCTTCTCCTGTTTTTTCTGTTTTATCTCCCTCACACAGAGACACAATGTCCTTCTCTCCCATTGAGTCTGACTTTCTGTACTATGTGTACACACTGACAAACAAAGCATTAAATGACTGGGTGAAAAACGTCCCTGAGAGACTTGTGTAATAATCTCTAAGATATTCATACACCTAGATTGTATCCGGAGTCGTTTCTTATGAGACGGAGGCTGAGAATAGAAACCAACCGATCAGGCGATAAACCTCTGAAAATGAGTTACAGCGAAGGTATTAAACATTGTGCGTGTAAACATAATCACGGTAATGAGATCACTCTTTACTGCCGCTTTGTAAATCTAGAGGAAATGGCCTATATCCATTTTTAGAAGCCAGAATGTGGCGAGCAAAGCCATGCAAATGTAATGGAGTGAAGTAGACTATAAATATTAATACATACTCTCAATACTAATGGTAATGTGCCAGGAATAGCTTTGTTTGCCTCGTGATTATTTATTCTGTTTTGTGCATATATCTTTTATGCGACAACACTGAAACTCTATTATGAGTTTTAAAAAACAGATGGCAGTGGCAGGCATCAGTGTGATGGTTTCAATAATCCTATATTCACCAGCACATCATGAAGGTTAGAGCGTGAACACAGTCAACAGAAAACTATTGGGCAGATAAATAAATGCAAACACTTGAATGGTTGTAAAAAAAAACAAAAAAAACACTATATGAGTGGCTTTTCTATGTTTATTTCTATAAAAGTAAGCTGATAATTTAGCATTGACTTTAAAAATCAAAGCTTGTATTAATCATGCAAACAACTGTGAAAGCAGGAATATTAGCAAAATTGAGATTCAGAGTTTATTGTTGAACTTGGAAACAGTTGACAAAACAATCTCACCTTAAAGGTGCTAAATACGAATTTTGAGCTTTTCTATTGCCTCTCAAAGGCTCTCAACGTGGCGACGGCGAGCAGCCAATGGTGCTAAACAGTGCAAACAACGGTGAAAGTGCTTCCACGATGCCAACGTCAGTTGGGACGGCATTAACAGCAGTAACTTCCATCACAGGATCAGTTTGCGTTGGTTCAGGGGACTCACTGAACCCCCTAAATACATCTATTTTTTATAATAACGCAGAACTAATAATTTATTGTAATGATGAATAATATCTATGTCTTCTTATCAACCGAATAAGAAACCAACAAGATAGGAAAATAGATTTGTGGTCTTTTTATTTACTAGCCTAATAACATCGGACCCTCTCTGTCCACGCACCATTAAATAAACATTTTGTGGTACACCATGTAAACAAACCACGTCAGACTGGAGACGTAACCACTTAAAAGACGGGTGAGTACTTGCTATTTTCCGACAGAAAACACAGGTTTTATATTGCTGTAGCCTATTTACTGAAAATGACATACAATACAGACAACAGTAGCCTATGTAAACTTTGAGGCGATCTCCTGGGTGATCTCCCTCCAGCCAGCTGTCACCTAATAGGTGTTTGGAGTGAAATGAGAAGGTATTCTATAGTCCTAGATAACTCCTCATTTCAACTTCATGAATCAGCCATTCCTCGTCAGTTTCAGCGCTTTCAAAGCGAGCCACAGGAATAAATAGAAACAGGACATCCGGCAAAAGTTCAGCTCAAAACGGCATGCTGCGCAGCACTTCGTCGCTCGCGGCCAGTTAGTTCATTCCAATAGAAAACAATGCAATCAAACTGATTTTGTCACTGACGCTCGCTTACGTCACATTCTGTTTGGAGGGTGAAATAATGTAGGCTACACGCATCCCAATACATTAGACCTCTCTGCGATGTACACATTACATTCCCTCTTGATTTTTTGTGAACTCCCAACCTAAAAGGTCAAACTTCACTTATGACCGCCGTATGAGTGCAGTGCAGAGCGGTGGCCGTGAGGTAGCAAGTGGAGCACGCTCACATGCTCTAACATGCACTAGAAGCATATGTGGCCGGCCCGGCTGTGACAACAAAGCACAGAGCACATTCTCTGCTCAGGAAGACATTACTCCTCTATATCTTTACATAGCAACCAGTTGTTTGCTGTTATATTAATGCTTTGGATATCGAATTTAGCACCTTTAACAATCCATTTAGTAGCTTTTGATCATCTTACATTTGATCATCATATTAGCAAAATTATTCTTGCTGTGAGTAAATTGCTTATGGTTATACATGTGAAGATTTTCTGCCCAATCAAACTTTCACCAGTGAACAAATTCTGTTTTTTTATTTTGTTCGTGCGACTGCCACCAGACTCTGTATATGGGTGGTTGAACGGATGATCTCCTACTGACCAAGTGGGGATTCATCATATATCAAACTGTCTGTTTTATGAACATGTACATTAAGAGACTACGGTGTGCAGGCAGTACCGGGACCAGCAGGGGGCTTTGATCATAGCTCCAATGACAGGGGCATTAACCACTGTACCATCACTGGGTCCCAGATGGTGTTTTGCAGAGCCAAGACTTAACAGACAAAAAGTACAAAAGAAGTGAAGGACAGGCTGTCATTATGAAGTATGGTGAGTTTTAACCTCGCGATTTACTGTGGACATGAATAGAGCTGTTCTTCATCCCTGTGTGCAGAGCGTCAGTCACTGCCACCTTAAAAACAAGCCTTTGAACATTTACAGCTTGTCATAATTTCACTTTTTCTCAGATAAGTTGTCCAGAACAGATGCTCGTGGTTGATTATCCTGACAGATAAATCAAGATGTGCTGTACTGCCTAACCTTTGAACCAACCACTGTAGTCAGTCAACACCTCCTCCCTTGATGAGGCTTATAAGAAATGAAGAAAATACTGTATATCTGCCGTCCTCTGTCTGCCCTGGACTGACCATAGCTTGCTGTGAATCCCACGTGGAACGACTTTCTGACATTTACTTGAGTGGAATAGGCTCCTGTTAAATCCCCAACTGCTGAGGGCTGTTTTTTTTTTTTTTAAATCAAGCATTCATGCAGTCTTTAAGTGCAGCTCGTCTTATTTGGAAGTGCTGTCCCCCAGTAGTCACATGATGGCTCAGTGGAGATTGGTGCGTGTTTGCTCTTTGCCTTGTCGGGCTGTCTGTCATAATCAAAGCATCCTCACTGTTATGACATGGAGATGAATAATTGATTCACGCAGGCGGCTCACTGGTTATGTAACAGCAGACCCAGTGAAGCATCAGACACGGCTCGAAGTCTGACGCTGTGCTGCAAGTGAAGACAGAAATGTTACAGCAACTTGTTGATTTTTGCTGTGTGTGTGTGTATTTAAATGAACACAAGTCATCAGATTGGTGTGATTATAATGCACACTTCATGAATGTAGAGATGTTAAAGCAGCAACATCACATCACAGTGCATGACGCTCTCCTCAAAAGGTGCAGATTCAGGGACCAGAGCTCACATTGGAAGCATTTTAAGCAAACAGTTGCAAGATTCTTGAGCAGTGATCTCTCACTTGGCAAGCTGGCCAGATCCTAACTCCTGTAACGCTGCCTTAAACTGTACACATATACATACATGTATGTTATTCCATTCTGATGAGGATGCATTACTCTTACTGCACATAGTACACTATTATGAATGACTCCTGATGATTTGTATGATGTGCAGGCTGCAATTTGATGGTTAGTGGCAGTGTAGGTACTGTGTCTATGTGCATGTAGAATGGCAACAGCCTGTGTTTATGTACTGTATGTATGCACTATGTTATGACAAATTTCCTTCATTAAATAACGTCTATCTTATCTTATCTTATGAATATTTTACTCAGACATCTGATTCGAACTGAAATAATAACCAAAAAGTGTTTTTTGAAGTCACATTTACAGATCTGATGTATTGGGGATTTCTTAAAAAATTATTCTCTACTATATTAGGGTTAAAATGATTAGTTGATTAATCAATTGGCAGAAAATTAATCAACAACAAGTAAGTCAAGTTAGCCCCTCAAATGTGAGGATTTGCTGCTTTTCTACTTTATGCTGTATCATTGGGACTTTTTGAGCTCTAGGAAACTGTTATGGGCATTTTCACTATATTATGATGTTTAAAAAAGCAAACAATTAATCGATTAATCAATAAAATAATCATCAGAATAATGGACAATGACGATAATGCAGGTTTTTTTTTTACTTTAGGAAAGACCAAAGCAAGATTAAAAAGTTTTGAAAGTTTCATGTTTGGTGGCAAAGATTTCCATCTGGACACAAAAGCATGTTATACATTAACATACTTGATGCATTAAAGCAGCAGTATTTAGAATTGGAGCAAATACGATTAAAAAAAGTTTATCAAACGGTGAAACTAGGCAGCCATGTTGAGATCAGTTGAGGAAATACCAAACACCGCCCACCAGCCAGAGCACAAACGTTCTCATTTTACAGCTAAACAGTACACTACAAGATGTTTCTGAAAACATTTGAGGCGAGAAATAGGCATTACAGTAACAGAATATGGATTCATATTTCATCGCGCACTGCCTAATTTGACAGTTTGATCGGAGTTTGTGAGTGATTGACAGCTGCCTCCATTGAATGAACAGCCAATAGGAACGCTCTCTCTCTGAAATTACCTGTGATTGGCCAAAGTCTCCCGTCACAGGCTAAATTGTTTAAATCCTGAAAACAGAGCCATGAGGAGATGCTAGTTTTCTCTCAGAGCACTTGATTTACAATATGCTGAAAGGTTATTATGGAATTTTTGCCCAATGATGCCAAAAACATTCTGCCTACTGCAGGTTTAATACAGTCAGGGGTAGTATGTGTTAACTTGTATGTAGATATTTCTGAAGAGGTTGTACAGCCATGCTGCTACTTGACATTTTGTTTAGTTTTGCTTCCCTCAAGTGGTGAATAAGAGCACTGACAACATTATTATTTCCAATGAAAATTAATGTAGAAATCAAGCTGAATGGGATATTGAGAATAACAAAGCATTATATGTAAGTAAGAAAAGTATCACCAGCTATGTAACGCCCCACAACACAACTGAATTGCACTGAAGCGGAATTAGATGACAAGGGAATAAAGAGAGAAAGAGAGAGAGATAGAGAGATAGAGAGAGAGGGCGGAGCATGTGCTCTTGACCAATGCAATGGATTTGACCAGAGACTTTGAAAAGAAAAAGGGAGGGAGGAAACCCAGAGTATCCCCCTGTCCTGCTGACAGCTGGAACGCCCCCTCCCCGATGACAGACCAGAGCTGGATTCCTTCAATGAAAAGCCCTTTGATTGTTGGCAGGAACTCCTCTGGTTTGGCTTAATGGCTGTCAGCTCTGTCAGGTGATGGACGGGCGGGTGTTTCACCCCTGATAGAAACAAGCCCCTCCAGCGAGCTGCAGACTTTCAGAGAGCAGGACCTCTGCCAGTCAACTTCTAACCTCCTCCCAAACAGATGGAAACAACCAGGAGTGAGACGAAGGAGTGTAAAAGTGATGCAAATTTGGCCAATAATTCCTAGTTACAGAAGCAAAGAATGAATATACTGCTATATCAAGAAGGGTGATGTTTTCTTGGCCATGTTTACAACTTTTAAATGTCCTTGTGAACATCACTATGTGACAAGGATCAATATCTTAATATCAAATAAAGCTACAGAGACAAATGTCTTTGAATTTAATTTGCAAACACTTCACTTGTGTTGACTCTCCTAAAGGCAGTCACTCCGTTATTCAACAAGGCCAGAGAGACTTTTGTTTGCCTCTCTATCTTTAACAAAAAAAAAATATTTTTATTTATAGGCTTGATTTTGTAGATCTGTACATTTTTACTTAAGGGGAGACACCCCAAGCAAAAACATTGTTTATCATGCTCTGGTCAATTTGGAGATTTTGGGCTATTTTGCTTCCATAACATATCTTCTTCACTAGAGGGAAGAAAACATCCAAAATACACATTTAGGTGTTTATTTTACTACACTTTATTTGTTGGGGTCTGTAGATTTCTCTTAAATTCACCAGAAGTTAGCATTAGATAATGCCTCATTTGCGTATTTAAATATGCAATTTCAGAAAACTTGTAATAAAAATAAGTGTCTTAATGCAAGTAATTAGCTGGGGAAGTTTCATGGTGATATCTATTAGTTTTCACCCTTTTCATCTGTAGTCTTGCAAAATGTATGGTATTTTACAATCCATATCTTTAAAGGCCGTTTTCTCAAAATTAGTTTTTTCTCACTCTGAGCCAGAAATCTCCAATTCAGTTATATACACCAAACTTTCCAGTTTCATTCCTGTTTATATTCTGAAGTTTTTTTACAGAGGGATTTGTTCATATATCATTCATAGCCTGATATATATCACATTTTATTCCTAAAAACATGGCAATTTTTTTTTTTTTTTTATGGCTGTTGACAGTATATTCTGATTTATGGAGAGATACAAAGAGATATCCAAAATTCACTCTATAAAAACCATTGACTCTACTATGTCAACAAAATGAAACAAGAATTTTGAAACTGACTTTATCCAATGTTCAGATTTCTATTCAGGAAATGTGTGGACACATATTTGATAAGATAATGCCTTATTTGCATATTTAAACATACATTTTCAGAAAACCTGTAATACAAAAAATAATTGTCTTAATGTGAGTAATCAACTGGGGAAGTTTCATGGTGATATCTAGTTACATGTTTTTACGCTATTCACCTGGGGGTGTCTCCCCTTAAAAGATCAGAAACTATTTAAAGGTTACAAGTTCAGGTGAAAAGGTTTGCATCACTCATCTCAGAGCCCCATCGCTACTGCAGCGTTCAGCTTGAATTGCAGCCCTCTTAACGCACCATTATCAGTATGTGTTCCATGGCCGGCCCCACATGAGCGCCAAAGAAGAGCAGCTCAGGTCATCAGCGAGAAGAAACTATAAACACTGCAAACATGTACACTGAGCTCAAATCCCACCGAGCTCTGTCAGACGGCAGTATTTCTCTTTTCTCTTGCTTCATCCCTTTCCAACTCACATACACACACACTCACTCAGAATACATCAACTGTAATTGTTTATATTGACTTTAACTTAGCCCCGAGCGCCACGGCATGAATCACCGCTCGCCACCATGGTGGCAGGCCTTCACATCGAGGTGGTCTTTTGCATCGGAGAGAGGCAGCTCTGGGTTTGTGTGGGCATCCGGCCAGCTCTGACCTTCGAACATGTGAACTCAAACAGGAAATTTCTGTCTACAGGAGCCTTAGTCAGCTGTCATCCTCCCTCCTCTCTGACTAGAAAATGTTATTCTTGCACATTCAGGCTTTTGATAATATGCTACTGTAGTTCCATAATATTGTAGACGTAATATATTATGTTCATATTGCCTTTTTTTTTTTTTTGTATTTGTACAGACCTTCATGGATCCCAGAGGATGAATCATATACTACCTGACTTTTCCTCTAGCGCCACCATGAGGTTGATATTTGTGGGTTTTCTTAAGATTTTTTTTTTGTTGGTATTTTCACTTTTGAAATATAAAATGGTAACATGCTAAACAGGGATGATGATCATAGTAAACCTGCTCAAACATCAGCCTGTTAACATTGTTAACATCAGTGTGGTGTCAGCATTTAGCTCAAAGCACCACTGTGCCAAAGAAGAACCACATCACTGATCCACTTTGGCTATAGTCTCTTAGTCTTGTTGTACACATGCTGATCCTGCTACACTAAGCAGAGTTTTAGTGAGCTAAAACTGTGCACATGGTTGAGCTTAAAGGGGCTAAATACAGCAATCACAGCATATCTATGATTCAGAGTCTGGGCCGGATTGCCTGCACACAGCTCTCAACATGGAGATGGCTGGCAGCTATAGCGCTAACAACGGCAAAAGTGCCAACGGAGCTAAAGGCCCTTTCAGACACAATGTGACAATGGCACCACTGCGCTCTGAAGCACATTATTTCCAATGGCTTGCGCCGAGTGTGTTAACCTGACGGGGAACTGGAGGGTGAGCGGTATGCTTCCGCGATGACACCATCCCGCCACTGTGTGTCAAGACGATGTTATCAGTGTTAACCACCGTATGATTGCAGTGCAGAGCGGCGGTCATTAGCTGCTAGCCAGTGGACACACACACAGGGACTCCCATGCACTGAAATGCATGTGCAGCCCAGCTGGCTACCAAAACAAAGCACAGAGAAGCTTGGATAACAACACACACTCAGAGGGAGAGTGACTTCATTCTCTGCTCAGGTAGACATTACTCCTCTATATCTTTACATAGCAAATAGTTCTTGGCTGCTATATTAATGCTCTGAATGTCGTATAGAACCGTTACACTTTTTAAAGAAAGCTTTCTATAGAAGTACTTCTACTTAGAAGACATAGCTCACCTTTAATTAATTTGGGGATAAAAGAAAACATAATTTTTCCTATAGGCCTTTCTCACAGCAGACATTTTGGCTCGTCATAGCAGGCATAATTTAAAAATGACTTTTCATTTGGGTGAGCTGGCGCCAGAGTCCTGGTATTGTGCATGCTGGCTCACTTGTATGTGGCTTACTAGAACAAAATTTGTTTCACCTGTGCTTTTCCTGCTGTGACAAGTCAAAATGTCTGCCATGGAAATAGGTCTATTAATTCTGAGTCATGTCACAGCTAGCTTCTCTATCTTTGAAAGATGTATTTTTCTTTTAGCTTTTACATGAGTCCTGCAGTATTTCAAAGCTGAAATCCAGTAGTTTGAAATACAAATATACTTCTTAGGTTTTCCACATGACTTGATGAATAAATGAGTAATTCAAATTTATTGCACATGTAAAACTTGTCCAGTTGCACCATTCAAACTTCAAACTTGAGACTACTGACTTCTGTGTGGTTTGAGGAATATCTGATGTCATTACTTTAGACTTGGTTCATCCATAAATTGTGTTTTTGCTCCCTCTTTGGCGGCAGCTGTTGCACTTTATTCATCGTTCTGAGTCAAGGTGACCACATTGCACAACGTCAGGGTCCCAGTATAACACTAGCCGTCACCCTTGAAGTCTCTATAGAATATACACAAAACTGCCTGTTTATTTTATTTTGTATGCCCTTCATGCAAGTGATATATGATTCAGAGTATTGATTTTAATGTTTAACATTTTATCTAAAGGACAGCTCCTCACCATGAGCAGAGCATGATTTTACCTTCAACTATTCCTTAGTAAATCCGTTCAACGTCATCCTTGAGTAACAGTGAGTATCCCAAAGTCCTGTTTATATTTAGTTATATGTTTCATTTTTCTCTGTGGGTTTCATGGAAAAATAGTAATGGAAATAAAAGTATATTAGGACAAATATGTAAAATCTATCCCAAAGATATTTTTGAATACTCTTAAGATGCAGCCATGAATTTCATCCATAAATCACAAGTTAGAGAAGTCTTTCCCCTCACTTGCACATAAATTAGTCTCAGCTCTTTCACATCGTGACCATTGACTCAGCTCCCCCTCAGAGACAGAGGGGGAGGGAGGAGATCTGGAGGTCTGAGAAACTCAAGACCTCATGGCCACATACCACTCAGCCATCACAAGCACTTAAAGTCTTTTAAAGCGTTGCAGTGTTGTTTATTATTGGCTCTGGTTGGACAAAAGCTGGAGCCCTGGTGTCTCCGCACTAACAAGGCCCATCTGAAAGCAGGAGGGGAAATATAAGCCGGCCTGTGCTTGCCACTTCATTTCCTGGCTGGTAAGAGCCTGTTTCCTGTGCATCAGCCTAAACATGGCATTTCACCGGAGGGACTTTGCCACTTGTTCCCTCCGAGTTTCCCCTCCTCTACTTCTGACTCTCAGCTGCAAACAATTATTTTCAAGACACACTGAGTAACAGTTTCCAGATTAGCCCCTGATAGGATTCTAATTGAAAATGACATCTTGGAGGGTGGACAATGTAAATCAGCTTCATGTTTTGTCAGGTCCAGGCAGCGGTTCAAACCGAGGGAGTGGTTGTGGTTTTTCAGTGCTTTCTACCAAAGTGTGGAAAGCAAGCTCTGGAAACAAATTTTCACACCCAGCAACTATTTCAAGGCAAGTACAAAGCTGTCTGCTTGAGGAAGAGCTGTCTTGCCGACAAACAGTGGTGGCTTTGATATAAATGAACTCAGAGTTGTGAGCCGCATATCTGGGACAAATGTTACACATCTTGCTTCTTTCCTGTGAATTCAAAATGATTAAAGGACTAGATGGACATTTTTGGAAATAAAGCTTATTCACTTTCTTGTCGAGTTAGATAAGAACATCACTCCTATGTCTTTACGCTAAATATGAAGCTGCAGCAAGCAGCTGGTTAAAGTCGGGGTATGCTCAAAATGACTAGTTCATAGGACGTGTCGTCCAACCACATTGGAGGGCAAAAGGGTTTATAGTTGTTCCGAATGGCCACACTCAAAGACGGGGCGGAAATCCTGCCGACATGAAGAGGGAGGAGATGTGATAATTGTTAATGATAGGGATAACCCTTTCAACAAATTTCCTGGAAATCATTCATAGTGTTGTACACGCGAAAAGTGACATAAATAGATGTGAAGAATGTGCACGTAAAGAATGAACAAAGAGAGTTTATGGGAGAAGTACCAACCCTGCCAACTTTCCCATCTCTGCTGACCCAGCTGATCACTACCTGAAATGGGCATGATGTTTGGATTGTACATTTTGGAAAGAAATGACCCTCCCAAGGTGTGGGAGGAGGGGGTTTAAGATTTTCAACCATCTGACACATTCTGTTCATACCGGCGCCTTTAACTTAAACCTGCAGTAGGCAGAATATTTTTGGCATCATCAATTCCATAATAACTTTTCATCATATTGTAATTCAAGTGTTCTGAGAGAAAACTAGACTTCTGCACCTCCTCATGGCTCTGTTTTCAGGCTTTAAAAAATCTAGCCCGTGACGGGAGACTTTGGCCAATCACAGGACACTTCAGAGAGAGAGCGTTCCTATTGGCTGTTAATTCAACGGAGGCAGCTATAAATCACTGGCAAACTCCGATTAAATGGTCGAAATAGGCAGAGCTGATCAAATATGAATCAAAGTTTGCTCTGGCCTCAACTGATCTCAACAAGGCTGCCTGGTCACAAACTTTTACACCTTAGAGCTAAACAGTACACTATAAGATGTTTCTGAAAACATTTAATGCGAGAAATAGTCATTACAGTAACAGAATATTGATTCATATTTGATCAGCGCTGCCTAGTTTGACCGTTTGATCGGAGTTTGCGAGTGATTGACAGCTGCTCAGAGACGGCAGGCTCCAGGATATAGTAACCGTTTTATAAAAATGACTTTTTTTAATCATATTTGCTCCATTTCTACCCACTGCTGCTTTAAGTGTAGCACAAAGACTGGAAACAGGGGGACAGCCTGGCTTTGTCCAAAGGTAAGAAAATCAGTACCTCTAAAGCTCACTAATTAACATGTTAATTGTCGTCTCTGTGAGGTTGCCAGGTAACCAGCAGAGACTCCATGGAAGTCACTGTGTCTGCCCAAGAAATAATCCTACTCATAATCCCCTGTTTTTATACCTTGGATTTGTATGGATCATTACTGACATTAATTAGTGAGCTTTAGAGGTGCTGGTAGGTGGATTTTGTTTCCTTTGGACAGAGCCAGGTTTGCTGTTCCCCCCCCCCCGTTTCCAGTCTTTACGCTAAACTAAGCTAACCGGTTGCTGGCTTTAGCTTCATATTTACTGTGCAGATATGAGAGTGGTATTAAATCAATCTTTGTATCCAACTCAGCAGAAAAAAAGATTCCCTTTAATCTTTAAGCTATTCATTTAATCTCTATGTTATTACCATGTAATCGTGAATGTGTTTGCTGTCATATAAACCTGACACATAGACTACACATGTATCTCTTGCTCATGTCACCAGTGTCAGGTTTTAGGTGCAGCCATGTGGCCGGTATCATTGCACTTATGGACCTTCTTTTGATTTCATTTTCTACTTCATCAAAACCAAATACAGATTCTCAAACCTGACTTCAGGGTTTTAAGCCAAAACTAGACTGTTTGGCTACTCCTTGGAATAGACTATCAGTTACTGTGGCCTGTCTCCATCAATTATCCAGATTTCACCACAGTGTATTCTGTGCCTTTGTTCAGAGTTTGCAGGGTAATTACTGGCAGGACCTGCTTAAAGCTGTTATTTTCCAGATGGCAGGCAGGCAAGACTCAAGAACTGGTTAGCCCCACCATGTGCTCACGCTGGAGCCTCTACAGCGAGCACTTAGCCTTCAGATGGCACGGAGCTGCTATAGGCCTGGCTGAGCTGAAATGGGTCATGGTCAAAGTACTTTTGGCTGAGGAAGAAAAGCTTCAGATCCCCAGGACCCAGAAAGCAAACGCTCTGTATTGGAGGGGAAAGCCTTGCATCCAGACCCGTGCACACCAGACACAGAGTTTGACTGCAGATGGGCTGGCTTCCTGCAGCCAGAGGGGGGAAAAGTGGGATTTAAGGGGTTGAATCTTGATTGGATGTGGAGCACATCTAAAGTTCAAAGCGTACAGCTGTGAGAGAAAGAAAGAGTGAAAGGTCAACAGACTGGATTCGGTGGTTTGTGGAGCCGCATTCGATGAGAGTAGACGATCAGCAGCTGCACAGTGACAAGGAGATTTACCAAGGCAAAGGTCTTCTCACCACTCAAGGATGAGATCGTATTCAGCTGTCTACTCGCTGAAAAGTGCACTAAGAGTCTGGCCATTGTTTATAGCTCTCATATTCATGTGATAAATACATAGAATGGATATTTCTTATATCCCACGTGGAGAAACAGCTAGCCTGGCTTTGTCCAAACTAAGGTAACAAAATGCACCTACCAGCCCCTCTAAATACTCACTTATTAACATTTTATATCTCGTGTGTTTAACCCAAACAAAAAACTGTAAAACAGTGAATGCCATCAAGTTGAGCCAATCTGTTCTCCTTTCCCTATTAGGAAAAAAAACAGTCAGGGTAGCGATCCTTGTTTGGGTTCACTGGATGGTGATGGGCAGCTGTGAAAGGGAACACTTAACATCGGGAGAAACTGAGATGGAAGAGGATGTGTGACAAAGGCAGGCCGCAAGAAAGCAAACAATCTGTGTGTAGACAGCAGCAGTCATTGCTTTGTGAGTAACTGGTGGAGAGCAATCCATCAAAAGTCAGTTATTGTGAGTTATTTGTCTCACATTACATCACAAAAATCAATTATTATAATCATGCTCTATGAAAAAAAGCCACCATTAAATCTGTACCAGATTCAATGGATTATGAATTATTATGAAAAGTATGCAGCCTCATTTCAAAATATATTTTCTTTCTGAAATGTGATCATTTTAGGGCTTACGTTAATTAGTTCCTTTACAGAGAAACAGGTAACATTCAGCTTAAGTTTAAGTCATCAAAATTAGTTTTGCAAAACAGTATTAATTTTGAGACGTTCAAAGGAGTGTATACTTACATTTTCTTTCTAAACCCCCCCCTGACAAAATCAGGCCTGTGAGCTGACTGACACATTCCTCCATGTCCCTCTAAAAGGACTTAATTTAACTTCAAGTTTTACTCTGCCCCGAGTCAACGAGCTCCATCAGCCACAAAACTCACAAGAACAAAACACACCCGCGCTGAGAAAAGAATGAAAAGTGAGGAGAATGGCACACAGAGAGACCGGGAGAAAAAAGAGAAGTAGCAGAAGGGGGGAAGTAGTCTTTTTAGGTTCAAAGGCGATCTTTCTCCCCTCCACTCTTATCCATTCACTTTGTGCCACACTGGCCCCTGAGGGGGATGGGGGTCGCTTGTCATTGGTGCCATTCACCTGCCAATCAGAGTGTTACAGGATCCGATGGGCTCCATGTTGGGGAGCGGAAACCCCCAGCCAAGAGCGACATGGGATGAAGTCATCAGCAACAAAACCACCTCCACTGTCTGACTTGTTCTCAAACTTCTTCTTCGGCCCTGATACTTTACTTTCTGATACTGGGGGAACTACTTTCTACTTCTCAGATGAGTCAGCATGAGTCATGTGCCAAGAGCCCAGTTCATTTATCGGTTTGGTTATGGTGTCTTAATCATGTTTCAGTTCTGATGCAGTTAAACTGACAGCAATACAAAGTCAAATGTAAAGCACTACGGAGTATAATAAGGAATTTTGTAGGGCTGCCCCCTCTTAGGCGATTAGTCAACTAATCAGTCGTTTCGGTCTAGTCGACAAAGATTTCTTAAGTCAATTAGTCATTTTTTATACTTTTTTCATGCTGAATGACTTATTTCTATTATTTCTAAGAAACTTATGAGCACATCTCTGGTAAAAACAAGATTTAAAGTGGTGCTTTTGTGTGATTCTTTGTGGAGAAACTCAGTTTTACAGGTCTGTCGATTAAACCAACTAATCGATTAGTCAACAAAATCGGATGAGTGTTGATCAACTAAGAATTTCTTTGGTCAGGGACAGCCTTGTCCACAAATATTCTACATAAAGACAATCTGGATCTTGGACATTAGGGTGCTCAGATGGTGTATGATGGGCAGAAATTACATCATTGTCATTAGGACATTACTGTAATACGTCCTGGAGCAATACATCCACCTACTGCAAATGACTGATCTCTGACCTTTCCAAAACAGCACTAGTACTAACAAGTACTATACTGAGGTGGACCAGTTTTAAGGTGATTCATTTGACTATTCATTTTATGCTGCTTTATACTTCTACCCCACTATTTTTCAGGGGTAAATACTGACATTTTACTCTACATTTATTTAGCAATCAGGGTTAGTTGTTTCTTTGCAGATTTGGATTTTACATACAAAACATACTGTATGATCAGCTTATAACTAGAGCTGTCATCTATTAAAACATTTGATCACATTGACACATTCTTTATCTGTTCAAAATGTACCTTAAAAGGGAGATTTGTCAAGTATTTAATACTCTTATCAACATGGAAGTAGGCAAATATGTTTGCTTTATGCATATGTATGTGTACTGTATATTTATTATTGGAAATCAATTACCAACACAAAACAATGACAATTATTGTCCAGAAACCCTCACAGGTAAAACAAATATATGCTCAAATCATAACATGGCAAACTCAAGCCCAACAGGCAACAACAACTGACTTGACTATGATTTGCCCCAAACTGCATGTGATTATCATAAAGTGGACATGTCTGTAAAGGGGAGACTCGTGGGTACCCAGAGAACCCATTTTCATACACATATCTGGAGGTCAGAGGTCAAGGGACCCCTTTGAAAATTGCCATGACTTTTTTTCCAAGTTTGGAGCGTTATTTAGTCTCCTTTGCGACAAGCTAGTATGACATGGTTGGTACCAATGGATTCTTTAGGTTTTGTAGTTTCATATGATAACAGAATCTTCACAACCTCCAAAAGATTGATTGCGTTAATGTGTTAAAAACATTCAAATGGAAGGCGCTAAAACGAATTTGCGTTAACGCATTGTTTTCGCGTTAACTTTGACAGTCCTACTTATAACGTGATGCATTTTCTTATATATAGAAAGAGAGCTTATATCACCAAACCCAATTTGACGTGCTTCCTTCAGTGATCTATACACAGGCATTTATGGTTTTAAAATTGAAATCTTGTAATGGAAACCTGTGGTGAAACGAATACTCTGAAGATACATTCCCACTGTATTCATTCCCAGTAACTCTATAGACACAAAGCGCAGCAATAACTACCCCCCTCAAGCCCTCCATGCCAGAACAAGCTATAGAATAACACAGAGGAAAGTATCTGGGGGCACTTTAAGTGTTCTGAAACAGGAGACAGATTTCCGCAAGCCAACCCAGGTGGTCTGCCGTCCCACGTCCTCTGTTACTTATGAAAAGTCACTTTTCTCTCTGACGCTGCTGCATTCATATACGGAGGACGTAAACTGCACTGGACCCCGTCGCGCTAGACCCAGATTGATTCAGTGTGTGACTCTGAATGTGATCTGAAGACGGCGTGCAGAGCTGATGAAGGTGCTGAGGGCTCCTGCAGTGGTAGTGGCAGAGTTGGTGACAGTAAAGCATCTCAGCTCTCACACTGCTGACTTTACTCAAAATGTGCTGCGAGTGTGTGTCTGCATTACATGTGGGAATGATCTCCAAAACGAAAACACTATGCAAATATGTGGCCAATCAATCAATCAATTGGTCAGTCATGAGCTCATGTAAATCCCTTTCCCCCCAAGACCAGCCATCAATATGACTGTTTCACTGCTCTTTATACAAGCAGATTAACGCCCGTTAAGAATAACAGGACCGACTTGAATGCCCTCACCCTGGCTGTAACCCGAGAGCCTCGAGGTGGTACTGAGGGAACGCCAGGGGCCCTCAGTGTGAAAAGCAGCCAGTCAGGCTTGGCCTGAGCCACACAGACCACTACTCACTCCATCCACAGCCCCTCACAGCAGGATCCAGCCATCTGGACTCATTTCTGTTCTGACAGGGTGGCTCTCAAGGCCCATCTGTATGAGGGCTACATTCACAGTGGGCCCCAGGAATGTGCTCGTCTGGCAGAGAACTAAGCTGATTTAAGGGATGACGGCGCAACGCGATATATCTTTTCACCCTGTACACTGGAGCATGTCATTTCATCAACATCTGTATTTCATCTTTAGTGCCCTGGTCAATCTTGGGTTCAGTCCGTTTTGGTTTAAGCCACACAAATAGGCCTCAAATCACGTTGTTTCTGCCTGTCGTTGAGTCATTTAGGCTACAAACACATGCAGGACATGAAATATGATTTATAAAACATCTCAAATATTTCTCGAATTCCTTTAAACTCCAAGTCGAGTGACGTTTGTTGCATCTTATAGCCCTCTGCTCTCCCCATATGTCCTATCTATCTTCACTGTCTTACCTTCACCTAGTTTATTCATAAAGGTGAAAATGCAACAACAAAAAAATCCTCTTTAAAAATTCGGGACTGTAGAAGTTATTGTGTTGCCCAGCTGAAATAACTTTCCAGAGTTTGGTTAAGATAACCCAAAGGGAACCATACCAGAGCAGTAAATCCAGACAGGACCTCACTGCATGCATTACTGCCATTCCCGCGCCTGCAGCGACAGCTCAACCCTATTAGCTGCTGGGTTACTATGGGAACTAGTGCTAAAATCCCAAAAGAGCCGACAGGAAGGGGTCAGAGGGCAACAGCAGGTCATATGGCAGATAACCAGCACATGTCTTGCCTTGGATTCTGGGTCTACTCACGGGGAAAGCACACTGTGACCTACTGTTGATAAAGATGTAATGTATGGTTGACCTGGTTCTCTTTATACTGGGTTTATAAATTGTAACTAAATTATGAATGGTTGCTAAATAATCTACTAATGCTTTGATCAGTTATAGGAACAATGATGAAAACTCTGTCTAGTGTTTATCCTCCTACAGCGTAACACTTGTTTTTTTTAGTTTTGTTTTTTTTAGCTTAATTCGGCAGAGAGACTCCTTCAATGGACCATTCAACTAGGCTACTTCCCTGAAGACCATCTGGACCACAATCCATTTATTAACACTGTATTACTTACAACTGCAGACTTGATAGGCTGTAAGAAAAAACATGACTATTTCTGTAACCATTAATAAAGACAACTTATAAAACCTTTACAAAGGGTACCTTACCTTGTAAAAATGTTTGTAGTTTACCAGAACCGCGAAGGCTCATCACAGTTCAGAAGACAAAGAGAGAAAGTTTCTCTAATGACTTATAAGTTGGTGTGGAAAGAGGAAAGCGAGAGCTGCTGTGAGCAAAGACAGAAAATGGTGTTTTAATTGTTGAGAACATTTTCAACAGAGTGTTAATAATTAATCACAGGAGAAAACAGCAGCGCACCACCTTGGCTTTATCAATAGAGAACCTGCAATTCCTGATGATCATACCAACAGTCTTACTGCCCAGGTTAAGTATCCACTGCACTGAGGAGTTGAATGGGGGCGAAGTTGGCAGGGCTAAATGACCAAACATTGATTTGCAACCTGCATAAGACCCGTGTCCTGTCCCCTCTGTGACCGTGATCAATAAGATCCTTTTCTGGATACGATACACACCACATTCATCTTCCATGCCAGCCTTTTCACTGAAAACACTTTTAATCACATCCCCAGGGCCTCCCCACTGTTTTCTCATTGAGAATGAAACTGGTATTAATTCACCATGTGCTGCTTTTACTGTAGGCATCCCCGTATCTGTGTTACACTCTCATGGTGCTGTTCTAGTGAATGCATAAGTACATTTCATGAACAAATGCGCCCAATGTTACATAATCCTGCCTTGAGGATGAAATGGCATCAGAAACAAGTGTGCATCAGAGGCAGCTCCAATGTGAGTCCATCTCCTGATAAAACCTTTTGTTCTGCTGCCTTGTGCTATGAGCTTCCAGCATAAATCCATTCTCATTAGTTAACTGGGGTGCAGGAGCTGAACCTGGCAGTCCAATACAAGCAGGCAGCCTCCCCTAGTGGTGTGTTACAAAACTGTGTGGAATAAGTGAGAAAAAAGGATAAACCTTGGTCAAGTAGAAAAGCCTGTTAGTGGTGCTTTCTTGGCCAATCAGCAGCTTTGGGGTTTCCCATTGGCTAAAAGGGAGCTGTCCATCAAATCCTCCAGAGGGTGGTTTTCTGAGGTCTCCTCAGTGCAGTTTAGGAGGTCTTGGAGTACAGATCCCCTCCGTGGATGAAAACCCATGTGCTTACATTAAGATGTTCTTAAGTAGAATAGCAACACCACAGTAAAAAAAAAAAAAAAAAATACACCATTAAAAGTAAAGGTCAATTCAGAAGCATACATAATCAAAAATGTTGGTGGCAAATTGTATTTACAGCAAATTATTAAAATAATTAAAAGTAAAAGTCCTCAACAATATTAGGCAGAATTCTGCACAACATTATTCCCATCATATATGTATAATTTTGGAGTATTATCATTGATGCATTAATGTTCTTAAAGATGGAGCTAATTTTAACTACTTACATACTGTTGGATAATTTAATCTATAACAATGTATCATATTTTATTTTGATCAGATGTTTTTATATGTAAAATCCTCAGCTGCAAAGTAACTAACTACTAACTAAATAAATGTAGTGTAGTAAAAAGTAATATACAAATTAGATTTTTCTCTGACATGTAGTGGAATAAATGTATGAAGTAGCATAAAATGGAAATACTCAAGTAGAAATACAAGTACTTAAAAATTGTAAATATGTTGTAAATACAATATAGGCTTAATATGATATTATGATCATATGATATGTTATTTTCTTTTTCTTAAAAGCCTAACCAGGGACAAGGTCTGCAAATTAGCTATGGCTTTCTAGCCATATGTATATACAATATACAATATACAAAATACAATGTATATAGGACTTCTGTCCTATATACATTGCATCGGTTGCACTTTAATTAAGTGTAACAATGCCTATGTATTGTCCCTGTCAAATAAACTAATAAATAAAAAAAATATATATGATGTGATGTATGATATAATATGATATGATAATTTAATTTAATATTATATTATATATCATAGCATAATATAATATAACATGACATAATATAATAGTACTACTACTACTAATAATAATAATAATACAGATTTCTGATAAGGTTCAGTTGTTGACTTTGTTTTGTTGGCCTACATGAATCTGCTTACACTCTTATGAGATTTTTTTTTCTTGTAGCCTCTAAATAAATTCATATTTGCCAGACCCAGTCCTATAATAATCCCAGTGAGACATACCAAGTGCACACAGCAGTCCCTTGCCATACCCAGTTGACGTACTTAAAAATTGTAAATATGTTGTAAATACAATATAGGCTTATTATGATATGATATGATATGATATATGATATAATTTAATTTTATATTATATTATATTATATATCAAAGCATAATATAATATATCATAGCATAACTATTACTACTACTACTAATAATAATAATAATACAGATTTCTGATAGGGTTTAGTCGTTGACTTTATTTTGTTGGCCTACATGAATCTGTTTACACTCTTATGAGATTTTTTTTTGTTTTTCTTGTAGCCTCCAAATAAATTCATATTTGCCTCCACTGACGATCAAAAAAAACCCAGTCCTATAATAATCCCAGTGAGACACACAAAGTGCACCCGGCAGTCCCTTGCCATACCCATCTGACGCCCATGGGTGGCAGGCAGCAGGTCTGTTCCGGACCACTGGACTGGACGTGGTGGGACGGACTGCTCTCTGATTGGCTGAGCGTTTTGTGCGCGTCCCCGTCGTCGTCTTCTCTCCTCCCGGTTTTCCTGGCATGACCTTTTCCCTTGGCAACCACTTCCTCCGAGCATCCAAAACGGCCATCTTTATTTTTTAAGTCATTCATGAAAAAGTTGTCTCGCTCATGTAAACACACCGAGCGAAGCGACACGTTTTTTTGCGCTCCAGACGCAACAGCATCGACGGCGCTCTGCTGCTGCATGTTGTTGTAGTTTCCTCCAGAGACGCGCTCCAGACTGAGCCGAGCAGCACCGCAGAGCAGCAGGCTGGTCCGCAGAGAATAAGTAAACACCGAAAGCGTACGTGCATATGGTTCAGTTACTGTAGCTTCTTATTGTGCATCACTCGGGGTTTCCACACGTGTTTCCTTGCTGCTGTTTGCGCAATATCCTCTCAGCTAAACTGCCAGAATGAGCTGCACACGTGTGTTTAACGTGTTGCATTTTGGGGCTGTAGGAGTTTGTATGTTTTGCGAAAGAAACAGCAGGTGGAGCGCTGGAATAAGTGTCTGGATCATTGTCTGAAGGGCACAGCTGAGTGTACTCACCACCACTGCCATGTTGTCCTGCAAAATGTCCCTGCAACAACAGAGATGACAGACGGAAGTGCTTATTTACCCACATGCTTGTGGAGTTTTAACCAAAAACACTTTTATGTTTTGTTTTCAAAATACTCCTTAATACTCATTAATTTCCTCATTCATGGCAGGATGAGAAAGAAGCAGACTGCCAAACAGAGGAAGACTGAGGAGACTCCATTTGTGCAGGAGTTTGTTGTAGAGAAAATAATTCGCCGCAGAGTCTTTGACGGAAGAGTGGAGTACTTCCTGAAGTGGAAAGGTTTCACTGAGTGAGTGCCATGTTTTTACCACTTTTGTTTTGTTTTATTTATGATATTAAAGTGTATATCCTCTCCTCCTTAACAGTGCAGAAAACACCTGGGAACCTGAGGACAATCTGGACTGCCCTGAACTCATTGAGGAGTTCCTGAGAAACACCCATTTCTATGAGGGGAATGAGGAAGAGCTGATGGACCAACACTTCATTCCGAAAGAAGAAATGACAGAGCAGGAGACGGAAATTGTGAGTGTGAGAAATTCATACAGTGGAGTAAAATATCTGTACATGTTATGTTGTTTCCACGTTATTCACAGAACTTCCGTAACCTAAATCTGTAAAAAGGAAAAACAACATATTATTAGAGTGCTTTTTATGTAGGGCATTGCATTCATAAAATTCAGGGAGCTTTTTTTCTCTTAAAACAAAAAGAAACTGGAGTTGAGAAAAAAAACATCTGACCATGTTGGCAGATTTTGTTGCTACTTTTTTGGAGAGTTTTAAGGCTGAATATGAAACTAAATGGTGTGTGAAGGTGGCTAGTTTTGCAATGCCCCTGATAGTGAAAGTAATAAAATTCCCTTTTTTTCGAAATAGTCATGTACAGTAAAAATCGAAAAGCAGAAGTCCCATCCAGGCTGTCTTCTACTATGGGTGTTGTCTTTGTGGTTTCTTCTAACTGCTTCACCTTTGTCCTTGTCTTCGCAGTCATGCATGCAGCAGGCACAAACTGTGCAGAGCAACAGCGAGCCGAGTGACGAGCAGTCAGACACCCCCACTAACCTCAGCACTTACCTCGAGCCTGAATGCATCATCGGCTCCACAGACAGACAGGGAGAGCTCATGTTCCTCGTCAAATGGTAACTCCACCACTTCCTCTTCTCTGTGTCCTTGAACGGATGCCAGGGGTTGGGTACATGTTTGTGCGATGGTAAAAGTCACGTTTAAAGCTTCAATCTACAGAACGGATGATGGAGCATCTAGTGTTTAGGTTTACGAGGGTGTTTCATCTCGCTCACGTTGTGTAATGTGAATATATCATTAACTAAGGAGACAGTTAGACAACACTGGCAGTGACCACCTGACAAAACATTCCTCAGATTAGCTACTGATTATGGAGAGCATGCATATGTCTGAGGAAATATGCATCGGCGTGCTTCTTCTAACTGATAAAGAAGCAGCACGTTCCCTCCAACGCAGCCTTTTTTATTTTTATTTTTATTACTTGGGGCTAATTTGTTGTCTGAATTCCTGCTAATGAAAATGTGTTTTTAGTTGCATTATGGGAAGTGGAGGATCTAATGTTGTGGAGCTTGGTCCATATAAGTCAAGGCAATTTACTTGTTTTAGCACCTTTCAAACACAGAGGTAATTCAAAGTGCTTTACATAAGGCAAAGAAATGCAGTAGAAAAATGTTTAAAAAACAATAAAATAAGGGGAAAAAAACAATTAAAATAGAGTAAAATAAGATAAAATATAATATAAATGGACAAAAACATCAATCGGAAACAATGAAATATCTGTAAGTCCCATAACTTTACTGAAATGCTATACTAATAGCTGTATTACCCCTTTAAGTGTGATTGGATATTTCAAAACTACACTCAGACTTTAAAAAAAAAAAAAAAAATGATGTGATTTGGTCCCCTTAACCTTTCCTCCTTCACAATAACCATTTAAAAACTGGCAGGAGTGTGTGCTGCTGCTGAAATATTAAAAGAAGGAGGCCGGCATCTTAATGGTCTCCTCCCGTGTGTGTTTCCCCACAGGAAGAACTCCGACGACGTGGCCCTGCTGCCGGCCCGCGAAGCCAGCGCCAGGTGTCCCCAGGTGGTCATCGACTTCTACGAGCAGAAGCTGACCTGGCACTGCGGAGACGAGGAGCAGTGAAGTGTGTGCGCGTGGGTTGTGTACATACAGAGGCGGACTGATAAAAACAGCTGTGCTCTCACCTGAAGCTTAGTTTAACCTCCATCGAGTGTCCTCCTTCAGCTCTGACATTAGAGGCACACTGTGTGAAATTACGCCGCAGGTAGAGTTTCAGATTCTGGCAGGTGTGAGATCCTCAGCGGGGAGGGATTCTTTAGTGTTCTTTCAGTCCCAGCGGTGCTTAACGAGGTCTCCGTGCCTTTGTGGAGACTGCGATGGAGACTAAAACTAACCTTTTGTGTAGAGCGGCTGATTTGAGGTCAGACTTAACTTGTAGCAGCTTTGGTCTTGCGTAAGCAGACACAATCACTGTGGACATGTGATTTGTTTTTGTTGTAGTAATCTAGTATTTCTAGTCTTGTTTAGCTACATCTTGGTTGTTTAGTGTATCTTTTATAGCAGCATTATGTAGGCAGAGTGAACTAACTGCTGTCCAATCCGTACCTCCAGTCCATGTGGCTTTTTAGTTAGAGCTGAAGATTGTAGACCTGTTGTTCAAACGTTTGTTGTTTCACTTGTATTGTGTGAGGTGTCTATAGCCACAACTCTTACTGTGTGTCTCTGTATGACTCATGTTTTATGTCAAGTATTTAAAAAAAAGTCGGCCACCAGAAATTTCCCAATCAGCTGGTAAGTACCAATATTCCCGTCTCTTCTGAATTGAATAATAACAAGAATATTATTGAGAGTTTTTTTTTGGTGCGTACACAAAGTCCTGGCAGAATGAATCAAAAGGTCATAATATTTCTAAAGTAAATCTATTGAGATTAACACAATAGTATTTGTGCACCTGTGATGTCTAATACGATTGTTAAATGTAGCACTTTAGATACGAGACTGTCCAATATTGCAGGGCATTGTCTTCCAGTATTTGTACAGGTCTGTGTACATGACACCTGTATCCTGAAGGCACCGTCCTGACTCGACATATCTCCCAAGACTGTTAATGGGACACTCAGCTGAACCTTAAACCTCCTAAAACAAACCTGCTACTGAATTACTGTAACTGTTGACCATGGATCTGTGAAGTCTCTGTGAATAAAGGAAACCTTTTTGTGAAGCTTTTCTCTTTCTCTTTTTGTCACTAGTTTAAATCATGTTGTAGGAACATCAATTCAAACAATTGATCAGTTTAAAAACAGTAGCTAGACATGGGAGGTGTCTGTCTGACAGTCAATAAGCAATAAACATGATAAGTAGTAGTTTGACATAGTCATGTTGGCACAGTAGCTTTTGTTGATGGGACTTGACAGTTATTGAGGAAGAGCTTATCTGTTAAAGTCTTGTGACTTTATTTTGAAAACCTTTGCTCCTGCACAGTACAAGTTGGAAATAAAAGGGACTGGTTCAATGCTAAGCACAGCATTATCTGGATGACTACATGACTGACAAGAACATTTGGATTATGAGAGAAGAAACTGGGGTAGGTCTGAAATTATACTGTAATTCTGATGAGATTTTTTTTAAAGTTTCATAGTTATTAAAAGAAAAAAATTGACCTTTTAAAATGATGAGTTCAGAAGCTTTAAATTCCGGTACAGCCTTAAAAAACAACCTGTTTTTTTGTCCTTAGCAATAAAGGACATTTGGTGGGATTTTCCTATTCTGATTCTTGGTTATTGCACTTCCTCTATCTATCTGCTAATAAAAAACACTTCCCCTTTTTATAATGCATTCAGTTCAGTGCTTCAGTATCTGTCGTGCCTTCTCCATGCAGCAGGTGATCAGTGTCTGGGTGCGGGACCCGCGGATACGAAAGAACGACTTCTGGCATGCCTACATAGACTATGACATTTCTTTACATGTAAGTAAAAGGAAATTGTTTAAACATTAACAGTCAAATGGTGGAGCTCACTGTAACATGTGTGTCACACTTGTGTCCTGTTTTAGACCGACAGCGTGTGCTTCACCAAGAAGAACTCCAGTGTGAGAAGGAGGTATAGTGAGTTTGTATGGCTCAGGCAGAAGCTACAAGCAAATTCACAGCTGATGTAAGTGTATTTAACTGTATTTTGACCTGGCAATTTGAGCAAAAGCAGAACACATACTTTCAGTTTAAATCTGCACTGTGGTTCCTGTCATTTTATAGGGTGCATTTGTGTCTTTTGCAGGTTACAGCTACCAGAGCTGCCTCCAAAGAACCCCTTCTTTAGCCTCAACAATGCCCAACAGATCACTGAGCGGATGAAAGGGCTCCAGAAGTTTTTGGAACAGTAAGAATGATCTCACAGATCAATGCACATGTGAACTTTGACATATGCTGCAGCACAAACATAACAAAACTGGTGAATCACCAGTTTCCAGGAACACCGTGGCACATGACTGCTGTTCTCACAGCAACAAGCAATACTGTACACAACAATCTAGAGCTGCAACGATTAATCCATTAATCGTCAACTATTAAACCGATTAATCAATAATCATTTGTTTTAAGAAAAAAAGTCAAAATTCTTAATTAATACTTTTTAATACTATTAATTTAATTTTTAAATGTGAATATTTTCTGGTTTCTTTACTCCTCTATGACAGTAAACTGAATATCTGTAAGTTTTGGATTAAACGAGGACATCATTTCAGGCTTTGGGAAACACTGATCAACATTTTCTGACATTTTTATAGACCAAGTAACTGAGAAAATAAGTTTAGGTGACATTGAAAAGCAGCCCTACAACAGTCTGATTTGTTTATTGTCCTTATTCTCCAGGATCCTGCAGAGTCCTATGCTGTTGTCCGACAGCTGCCTGCATCTCTTCCTGCAGTCACAGCTCAGTCCGTCCAAGATGGAGGCCTGTGCTGCTGGAAGGACACACTACTCTGTGGCCCAGGCGGTCCAGCGCTGTGGCCGGAGGCGATTCCACTCTGCAGAGGATCTACAGAAGGACCTCAGCATGTCCTTTGATTCTGACTTAGACAGGTATTGTAATATCACACTTTGAAGTCTTTCTCCACTCCAAAACATTTTGTAGAGCTAAAATTACCTTTAAGGACAGAGATCCTTTTTGTAATAGCTTTGTCAGCAGTAAAGCAAAATATGCTTTTACTCACTGATGTATTTTCCAGGATATATAATATGAGAACTCCTTCTGCTTCATTCCCCCAAATTATAACATTTGATTCATTTTCCATCCCCAGTCCTTGTGTGTGTCATTCCAGCTCAGAGTGTAGAGATCCAGAGCTTCAGATTAAAGATTTGGCAATAAACAAATCCGAGAGTACAGCTTCACTTGACCTTATGGGAACCAGCCAGGAGGAAACCCTCAGCTGCTCATATGGTTCTACATGAAAACATCATCATTATATCATCGGCCCAAATGTTTGGACCTGTGAAGAAGAAATGTGCCTGTTACACTGTCATACTGCACTTTTGGCTACGTGGTTGCTCCTTATTATTTCACATTTAAAGTCATAGTCTATTATGTTCTCATTTAAACATGTACAGTAAATAGTAATAAAAATGTATATCCATAAAGTGTTTTTTTTACCAGTTTGTTCTGTCTGCACAGCTCTAAAGTTGTAGCAACATTTTGCCTGAAGATGGCAGTGTTGTTGCACCAATCTGTTTGTATAATCACTTATCCCCATGAACATATGCTGTAACTGTCCATAAACAAGCCTAACAGAAGCATCACTAGTTATGGTCATTCACAAGGTGTATTTTTGCCAGATATGTGCAGATAACAATGCGATATCTTAAGCAGTGACAGCCTGATGTCTCTCTCTGTGGCTGAACTCCCCCTCCTAATAAAGTGTAAGGTGTGGGGAGCTTGTCATACTGCAGTTCTTATAGCAGTATGACGTATAATAGGGTCTCTGCAGAGTTTTCAGACAGCCCCTCTGTCAGGTGTGTGGCTGGTAGGAGGTCCTGCTGGATCCCAGTGGACACGCTCCTGTCTGAGAGGGCCAGCAGGTAGACAGGCTACATTGCTCCCTGCTGAACAAAATGCCAGCTGCACTGACAGGACACCTTTTCTACCTGTCTCTCTCTCTATGGCTTTTGTGTTTGTGTGAGCCGGTTCACTACAGTCACATATCTCTGTGTGCTCCCAAAGTGAGCAGCACCATGCTTATGCAGAGGTAATGACCACTAAACAGAGTGACGGCAGGCTGACATATCTGCACAGTTAATTAGATTAGCTTTGTCTCTCTGCAGCGGTTGTGATGTTCATTATAAATTCAGAGCAGACAATAGGCTCGTGTTGCAGAGAACAGAGAGGTGACAGCACCTCAGACCTGCTCTGAGCAGTTTGGACAGTAGGAAAGCCCACTAACTCAAATTGGGGGTGGGACGTCTTCCCCCGGAAGATGTGTGGGTGTATGTGTGTGTGTTCATGCGTATCCACATATGCTAATGCAGTATACGCATGTATCTTCTTTGTCAGTGCTTAACTGTGTGGGGCAGCATCAGCCTGCAGCTTAAAAACACACTGAGGCTGTCAGTGCTGCAGATGTTTGCTTTAGCTGGATATTCAAAAGACGTTTATGCCTCTAACATATCCAGAAAACACACCTGAAGTGTTGAAGTAATAAGCATTAGTAGGCATTTTTTATGCAAATGTGTGCACATGGAAAGCCATACGTGTATTACCACTCAGTCTAACAAAACAATTTCTATCATTGATGTGTTTTCATTAATAATTTTTGGGTTATTGTGCACATTTTACTAGTGTTCCTGCATAAAACACTCTCAGATGATTATCTGTCTTGTCATCAAAGAAGCAACTCAAAATGTTTCACATGGCAATTTTGGAAGAGTTCAAATCTACAATTAAAAACATACAAGGTGGGTTCTTTATGAGCCAACTACACTGTTTTTAGATATGTTTAAATTTGACTATTTTTAGGCCAATAAATTAATTAATTAATTAATAAATGAATGAATAAATGAATACATAAATAAATAAATAAATAAAGCCTTTCACCTCCAGAATTGTATTCCCCATGGTGTTGAGAAGGCTTTGAAGCATCCTTTAGACTTTCATGTTGGAATTACATTTTACAGAAAGTATGAAAGAAGAGTTAACTGAATAAATAAAATATACAAATTCCAAGAATTAAACATTTTAGAAATCTTAATTTTGGTTTCTGGTCAACATTTTCTGAGAGTGGTGTGTTGGGGAGACTCCAGACCTCAGTATTATTTCTAATAATCCTGTAAATTAATAGATTACAACCCTGCAGCTAATGTAAGAGGTTGTTAAACATGCTAAAAATGCATAGTATGTCACATTACTTTCAGGAAGTGATTTTGCTGCATTGGTTTTGGGTAGCTATAAAGATAATGTCTGTGTCTGTTGTCCCTGTTTAGTAGCTAAATCACACATGCATGTGGTGGAAGGAGTAGAATATTGTATGCAAGTAAAAGTAAAAGTAGGCTACTTTTGTAAAAATAGGCTACTTAAGTAAAAGTTAAGAAGTAGGTCAGATAAAATGTAGCCTACTTTGAATAGGCTAAACGTTACAGATTATTACTTACGTCTGATCATCAATTATAAATATACAACTGCCTTCCTCGGTGTAGCCTCACGAGAATTAACCAGAAAAGAGACAAAACTCAGACAATTAAACAAAGCTGATCGACAATATATAAAATGAGCTATGGACACAACTGAACCTGAAACTTCTTTTAGAATCAACAGTAGAATAAAACTTCACTAAAGGAGACAATAGTATAAACTATATAAACTCCACATGTGGCTGCAATCACACACATATAACCTACAGCAAAGGAGAGACTGCACAGTTTTTACACACCATGTAGTCCACACAAACACATACACGTAACCAAGTTACCAACTAAGTGGTTGTTGACATTCTCATCTGTAGAGTTCAGTAGTATGTTGTTGTACTCACCTGTCTGAACGGCATCCTGCAAGTTGTGAGCACCGTGAAGTCCTCCACAGTCTCCTCCAGGTTCTCTATTCGTTCATTCTCAAAGCAGAATATAACCAGTCCACACGGCCTCTCTGTCCCAGTATGACCAGTCCACTCTCTGGTCCCACTGCGCCCCTGAAATCAAAAGGATTTGATCTGAAGGAGGCTCTACCGTCACATCAGCGATTAACAGTCTCAAACAGCAGAAAGTCCTCATACACCTCACTGAAGATAAAAGCTCCTCAGTGAACGCAGAAGTCACCACGAGCATGTTAGCATTTAGCATGTTAGCCAGACCCAGCGTGCCTGTCTCTGCTGTAGCCTATAGGTCACGAACGTCGTGGGTGTGTCACTTAGCTCGCTCGGTAATCAGTCATTACTTAAGATAGAGATGCAACATTTTTTTGAACTATGTCGAGGTAGAATAATGCTAATTATAACTACACCCCATATGTGATCCTTAATTTGATTGCTTTTGAAGTGGCCCCGGCCCGTGAACTTGGCCCGTGAACGCAAACATTTTTACGTATCATTTCCGGTGTGTCACCACTCTGGATGTGGAGCTCTGCCCTCATGCGGCTGCAGAATCACCTGAAGCTTCTTCTCTGATGCAGCTGCCACATTTATCTCCTTCCCTCTGTTCCATTTAGGACCTTTTCATGTGACTTTTGTTTTTACTCTGTAATGGATGTGACTTGAAATGTAAGGAAGTAGGCTTAGGCCTACAATACCTGTGATAAATAGTAACTAAAATTAAAATTACAGATTTTTTTTTTAAATACTCAAAAAGTACTCTAGCCTACAAGTAAGATCCACAAAAAACTACTTTGTTACAGTAACGAGAGTAAATGAAGTTTCCCCACATGGCTTAGCACATGCTGCTAACGTCTCTGTAACAGAAAAGCTTTGTTTGCTGTCCGTGGATTGAAACGTTTACATTGCTGTTTTTAGTCCGACCTGTCCGGGAATAGCCTATTGACTCCTCTTTTAACGGTCTGTGACTCTGGTCCACTGGCTGTTAACCTTGAGCCACTGTAGCCTTGCCTGTCAGTGCAGCTCTGCTGCCATGACAACACTGACACATTTAAACCCATCAGATCGATTGGCTAACAGCTCCCTGCTCCATGTTGCGTGACCCCGGAGAGGTCAAATGGCATGAAAACATAGGGAACGAGTAAAATCACTCTTTTAGCTTAGGGCTTTTAGCTGAACACAACCACAATTATTCAGAAAAGTACAAGATGAAAATCACGTTTTAATTATTTCCACACATGCTTTAGCTCAGTTTAATCTAATTAGTATGCTTATTGTTTGACACATAAAACAGAAGAAGATAAGATGAAGGAAAACGGCCCCTCTGGGAGGTGCCCATCTGCCTCTGACCAAGTCAGCATGTCTTTCTGCAGCGACAGCTCAAATAAACCCCACCTCATGTCTGTGATCTCATGCTTGACTTACTATTCCCTCTGTTGTGTAATTAAAACAGAAACACAAAAAGCAAAAAAATCTTTCTCCAACAATTTTATGTGTTGGGAAGAACCAAATTGTCAAACTCGAATGCAACAATATGAAATCCCAATCAGGGTTCGTTTACTGAGCAGACTGCACAGAGCCAAAAACAAATGGAAGTATTGAGGGAGATATGCTCCAGTGGAGGCAAATTACAGATAAATCAGAGGCTGCTCATGCATTTTAAGTGCCACATTATACAGAATCCATTAGTAGCAATAGGAGTTCAGCACCACTTGAGATATTAAATCTCTTTGCCTGCAACTCAGTGGAACCAGGATGAGTCAATATCAGAGAAGGCCAGCTGCCTGCACTGCCAATAGATAGGGGGATGAGACCTAAAGGAATGATGCCAGAGTTATGCACCAACAACAGTCACAGGCTGGAGATACCGATGCGTAGCTTGTTATACAGCGAGACAATCCCATTCACAAGGGGCAAGAGAAGGAGCAAGGTAACTGATCTTGAAGTCTGGGGTTAATTGAATTGTTAATAACATACGTCTCGCTCTGAACATTTTTCAAGGTCTCACACATTTCATGCCAAAACTGAGCACTGATTTACTGAGGGATACAAAAATCCCACAACCTGACATCCAAAAAAAGGATTTTGTCCTTGCAGCTTTGTGTCTTTGTGTGCTCAAAAGCCAACCCTTTATCCTAACACCTGCCTCAATCTGGTGGAAAAATACTTTTTCTCAAGGCAGAAACATTTTTCTCCGTCGCTCAATTGTCACAGATGGAAATGAGCTGACTTAAGAGCTATCCATCATTCATCAAACCCAACAGCCTCGCTGCCTTTCCTCGGTTCTGCACGGTTTACCGTATACCTGCTATTCCCCCTCCACATGCTGTCGCCTTTTGGTGCGTCGATGTAGCAATTATACTGGGAACGGGCGAGATCACTGTACCGAGGCGAGCAACAGCTCCTCGTCTCCTGGAATCAGGGGCTGATCAGCATGAAACCAGGCTCCTCTGCCTCGAACACATGATTGGCCTGGGGGGGAACAGGGAAATTGAGATCACTGCTTCATAATTTCCTGAAATAATATGGTTTGTAATATCAGACATGTTTCCTTTGGAGCGTGCAAACAGATGGAGAAGGAAGGGCCTTCAGTTAAGATCATATTTCTGCATATATATATTCACTTTAATCCAGGCTAAAACACATCATCATATTGATACTGTACAAACAGGATCCCTAAGGTTACTAATGAGCTCATACAAGAGTGTAAGAACTCATAAAATGTGAGCATTGTAGGAAACCTTTAGTGTCTATTAGGGCTGTCAAAGTTAACACCATAATAATGTGCTAATGTGCTTCGTTTTAACACCACTAATTTCTTTAACGCATTAATGCAATATATCTTTCAGAGGTTGTAGGGCTGAGTGAAGATACTGAGGAATCTAACTATAGGAATCCATTGGTACCAACCATGTCATAGTAGCTTGTCGCAAAGGAGGTTAAATAAACCTCTGAACTTGTGCTAAATTTTGGCAAGGAAAAACTGTCATGGCCATTTTCAAAGGGGTCCCTTGACCTCTGACCTCAAGATATGTGAATGTAAATGGGTTCTATGGGTACCTACGAGTCTCCCCTTTATAGACATGCCCACTTTATGATAATCACATGCAGTTTGGGGCAAGTCATAGTCAAGTCAGCACACTGACACACTGACAGCTGTTGTTGCCTGTTGGGCTGCAGTTTGCCATGTTATGATTTGGCATATTTTTATGTTAAATGCAGTACCTGTGAGGGTTTCTGGACATTATTTGTCATTGTTTTGTGTTGTTGATTGGTATCCAATAATAAATATATACATACATTTGCATAAAGCAGCATAGTTTTCCACTCCCATGTTGATAAGAGTATTTAATACTTGATAAATCTCCCTCTAAGGTACATTTTGAACAGATAAAAAATGAATGGCGATTACATATTTTAATCGATTGACAGCCCTTGTGTCTATATGATGCCTTTTGCTCATCCCTGTATGAATTTGTGTCTTGGCACATGGGAACAGCCCCTCTGTGTGAATAACAAACCCTCCAGACTAACGTCTTGTTAGAGACGGGTAGTCAGGTGGAGGAGGAGCTCTTTGGTCAGACCCAGTCCAGTGAATGCAGAGACGCTCGGTGGTGGTAGTGAAAGGACAATGGAGGGTGGAGAAACAAGGGGGAAAAAATGGAGGGGTAGAGGGCACCGTCTCTGGAGGCCTCTGTGCTTCGCTGCCAGTGTGTGTAAATCAGCAGGCAGCTCACGGCTGCAATGAGGTAGAAAATAAAAAAAACATAAAAATGTCCAAGTGAAATAAGAGGCAAGAAGAAATCTTTTATGATGAGTCTAAATTCTCCTTACTCTGCAGTAGATCCACTGGCCGGCTCAGCTTGTCTTCTCCAGACACCGTCCATCATCCCAGTGTCTGCATAAAGCCACAAATTACTCAAATTACCCCACCTGCTATTCATGTAATACATATGTAATGAGTATCCTAAATTCACATGATTAGCATTCATGGTATGTTAATAGGGCTCATGTCAAATTCATTAATATGCACGTGAAATTATGTGGACTGCCAAACCAGCATGTCTCAAGTTCTGCACATTAAGTCCAGAAGAAGTTTAACAACATGTTTAAATTTGTGGTTTGAACATTTTACATCATTTGAGCACTGAAGTTCATTCTTGACCTTTGGGAACAGTATATATAATATAACTAAAACAATCTAAACTCAAAGGTCTTCTTACTAGCTTTTGGAGCTTTCAAACCGCATGGTCTTCAGCACATAGGGCTGGTTTATACTGTAGGTGCCATGCGTAGTGTGAGTTCCCTAGGCACTAGTTGAAAGCTCACTCATAGTGAGTGGATCTTTGATCTTAATATTCTGGTTACATATAGGCTACATCATCATATTTATGATTTTTATCAAATTTAGCCCAATTTCTTTACATTGTCTCACCCTTCAGCCATTAAAGGAGTACTTCACCAACAAAATGACAATTTGTATATCAATTACTCACCCTGTGTTACCTTGAATTCTTGTTTTTCTCGCATGCCTCCACGGTGAACGGTGAACCAAGAAAATGAGGCCACGTTTAAAAACAGCAAAACTACTGTATATCAAAAAATCCATTTACAAACTGGCACACAACTCGTGCAGTATAATCCAAGTCACACATGCATCTTCACTAAAACCTTAGCCTTCTATTTAAAACACTTCCACACAAGCAAGCTCACACTTGCAGGTGCGCTACTTGTCCAGACAAGTCCAAAGTGTCCGAAGGGAAACATTCATGACAATATCTGCCGCAGACAAATTGCACTGACAAAAAGGATCAGTTGGAACTAACCAACAGGCAAATTAAATACAGTATATAATACAAAGTTGACAAATACTACTACTTGGCTTTCAACCACTAGAGCAGTGATGATTTGGACTAAGTTCAAATCTTTTGTTATGATGTGCAGTAGCCAGGATTTTAGAAATACTGATTCACCAGTGCAACAAGTGCCTTTAGCCCCCTAAGACTGCCTCCAGAAAGTGTTAGATTTTTTCCCCCCACACATTTCATAAATTAATTTAAGTGTTTGAATATATATTCTGCGATTTCTATCTCCCTAGTCCCTACACAATTGTCTGAATATGAAATCCCTTCATTTTGGATTTGTGTTTTTGGCCTAAAACAGTCCAATTTTACAATTTGGCGACTTTAAAACTCATCATGTGGGATTTCAGTGTAATTGTAGCAATTAAACTCCTCTTTTTTTTTTAAATAAGCCCAAAACTCCCTAAATAATACTGAGAACGTCACCGTGGTGTCCTCAAAAGTAACCCTGATTATGTTATGTTATTCTGTCACACTGTACTGAAGTATAGCTCCTGTTGTACCCTGTCCTGGGCACTAAATTAGCTCAGGTTAGCCTGGCAGGACCTTTGCACAGATACACACCTAAGCTGACATTAAGTGGGAGTGATGGCAGCATTCTGCTATCAAGTAACTCAGTTAACTCAGCAAGCTCCTGTAACTCAACCCTCATACCTTTACTTCCTCTGCAGGGGGTTGTCTTACCGAAAAGCTGCTATATTAAGAGCCGACATTGAGATGGGACCTCAACCCGAATGTGGGGTTCAACCATCTAACCCTGCGGGGGGTGAAAGAGAAGCAGTGATCAGTTTGCACAGGATTGGCAGGCAGTCAGCAGCAGTGAGGCGTAAAGAGGTACAGTGTGGAGAGGGCTGTAATTACAGTTAGAGCATCTCTCGCATCTCTGAACTCCCCTGATTACAAACTATCCTCCCAGACCATCCAGGGTCATTACTCACCTCACTAACTAGTAGAGTAAATCAGTGGCGGAGCGCTGACCTGATATTAGAGCCACAGCCAGCGAGTAAACACGGCCAGAGTACGGAGGTTGGAGCCTTGTAAATAATCTGAGGAGCAGGAGCGATGGCGTGGGAGATGTTTATAGCAGGTGGACAAACACCTGTCACTTTGATAAGCCTGATTTATCCTGAACGACATGTCAGCACATAGCTCTACCCGGCTCGAGACAGCCCGGACCCCCAACCCGACACCCTGGGACATGAGACCTGCTTGTAGCAGTGATGCTTGAGTAAGTGAGAGAGATGACAAGCAGCAACAGCTTCATCAGCATAAAGTATCAGCTGTGACATGGTGATGTTCGAGGTAGCATCCTCTTGTGGGATGATGGTGATGTTTTCAAGGCCAGAAACTGGACTTGTGTCTCCCATCCAGGTCCTGAGACATAAAGGTCTTCCCTTGACATCACTGTCTGCAGAAGGCAATTAACAAGAAGGAAGACACTGCTAACATGTGAGAGAGGTGGGTGTGGCGCTTGTAATAAATGACCTGTCTAGAGCCATATTTACTGGCCTGCCACTAACCCTGATATCCGGCTCATAATATTACACATTATATATTGAAAAATCACTGAAAGGCATGAAAATCGAAGCCTCGGATTCCAGAAATATGAATTTTCAGAGCGGCCTGTCATGATGTTCGCTAGCTTTCACTTTAAATACGCCACGTCTTCTTCTCACAATGTCATAAGCCAGCTGAGGAAACCTTAATTTGTCAGCTGCCATGAGTTATGCTAACAGAAACTGACCTCAATTAAGAGTGACTTGCATTTAAAAAGTGTCTATTTCAGATTTTAAGATTTAGACCAGGAGGGGGGGGAGGCTTTAATGGAATGCTGACAGAGGGCAAGTTGGAGAGGTAATACATTTCCTGCAAAATGCCAGTGGATACCACATAAATAAGGCAGTGTTATTCCTGACAGAAACTCCACCATGAAGCTGCGGTGTGATCTACGGCCGAATGACCCGGTTAAAGAGCAGCAAAAACAGCTGACAGCTTGATCAAGATTACCTCTCTCTAAAGTGGTATAGATCAAGTCTTTAGCCTTCTCACCAACCCCAGGGGTGATGGTACATGATAATACTCAACAAAGATGAGCAGCTATCACTGTGAGCAGGGTACCAATATTGAGTTATTTACCCAGAAGGCATTAACAGAGGTAGGAAGTATAAATTATAGTTGTGGCTGTGTAAGAATGAACACACAGGAGCACTAAATTGTCAGCACAAAATGACTATGAATGTATTCTGTCCTGGATGGAAATGTGTTTTATATTTCCATCATCTTTCTCAGCAAATCTAACTTTATTTATTATTACTCAGCAGCTCAATCTATATATATTTGACCGGTAAAAGTGTATCTTTATGGTTGCGTGTATTAATTAGTGATATTCTGGTATCATTAGTGTAATTTAGTGCTCTCTAGATTAATGGCACGGTGGCATTTATCTATGAAACATTATATCTTGATGTTAAATTGCAATAAAAGAACCTGTATATTCTGCAGATATGGCTGTCCAAATCTAACGGAGGGGGATGGGGGGTGTAGTTGACATCCATTAAGGAAATCCTTTATTGGCACATAAAAATGAGAGGCAATATTTAGCCTTACTTGCCTTTGGCAACCTAACCCATAGCCTAACATTAAAAAGGAGGACTCTTGGGGGAGAAATATCAAGCTATGTCAGCAGGAAAGAAATATTTGTGTTCAACATCAGCACCAAAACATGTTTTAAGTGTTACATAATCTGCCTAAATGATGGAATAACACACTCAGCCATTGTCTCCACTCACCGAACATCACATTGTTCCACTACATCCCTTTCCTCCCCTAAAACAAAGCATTTCCTCTCTATTTCCAATGTAGTATATTCAATAACTAATTATGGTAATTCATTACATCTCCAATTAGCAGAGAGGCTTTATCGCTGCACTGTACCGTAAAGAGCAGGATTTATGTCAGCTTTGAATGTCACCCAGAGGACAGAGGACTAGCTCATCACTCAACGGGAACAAAACAGAGAGACAGGAGCGAGGAAAAAAATAGAGGGAAAAGGGAGAGAAAGATATAGTGAGTTATTGGTTAATGAACACATTTTCCTTCCCATTTTCTGGCAACCTTGAGAAAACCTTGACAAGGCCACTTTTTTGTCCGCAGCAAACCAAAAAGCAGCGGATTACCCTGATGGATCAAATTGTAGTACAACTTTGGTGTTTCAGTGAGGAGGCTGTAAAAAGATATGTACAGTATGTATGTAACCTCGGAGGGATATGCCTGGGTACCGCCACCTCGCCTGCTGTCAAACAGCCCCTCAGAGGGTGATAAGCATCCCCTGCTATCGGTGTGGGTGGCTGTCTTATTAGTGTACCTCAGCCGTTTCACTCAGGCACGCAGCACAGCCAACCATCTGCCACGCTGTGATCCTCTGCCCAGCAGAGTCTCTCAGGTGCCATAAAAAAAAAAAAACAGGGTCCCTTTGAAGCTTGGAACAAAAAAGTGCTGACCAGAAGAATAAACTCGTTTTTAAAAAGAAAGAAATAATTTTCCATTTATCCAGGGGGTTGTGTACATATAGCACATGATTTGATATTGACATTGGCCCGATGTTAACTGCACTGCATTACAGAAGGCAAATAATGTGATTCAGCTGGGTGAAATATCATTGATAAATGCCCTCATTCCTTTTGTCTATGCATGTTAATGGTTTCCTTTCCCCCAGAAAAACACTTCAACAAACCTCAACCTCAGTGTTTTTTTTTTTTATTAATTTCTGCTGTTAACCTTCTTCCTCCTGTCTCTTGTAGACTGTCATTAATTCAGCCTGTACACATCATTTCAAAAACCAAAAAAAACTGTCATGTGGCATTTCTGCCTTGAGCATCTCTGTCACAGAGGTAGTAATCTATGACCTCTGAAGAGACTCTATTGCCACCTTGTGGCTTAAGTCGCAGGTTAAATAATAATTCTAAAAAATGCGCTGATACAACAGATATGTGTAAACCTTTATTTATCTTGCCATTTGCAAATAACAAATTCGCCAAAAGCAGCGCATGAAATGGTGAGGGAAAACTGTATCTAAGGTAGGAAATAAATATAAACAAGCAGTGCAACATGCAGATACTGTAGAAAAATACTCTTAAATATGTATTTCAGTCAGTTTCATCCAGTCATCAGTCTCTTACAGTGGATATGGGAGGAAATGATCCTGGAAATGACACAATGTACCAGTTACAATATAGTGGATTTATCACAGTTATATATTAAGTGTAAGAAACTTGTTCACTGCAGTTGTGAGGTCTGAGCAACTTACATGGTGTGTATTTATAGAGCGTAAAGCTCCATCAGGAACTCTTTGGGGACGATTCCTATGTTCCCATTCTTCTCTCCGACCCACCAGCCAAAGTTCTGGTACTCCTGGAAGAGGAGACATTGAGAAAAGGAAACACATTTCATCATCTCTTTTAATTCATATAGACACCACTGAGCAGCAATTTAACTTAAAATTTAAAATGTTGTCGATGATGGAATGATGGAAAAGCTCCATAGGTACATAAAGCAGCTGTGTTACTTTGGAGTCATTGAGACTGACAGTATGTCTACCAGATGAAGCAAAGACATGGCGCCCTGGTGGCATAGGTTCAGGACGCCAACCGTGACCCACAACGTCCCCGGTTGGTGTCCGGTCAGGGACCTGTGTTGCATGTCATTCCCCATCTCTCCCTGTCATCTCACCACTATTGGCTGTAAGCACTTTCCTTACCAGCATAACCTGTTAAATATTCACAAAATCTCTTCTGTTCTCCTTTCACTCGCACCTCAAGAACAACACCTACATCCCATCAACACCTTCACATCTCCTGTTCCCTGTCCTGCCTCTCTACCCGCCGTTGGTTTTGAGACTGCTGCACACACACATCCCTCCGCTCCACACACAAAAACCTCAGTGTGCGTATAGAGCACATCACACATAAATCTGTCACAGCGTGACAAGTAATAGCTCCAAATGGCTGTCAGCATGCCACGATGTGAGGGGGGACACTGTGAGGAGAGATCTGAGACAAGAGGAGAATACCCTCCCTCTCTCTCTCTCTCTCTCTCTCTCTCTCTCTCTCTCTCTCTCTCTTTGGCCAAGAGTCTGACCTCACATCAAAGTCTTCCCGGGACATGAATCAACACCGGGGATCACGCACTGACAAGGTTGAAGGAGGAGGAACCTGCACAATGTTTCAAATCTATGCCAAAACTCAGGGACGAGGAAGGGACCACATCTGTGTCCAGTTATTCCCAGGAGAGAGTAATGGATGGGAGTGATCTTACGGTAGTATTACACACAAGACGATCACTATATACAGTGATGACATTGACTGTTGTCTGGTGACGGGCCATTCATCATGTCAGATAAAGAGCAGCTTGACTTTCTGTCCATGTCAAGTATTTATACACAGGACATGAATACAGTGAAAAGTAATTGAGCTAAATTATTAACAGCAAATTAAACATCACAAGAAACAAACAGAAAAAAAATGCTGAATGTGTCACATGATTAAAATGACATTTCACAAGCCCCTGAGGGATAATATAGTAGATTGGCATGAGGTGTGTGTAATAGTGTGTGTGTGTGTGTGTGTGTGTGTGTGCACGTTATGACTTCCTGAAGCTAGCCTTTGAAAAACAGCAACACCTCATTGTGTAGTTCTGGCTGACAAATAAGTCGTGCTTGAGTGAGTGCGGGACACGACATGAGAACACATATACAGAGCTGTGGAGGACTAATGATACCACACACTGTGACAACACGCACATTAACACAAAACTGGATAATAATGCCACTGCACTGTCCCGTAATTTTATTCCTTATTACCAAATGAAACGCTCCACAGCTGATGCATCAGTTTACAAGCACAAACTGTACAGCAAGTGATGAGCTGGAAAGATGTGCAGGCCCGATAACAACGGCAGCAACACGTTTGGTTTACTTTTTATCAACCCATCGAGCCACTTAAGTTAAGTGAGATGTTCCATCTCTCGATTAGTTTTATGTGCTGTGACTTGGAGGGCGGGGGGGGCAGCATATCCGGACAACACACTCTCCCTCACTCCCAGTCAGGCCCTATAATCAACACCCAGGTCCTGACTGGGGGGTCTCGCAGCTGTAACACTACAGCTATTTCTGGCCGGTGGAATGGGGGAGGGACACAGGGTGGAGGGAGAAAGGAGAATGGGGGAGCGACTGGAAGGGGGGGGAAGGAGTCGACTGTCCCTTTAGCTGCAGCTGGCTGCTGCAGTCCAGACAGGTTTTATGGTCATTGCCCTCGCAGCAGGCCACAACCCCCAACACCAAGGTTTCAGCTAATGGCACTCCCAGTCTGAGTGAAAGGGCAACTTGATTCTTGGTCCTTTTTTCCACACACGAAGAAGGAGTCATAAACAGGCATTTGGCCAATGAGTGGTGAATGGTGTCTGTCTGCTTTGTCCATTTTGCTTCCTGCCATTAGTGCCAAATCAATTAATCAATTAGTTGGTCAAGAGAAGATTTTGGCAACCCATTATTTGTTGAGTCATTTATCAAACAAAATGCTGAATGTTTGCGTGTTTTTGCTTCTCAAATGTGAACATTTTATGCCTTTTTATTTAGATTTTGTACAGTTGGTCGGACAAAAAAAATCTAAAGATGTCACCACGGGCTCTGGCAAATGTTGATGGGTATTTTCTGACATTTTATAGACTAAGCATTTAATCGATAAATCAGAAAAATAAACAGAGTAATCAGTAATGAAAATAACGTATGTCCTATATGCTCCTGACTGAAAAAGAATCTGAATTATCAGTCAAAATTATAATTCAGGTTTTTACAAATAAATAATGTTTTGGAGCTCATCAGTGACATGTTTTGAAGTCTTAATGGCTTTTATGTACCACTAGATGGCAGACTTGAATTTGGAAAAGGACCTGGCCAGTTGACAACAGTAGTCTCAGTTGACTTCATGCTCCATGGAAATCAAACCAGACAGGAAATATAGCCCGTCTAGATGGTGCATATTTCACACCTTTTTTCTTTTTTATTTTACTACGCAAACCACAGGGTCGACATGCATCTGTAGAAATATAAAATTCCTTGACTTATTCGCAATGTTCAAAAACAAGCTTGTTAAATGTATCACATCAAAATCCAATTCGACGTTCATATAAACCAGTTTAAGCACAAAAGGGCTTCTGTTTGGTTACATAATAAAGAGGTAAAGAACGGCCCCTCAGTTCTCAGTACCTGGCACCCACGCCTAGCCGACAAGCCTCGGAAATTGTGCGTCCACTACACGTCCTCACCTGCTCTGAAACAGAGTGGCGGACTGAGCCCGGGTTTCCTGAGAACACACATTCCTATTTGGCGAGGTGAGAGAGACGTCTGAGAGGTGTGTGGGCTGAGGGCTGCTCACCGCCTGGCATGGCAGCGGCAGCGTGCTGAAACGGTCCAGATGGGAGTGATGGAATGGTGCTGTGTGCCAGCTAAGCCCAGCCTCCGCCAGCAGCACTAAAACAGTTTCCGTTGTGACACAACTAATCCCCATCACAGTGCCAGAGAGAGAACCTAGCCATCAGCCGTCCACCTCCAGGCGGTGGGCCAGGTGCTGCCAGTAAAGGATACGAACAGTCGGTTCCTCTGAGGGCCTAGAAATAACTCACTTTAGGTGGTCTGGGACCAACAGAACCGCTCTGACTACAAACCTCATCTCACAACCTTTGCATCACAGTCTGGTTTGAGCTCATCCTGGCTTCACCGTGCATCAAGAAAACACTCATTAAGGGACACAAGCAGGGCTCCCCCTAACCATACCTTGCTCAGGATGTAGATGGCATCTCCACGCTTGAAGGACAACTCGTCTGGGTGGTCCCCTGCACAGTCCCATAAGCCCTGGTAGAAGTTTGGGTAGTCTGTGCTCTTATCAACTGGATGGAAAAGAAGATGATGACAGATTAGGTGCTTTATATTCTATAGAGACTAATAACATTAAGCGTGCTGGTCTGACACAGCAATGATTGTTTATGTGCAGCAAAGCCAACAGGAGGCAGCGGAGAGCCTAAAATAGAACTGGAGGCTGTGTGCCAAGTTCATACTACCTACTTGGTTTAGAGTATGTAACATGTTCACACTGGCAATGTGACAAAATGAGGTACATTCAAAACCAGTCAGTATGCAGACTACAAAAACACAGATTTTTGAGTTCAACAACGCAATGCACCAAAGAGATGGAGGACTAAATGTGGATGGAGGTGAAACAGCTCCAGGAACACCTCAGAATAACTATTATCTAGCTTTGTCTTTGTTAGGTTTAATCTGCAGCGTCATTGTAAAGTGGACAATTAGTTGATTATTCCATTGGCAGAAAATGAATCTGCAGTGATAACCGATTCATTTTTTAAGTAATTTCTTTAAGCAAAAAATGTATTTGCTTTTCAATTGTGAGGATTTGCTGCTTTTCTCTGTTTTATATAATTTTAAACTGAATTTCTTTGGACTTTGGACTGTTGGTCAGACAAAACAAGACATTTGAGGAGGTCACATTGGACTCTAGGAAATTGTGATTGACATTTTTCATTATTTTCTGACATTTTGTAGACAAAATGATTAAATCGATAATGAAAATAATCATTAGTTGCAGCTTTATTGTAAAGCGGCAGTTTGTTCGCCTTTGCACAGCGTATGTATTGCATCATTTTCTGTTAGTATGAAAATGAAAGTATGGTGTTTCTTGTTTTACTAACTGCAAAAAAAATAACAGCAAACTAGAAATATTACATTATAGTATGCTGTAGTAGGAATTAGGACACAGCTGGTTTCTTAGCAGTTAGTGTTTCCACCTCTCATCCTATTTATTGATCTGAAGTGGGACCACTTCCTGTTTGTAGGCGACTCTCAAGAGTGTGTCCATGTTGTGGGAATGTTTACATAGATACAGAAGATAGAGATGGATAGCATGCTATTTATGCACTTAAACGCATCACTTGTTGTAAAGGAAGTTGGCCAACTAGGTTAAAAGTTATTTCCAGCATTGTGTTAACGTTCAGTTGCGCATAGTCACAGAAACTTCCTCTTTAAATGTCACTTCCTCTTATCGGCAGCTTACAAGGTTGAGTTTGCTCAGAACCACAAAGAAACTATGTGTGACCAAGAATTGATCACGATCCAATCCTATCTTCTGTTTATATAGTGAAAGTTACTACAGTCTAATCCACAAATCAATAAGAAACACAAATGTCTGTGCCTGTGCTGTGTACCTGAAGCAGGAGGAGCAGGTTTGCTGGCTGGTTCCACTTTTGGAGGAGGCTTAGCAGGAGTGGGCATGTCCTCCTCTGGAGAAACAAGACCAGATATTGATGGATGAGTGAGCTATGAATTAAAGGTTATGATTCTCTGTCTAAGCAGTGAGCAAATAAATATGTAATGGCAAACTCTTTGGATTGAAAAACAATATCAAAGAGATGCTTGCAGTTTGTTAATGTTCTGTGGGACAATAGAGTTCATCACAGTGATACAACATGTGGTTGGACCTGGGAGCTCTTCATAGATGTCTTCATCGATCGGCGCAGACTCAGCTGTATCTTCTATAGCTCCAACATCATCATACACTTCCTGTTCCTCGTCATCCTCTTCTGGGATGATGCCTGTCATATCTACAAACAGAGGGACATAGTACATTTGCCTTATTAGACTTGACTTATCCACCCATACATTACTTGCCGATAATATTTAGAGAATTTTGTTAATTTTGGGGGTTTTTTTATTCATGAAGAAACAAATGATGCTGGTTCTGACATTAAAGAGCATATATGAGTTTTTTTTATAATTGAAACAGTTCAAACCTCTCAAGACAAAGTCTACTTGTTTCACCCATTCCTCCGCCTCTTTCGCCGTTGACGCACTAAACTGTGATGAAAGAGGAGAGAAATGAAAACTGCAGTCAGTGCAACATGCAGCTCTACATATATTAATTAACATAAACAAATAATACTGCATTTATGCATAGCAAAATGTTCCGCATGGAAGAGCCCGAATGTTAGAAACACTCATTTAGACTTTTTAAATATGCGTGTCAGGTTGAGCCAATGCAAAGGCAGCAGTGTCACATGAATGAATAGGTTTGTAAAAATAACGATTTAATGAAGTGCATGTACACACGCGTCTTGCCAAATTTTTAAACATGGCACATCTCAAATCCACGCTTGTTTTTCAATTAGGACGTACACTTAGAACAGCGGTGACTCAAATAATCACCAAGAGACGAGCGCACCTGATAGACTCGCTTGTCTGGAGCCGTGATTTCGAAGCTACAGTCTTTCTTTGAGTCCTTCCGTAAGGCGCAGTTCATCTTGACGGTGTAGCCATCGATACTGAACTCCCCCTTCTGCTGTTTGTCTGGTTACAGGAAATTAAAACAGCATCATTAATGGTTCAGATACAACAACTGCAATGTCACTGTCAACAGCAGAATGCCAAACATATATCTACTTCAGTTTCCTCAAACAGTATGTGATTCATAATTGACTGGGATGAAATGTGGGGAAAGTACCTTTCTCATGGCCATAATAGTAGAAGGTGTGATGGCTCAGAGCGCACCATCTCTTCTGCCACTCGGTGCCAAAAAAGCTGTGATCTGTGGAGGGAAAACCAACAATAATCAACCTAGAAGATATAGATCATTTTCTGGTTATGTTTTAGGGGGCAATTAGAACTGCGTATTGATAAATAATGTGACAATGCCGACGGGATTTGGGCTGTTATATCATTTGATATCCTAATTGTAGGTGGAGCTGCCGTTTTGTCTTTATACAGTAAATATCCTTTTTTATTTGCATGGAAGCTTTGCCTGAAGAGGACCTTGTAGCTCAAACACCCGATTTGACTGTTATCAGATGATTAAATAGGCATTATCAGTCGCTATAAGCCCCATAGATGTGGGTCAATAGGGGCTTACTATGTTGTAAAACTGAAAGCGAAACCTGAAAGCAACACGTTCTAACAAGTTGTAAAACTGACTGAAACATTAAGTTTTGAACACAAACAAAAAGTTTATTTTTAGGTTTAGACAACAAAAGTACTTGGTTAGGTTTAGGGAAAACATTGTGTTCTTGCTTAAAATAACTACATCTGAAAAGTGAAAGTGAAACTTAAAGCTACTACACGTTTTTACACGGGATGCTCCTGGGTGAAAATCCTGTGATTAATGTTTGTGTTTTGGTGATCTACCATATGAATAGATGATAAAACCTAATATTAAGTGTAGTAGGCCCCTACTGACCTACATCTATGGGGCTTATAGCGATGGATAACGCCTATTTAATGGCTTGATTAACAGTCTAATCGTCAAAACACAACATCAATACATTTTTTGTTAGCTTGCAAATTTAAGTGTGCGACATCCTCTCCATTAAAAAAACAAACTGTCTTATATGGATGTTATTGGCAGAACAACCCACCCTTTCTGCGCTTCTCAAGGTATCCCGCTTTAAAGACAGACGGCAGGTCCTGAGCCGCCACAGGTGGGGACTGCTGGGCACCTGGAGAAGAGATGAGGAGTCCCATCAAAGTGTTTTTAATACGTAAAAGTGAAAATTACATTTGTTATTTAAAATGTTAAGACACAAACAGATGGGTTTCTGGCTAAATTCATGTATGTAATTAGTAATGTATTCGTCTGACTGATATCAAAACAAGTAGCAATGGAGTAGTAGCCATGGAGGCTCCACTAAGCACTGTTTTGCTTCTCACTAGTTCCCCTTGCAGCGTGCAACTTCAATGCAAATGTTCAACTGCTGTGTCAAAGTTGCTTTGTGTGAAAGAGTAGCCATAAAACTGGCAGCTGCTTGCAGCCCATAAACCCCAGACCTCTAACAGCCACTTCACAAGGATTTCCCTCATTCTCTATTTATAAAAGTAAACACAAAATCTTGCATATTGCCATGATGGTGCGTACGAGGTTAAAGCTACTGTATACGGAGGCATGTTTTTTCTCAAACTACAACCATGGCAGTAATGTTGAGTCCCCAGACTGTGGCTGAGAGCAATAAAGCATGCTCTAGCTGTCAAAGGGGAGGGGTGAAAGAGGTGGTGGGAGTAGCAGTCGCGCCCCCAAATTGCTTCCCAAGTATGTTGCCAAGTTACAGTTGGAATGTCTCCCTCATTGTGCCACTCAAAGTCACTTTCTCCAAGGAGCTGACCCAGAGATCTGTATATTTTCATGCCAAGATGTAATTTTCACTACTTTAATCCACAGCTTGTTAGCAGAGTTAGCGACGTCTGCTAAGTGGCTTACCATCCAAGGCATCTTCGTCCTTGTCTGTGCGCTCTGACTGCAGCGACCCTCCTTCATTGTTGCTGTCAACTTCCTCATCATCATCTGAGTCATCTCCACCTACTCGAGTAAACAGAAAGTGCAGTAAAGTGTGGTAATGGTACAAGTTATATTGTAAACACAGTGGTTCCCAACCTGTTGTGTATGTGTGAAGAGTGGTTTTCCCTTTTCAGACTGTTAGAATATGTTTTAAAAGGCACTAGCTGCAACGATTAATTGATTATTGTCAACTATTAAATTAATCGCCAGCTATTTTGATAATTGATTGATCGGTTCGAGTAACTTTTTAAGGAAAAGAAAATTCTCTGATACAAAAAAAAGACATTTGAGGATATCATCTTGGGCTTTGGTAAACACTGATCGACATTTTCACCATTTTCTGTCATTTTATAGACCAAACAACTAAGTTGCAGCTCTAAAAAACACAGTACTTTACCAGAATAAAGCAAATAATAGAGAAAAGTCTGTAAATAAATGTCAGAATTTATATTTTTCTTATTTTCTAAGTTGGTAATCCTCATTTGTGTAAATGAGACGATACATTGTAAGAGGTTTATCCTGATATAATAAATTTGACTCATCGCGTGACCCCTTAGATTCATGCCGTGACCTCTTGAGTGGGTCCCGATCCTCAGGTTGGGAACCAATTTATTCAATATACTTGATCAGATTAAGACTCACTTTTGTCCTTGAAATCATGCGGGAAACTGTTGGAAAGACGGAAAAATGGATGTTAACAATTTTCACATTAGAATCTTTAAAAATCAACTCCTGCTAAAACAGACATACCCCAATTTGACCTCTTTAATCCGTTTGATGAAGGCATCCCTCTTCTCTTTTGCCTTCTTGCTTAGATTTTCCCCTTTTAATCCTTCTCCTAGGAAACATTCTACGTCTAAAAAACAAGAACAGCAGGTAAAACATGCATACAATCTGATACCACTTTACAGATTGTGGTGTGTTTTATTTGGCAGTGCAATGGGCCAGTACTGCTGGAGATCATATTACCTTTAAAAAAACACAACAACAGTTCATTGTTTGGTTTCTCATCAGCATGAATGAAATATAGCAACTGGACTAAAGTGCAACTGACTAAAAAACTAAGTCATCCATATTGAGAGTGAACTTCCTCTTTTACAACAACTGTCTGTGGCACAAGCTGGACTTTGTGGCACAAACCCCTCACCCTCCTCTCACCCTCCTCTCACCCTGTGTGAACACGGAAAACAACCTCGTGTTAAACTAAATAAACATTAGTTTATGAAGGTTTTTACCTGAAATGAGCGTCGCTAACTCCTCTGGAATCGCAGGCATTGTACTGATAGTTAGTTCCTGGCAGCAGTGGACCGTCCAGCCAACAGGGGAACTTCACATGACGCGGAAGCAGCAACGACTTTACGCACACGGAAGTTCATCTGCTAATTATTTATTGAAGTGACCACACACTGTTGCTGCAGCTGCAGAAAAAAACCTGTGAAACCTGCCTGCAGTGTTAGGAAATAACAGTAAAGAACTGGCAGCAGGGTTGCCTTTATGTTACTGTAAAATTACAGCTTTGTACTGTTAATGAAAAATACAGTTTGAACTTTATTAATTTCACAGTATTTTACAGTTAATTTACTGTTTAAAGATACATTATACAGCTGTTTTTTCACCTACATTATCCTACTGATTTGTTTTAATGCACTATTTAGGTTGTATTTTTTACATACATTTTAATAAACATTGTTTTTGCCTAGATGAATAGACTTAGCAGGTTACAGACATAGGAATAGTCACACTAAATACAATTAAAGGCACTTGTTAGGAAAAAGGCTATAATAGACTTGTTGACACTTTTCCCAAAATGTCTGTCTATAGCTGCTACAAGCACAGAATGCAAACCATAACAACATGTGAGTGAAGAACAATAAAGCTAATTCACTGATTTTACAATCATGTACAATGTACAAGCCTCACATGTGCAGATCAGGTCCCAGAATTAAAAAAAATACTGCATGAAACTGTTACTGATGATACTTTAGACAGTTGATCAACAGTAAAGTGCTGTTTTTTAAGAATGCATTATAGTTCAGTTAAAAAACGGCCTATGAGCGTAATATAACAGGTTTTCTTTTGTATTAACAGTAAAGCACTGTTTTTAGCAATAACAGGTTGATACTGTTGAAATCCTGATGTAAATTAACAGCAATTGTTTACAGTGTGTTGTTCAACATCCCCACTGACGTTTATTGCATCTATCAGCTTTTGTGTGTGTGTATATAGTTTTGACTGCTACTGATGACTTGGGAGTTGATGCTTTAATGGAGAAATGGGTCTTTACAGACTAATAAAGTCAGCGGATATAACGCATGATCATATTTTTGATTGATTCCAGATCATATTTCTCTGGTACTTAAGTCTGCGTGACTGACTCTCTTGGACACATTGGGAGTGTCTTTTTTTTACAATGATGCAAGCACTTTGGGTTTATGAATGTGTCAACATTGTAAATCTAAACAGGGATCATTAATAGTCGAGTTGAGAAGGCAATTATATAAAACTGTTCTGCAGGGGTCTGTCTGTGCCAGGTTTTTTTTTTATTTTGTCTTTGGACAACATAGATGTTTGCAACTTCTGCTGGTTTATTCCTGCACACTTTACATATTTGCATCATTTGTGATTTTTTTTAATCAGTTTCTATTGTACACTCAATGACCAACACTCTTTCCCCATCCTATCTGATGCAAGAGTAAACTTTTTGAACCTCACTTCTCCTTTGCCTCCTGGGGAATTCAGTGAAAGCAGCTGGTTGTCATATTGTTTATAAAGGTGTCCGTCATGCATTAGTCATCTTTTGACAGGCAGCATCACCCAATCCAGGTTTAAAGGCTGAGCCTTTGAACTGTATAGCCTGTTGTTGTGGAGAAATGAGACAGAAACGTCAGTGAAGAGCTTCAGCTTGTTCTTTAGCTGCAGGTGGTGGACGCTGTTTGTCAGTCTCTCCCCCCGAGAAACACTTTATTTCTTCAAGTTTCAGCAGCTTTGGGAAGACTTTAACACCCACAATATCTATTCTAGTTCTGTATTGTCTCTCTTTATCAGAGAGGAAAAGATAGGATACTTGATACAATATGACAGTGATGCATTTTTCTACAATTTTGCTCAATAGCTTTGATTAAAACAGCAGTGGGTAGAATTTGAGCAAATACGATTAAAAAAAAGTTATTTTTATAAAATGGTCACTATATCCTGACAGTAGTGCATGAGACAGGTAATCTGAAAAAAATCATGTGCCTCTTTGTCCTCTGGTGTCTTCCGGTGCTCCTAATGGCATCTGCAAGATTTCACAGACCGGAGGAAAACAACCAATCAGAGTCGAGCTGGAGCCTTGCCGTCTCTGAGCAGCTGTCAATCACTCGCAAACTCCGATCAAACGGTCAAACTAGGCAGCGCTGATCAAATATGAATCAATATTCTGCTACTGTAATGACTATTTCTCTCCTCAAATGTTTTCAGAATCATCTTGTAGTGTACTGTTTAGCTGTAAAATGAGAAAGTTTGTGACTTGGCAGCCATGTTGAGATCAGTTGAAGAAATACCAAGCATCGCCCACCAGCCCGAGCACGGCCAATAGGAACACTCAATAGTAACGCTCTCTCTGAAATGACTTGTGATTGGTCAAAGTATCCCGTCACGGGCTAGATTGTTTGAAGCCTGAAAACAGAGCCATGAGGAGGTGCAGGAGTCTAGTTTTCTCTCAAAACACTTGAATTACATAATGCTGAAAGGTTATTAATATAAATTTTCCCAATGATGCCAAACATATACTGCCTACTGCAGGTTTAATTGTTAAAATGTTATGGATGTTTATTCTGAATCATCCTGAGAAAAAGAAGCACTATAGACCTTTAGATCTTTGGGTGATTGCCGTGTGATATACAATCACATTCCTCACTTCAGTTGAGGATATTGAACCTTAGATCATATTGTTTCACATATTCCGATGCCACTTCCTGTTCAGAGTTATCTGAGTAACATTCTTCATGAGCCACAAATCCTCTGAGGTCATTCAAAACCTGACCCCCTCCTGACCTGGCAGTAGTTCCTCCCAGCTTGGAGAGGAGAGGAGAGCCAGCTTGACCTTTGACCTGTATGTGTGTGTGTGTGGAGGGAGGGATCTGCTGGCTCAGTGTTGTATCTAGTTTCCCATAAAGCTTCATCTCCCTGCCATTGGTTCCTTCCCCTTTTATCCCTCATTACATCTTTATGATTCACTCGTTGACCAAGCTGCTCAAAGTCACCAAACTATTTCATATAATCATAAAGAAATGAAATAATCAAAATCATTAATCTGATTATATTGTGATTAAATATGCAATGGGCTGCCATGGTGAATGTGGGGACAAAATGTTTTATTTTTGTGCTCATAAAAAGAAAGTAGCAGAGTGTGCTGAGGAATAAATAATGAACATGTGGGCCTATTTGTGGTTAGTCTATGTCTGTAGACAGTGGAGACACTGACATGCTGACACAGTGTGAACATGCTATTTAAAATTAGCTCAGCGGCTTCAGCACCAAACCTCCTGGGCTTTCTAGACTTTTTCCTATCTATTTTCAAAATGTTCACAATTAGCCATCACTTAGTGGTATATCTCAGCAGGAATAGCAGTTCACCACCTCACCTCACCTTTTTTATTATTGCTGTGAGGCTCTGAGTCCATCCTGAGACACAGAGCCTATAAATGAATCACGTTGCCTGCAGACTCTGGTCAGAATAATTGATCAGTGTGATTGTTAATCTTGTGATTCCTGGAGCAATCTCTGGCTTTTCATCGACCAATTCCCCCTAAACATTTAATAACAGCATCCTAATAAAGAAAGGCTGCTGTGACACTGTGGCTTCTCTATCGAGCCGAGGCTCAACTGGTCGGTGGGAGGAATTCCTTCAGCAGTAAACTCTGTTTGGTCCAGTTTAACATACATTTACCTTAATTTTAACGTACATTAACAATATACTATAAATTACTGTAATAAATACATTCTGAGAGGCTATTTACCTGATATCTGGTCTATTTTACTCTATTGTATTTACAAATTAAATTATAGTTTACACCAATTTAGGGTGAAAAATCATAATTCAGCTGCTTTGAATTAACTTTTAAATCATAAAAGTTTTGAAAAAACAACAACAACAATGGCGTATGGAGCGATTCTTAATTTCAAAACGATTGTATTACACTGCGGATCATGGCTATAAACAAGCACCATCAGTGCTGTGAGTTTTATAGGCAATAAAATTTAATTAGAGAGCCAAGAAAAGTCATAGCTTTTGGCCTGGGACTCCTAGCAGGCAATTCTCACTGCACATGTTCTTTTTCTGGGCTTCAGCATCATGCGGAGGCAATGAATCTGCTTTTTTTTCTGCTCAGATAAATTATTGAGGTCTGTACCAGAAGCATGGCCACGTTGGAAAAAATCTTTCAACAAAAAAATAAACAAAGATTAAAAAAACAAAACTGGGATGCAACAATTTGACATTTATATCACTTGCATTTATTTGTATTTCAGAGTGCTCACTGCATCTAATTGTTTTGGGAAAGTTTGAGTATATGAAATCAATAGTGTCTTTATACTAAAGAACATTTTAAATTAGACTATAATTTATAAAAAATATCCTGTGGCTTTTTCCTGTTTCCAGTTTATGGTATCCTTATTTGAATATTGTGAGAAACTACTTTCAGCATTATAAATTATGCATGAACATAATTAATTTCTCTTCCGGCCGATATTCTAATATACATTTTATATTTTATTGTATAGGCCTAAAAAAATCAATGAGCTTTCCAGACTTTCTTACTGTGAAATAAGACAACATAGCGCTGCTGTTTTCCAATCAATGCAAAGTTTTATTTCAAGAAAAAATATTCTGCTCAGTTATAAGTCTCAATCCATATAAAAAAATAAACTCTTCCTCTCGCAGCCTATAATGGAATAAACTAGGCTAAATAGCTTTGTTGTTTTTTGCTTTAACTTACCTTATTTGTGAGATCTATTAACACTAAAAACTGAGTATAAAACAAGTGTCTGAATTCAATTTTAAAAAAAAACATGTTGGGTTTAATTTCAATAGCTCAAGTTTTGCAGGTCGATTGTTGTGAGTGTTTCTGAGAAAAGGTCAAACGTGTCGGATGATAAAGACAGGGGACTTTGTGCCGAATCTGACAAACTTGGTGAGAAAGAGGAGGAGGATGAGAAAACTTGGAAATCCTGCAAAGAGACGTCCAAACCCGGGGAATGATCATTGTCCTCCGGGCCTATTGTTGACACGCAGATAGGAACAGTGGGCGCAAAATGTTTCAGATTTTTCTCATTGCTGTTCAAAGGGCTTTGGTTGTCCCCATTGTGCCCGTTGTGACACGGTTGTGAAGTTAAGGTATTCTGGTGGAAATAGCTCTCCCTCTCCAGGCTGCTGTCCTCCTCCTCCTGCTCCAACTCGTCCGCGTATTTGCCCTCACTGTCCCGGTTCTCCTTGCAGTGGGTCTGCCTCTTGTGCTTCATCCTCCTGTTCTGGAACCACACCTTCACCTGCTTCTCAGTTAAATCCAGCAGAGCGGCTATTTCCACTCGCCTCGGTCTGCACAGGTATTTGTTGAAATGAAACTCCTTCTCCAGTTCCAGGAGTTGGGTGTTGGTGTACGCGGTCCTCAACCTCCTGGATGATGCGCCTCCACCACCATCACCGACACCAACTCCAACATCTGGCACCTCTGGTGAACCTAAAAACAAAATAAACCAAAGAGTATTTTTTTTTTAATCACAGAAAAGCTGGAGAAAAAAAATAAAACAGCATGTGTGTGTGTTTGGAGAAAAACAAGCTCTGTATATAGGGTGAAACTTGCGCCTGGACTGGGAAGATTTATGGGCCCCCGGCAGAATATGATGGGTCTGCGTGGACAGGGCAGGACGGAGGGTGAAGATTAATGAACATGCCAGCTGCCGGCACCGTGTAAGAATAATCTATCACTCTCCATTACTGTCAAACATTAACACTCTTACACTTGCATCACAAGTCAGTGCGTTACTTGATGAGATTAAGCATGCTTAAATCAAAATCCCTATATTGGGCTTTAAAAAGGGACGCCCACGTTGCGTAAAAAGAAGGCCAAAAAGGGATGCAGTCCAGCAATATTTTTCACTATCTGTTTATATCATGTTTATTTTTTTTGTTTATAGCTTAATTTGTATATTGTGTATTGGTTAGAAATTCAATTTTTTTATTCTTATTGTGGCAAATTTCTGTAATTAAAACGTCTACTCTTTTAAGATACTCCCTGATTGTCATTCCTTAGCCAGCACTTGTGGTGGGTGTTACATTATTTTATTCTAACGTTTTTTTCTATTCTTTTGTTATTATTATACTGTTTAACTTGCACCAACAAAACAAAAGCAAATTCCTAGTGTAGAACTTTAACACCTGGCAATAAACACCATTCTGATTCTGATTCTGATTCTGATTCTGATTCTGATTCTGATTCTGGAATCCTCAGACAACGAGGAGCCTTTTTTTTGCATGGAGGTTATTAATCATCATGTCTTGCCTTGGGGGGAGAAGTAGAGTGGTGAGGAGTCAGTAGTTTCAGCAGCAGCAGCAGTGTGGTTTCTCTTGATGCTTTTCTTCTCCTTCATCCACGGGTACTCCGGGTGCAGCCTGGATGCAGCCTGCAGCGGCTGCTTGGAGCGGCTGCTGTGGCTGTGGCGTGGGTGGTGGACGGCCGGGTTCAGGCCGTGGATGATGGTGGTGTGCTCATCAAAAGGAGGAGGAATCAGTGTCGACTGTGAAAGCGCCGAGCTCTTGATTGATGAACTTTGAAATGCATCACCGACAGGGTTGGCGAGAGATGTCAGGCACTCTGCGAGCGACGGCTGGCTGTTGATGAAACCACTTTCTCTCCCAAATGCGTAATTCATCTCCTCCTCTCTGGTCTCGGAAACTTGAAGTTAATTCAGATTAATAATAATAAGCAGCAGTTTTTATTGTCATAAACTATACTAAACTCGATATAGTCGTATATATAGAAGACCTCTTATGCCATAAACTATTGCTTTCATGAGGACATGGGTTGGAATTAGACCGTGCTGCTTGTCACATGATTGCATCTGCCCAATGACAATTTGGGGTTTTTATCAAAAGAAGCCACTGTCCCCTGTGATTGATCGAGAAAGTCTGGAGGGGTAACGCCTCATTCCGGGGGGGGGTTTGCTTTATTTACACATTTTTTTGGGGTCAGTTTGTTCCCCCCCCACCCTTGTACCCCCTGCGCGTCCACGCAGTCTGCCCTACGAGTACGCGCGCGCGTGAGTGTGTGTGCATTTCAAGTCAAGTCAAGTCAAATTTCTTTCTTTCTTTTTTTATATACTTTATTTTTTCCCTTTTTTCAAGGCTGTTTTCATATATGCAATCCACTGTTTGAATTACAACAGTCTATAAACCAACTTTTAAGTAGATGAGCTTTACAGACAAACCCATCAAGTACACAATAGAGAAAACAACCTCAATATACAAAACCAAAACGTATTTCTATAGCACATTTAAAACAACATGAGTTGACCAAAGTGCTTTACAGACATAGGCAGAATAAAAACAGGTCAACAGTGCAGACAATAAAATCTGAAACACACCCACAGACAGAGACCAAGATAAAAATCCATGAGTAAAAAGACTGTTATAATGAGCATTTATAAAAAAAAAAAGCCAATTAGTATCACAATTCAAGTGCATTCAAAAAAGCCAAAGAAAAGAGGTGTCTTGAAGCTGTGCTTTGAAAGACTCTGTATAGAGGGAGCAGGTCTGATGTGGAGAGGCAGTTTGTTCCACAGACCATAGGGCATTTATTTGTAGTGTGGCTCTCTCCACAAATCATTTCAGCAGTCACATTTGTGTCTCATAATGCAGGCGACGCCCACAGTCGTTATCAGTGCCAAGGCGTTAATCTTGAGACTTTCTGGAAGGTATTGCTCAGAGAGAGGAAAAGCTGCACCACCAGACACCCAACAACACATCCACCCATCCCCCAACACACACACACACACACACACACAGGAGAGAGAGAGAGAGAGAGAGAGAGAGAGAGGGGAAAGATGACTTTTTAATAGGTTACAATGTGATTTTGAGTGCATCTGATTTTGGTGTAATTATAAGCTTCCCAATACATTATGCTATTAGCATATAGGTCATTTTATCATTATAAAATGTAGTCTTGTACGGTAACTTTGAGCAAATATGATTATAAAAGTGTATCTTTGTCAAAAGTCTTGAAAAAATGTAAGGGATCAAGATTGTGGTATAGGATTTAAAAATAACAATTGGCGGATATATTGTCATTTGAATAGTTTTAAAGTATTTTTTTATCAGTATGGCCATATAGTAGGAAGTCCATATTATGAAATGTATATTCAAATGATCTTTTTCCTCCCAGAACAGCTCTGTCTTTAAATATAAAACACCAATCTGCTGTTAGTGGTATGGTTTTCACAGCTTTAGAGCACAAGACAGTGAAACATGACTGAAAGACTACTTGAAAACAATATCTGTTGTCAGTGTAAGAAAGGAGTATAGGGTTATTTAACATCACCATTTTGGTAGTTTATAGCTCCCTGTCCTATACATCCCATTTCATTTATTTTATTCCACCTTATAGGGATGATGTTGACCTGAGCCATCATCCTTCCACCTCAGCATTATTGGTTATAACATAGCGGAGAGCAGAAATGATTTGTTCACTGTAGTGTGAGGCAGAGGAAAGGTGGTGGATCTGATGGCTGTTTATTGCTCCGGCTCTAAACAAAGAGCCCTGGTAGTCTGCGTGTGATCAATCTTTCTCTCCAAAAGGTCTGACAGCTCCCTGCCCTAAGAACACGTTTAAACCATCTAACACTCCCTTAGATCATATATGGCCAGGAAGAGGACAGACACTCTCTAGGTAAAGGCTGTAGGAGAAGTTTTCTATGTAGAAATGTAGGGATTTATTAAAGAAGCATCGGATGAGACGCACAGCCATTACGCACAAAAGCTTTTTTTTGCTCGATAATAAATCAGAAATCCATCTAAAGACTAAACTCTGTCGCTTTTTCGTTTTCTAAAAGGACTATACTGGCACAGGACAAACACAGAGGACTTGGTTAGTAGTATAGAAACGAACGGAGCAGCTTTTATACATAGGATCAATTGTTTGCTCATGAGGTGAGTGGGTGTTGGCATTCAGCAGAGATCCCATTCAGTCTCTACCTTTCTCTGTGAACAAGTCTTTCTCTCACATGTTCAGAATAATTCAGTTTCACCACATTTGCTTGAAATGTTTGATTTTACTTCATTAGTGTATTTTTTACTTAATTTTATTTGTAAGGATGGATGCGATTGTTTATTTGTAAGGATGTACTCTGAATGTAATAATATCCTTATATTCTTATAATATTAGGCTATATATATTGAAGATAACTGATAAATAACTGACTGAGCAATTAATTCAATTTACTTAAAATTGAACCGAGTTATTTGTGTGTAGCTCATTGTTAAGCATGTATGGTTATTGCTTGCAAATTATTATCTAAACTAGCCACATTAATCGACTATTTCCTCTTATTTGATGTGCAAATAAATTATGTTTTATATGGACAATATAAAACTGTGCCTATATATTTAAATTGAGACAGGTAGAAAGAAACAGAACAAAGAGAACAAAGAAGTCTTCTGGTGAATAAATAAACCTGCAATATTCAACAGAAACTGAACACTGCGACATGTTATTGAACATTTTGTTTTTTGCAACTACATTTTGATTTTAAGTCTGCTGTTGAAGCAGACATGAAGCCACATTTTGCTGCTTGTTAAACGGATGCAGACAGAAGACGGTGTCCGTCTGTTGTGAGACAACGAGAGACATCTGGGAAGCAAGCAGGCCAAACCTGACAACACTGTTGTTTGTTTTCTTTTGTTTTTTAAGATTTTTTTTTTTTTTAATTACCACTTATAGCCTTTTACTGTGTTGTGGAATTATTGTTCCATTTGTGGTGAGTGTGATGCAAATGTATACCCAGAATAAAAATAAATAATTGGACAATTATACCAAATGTGCATCTGTTTTGTTTTGTTTTTCCCAGTGTGTAAAAGATGGAAAAAATGTATTCAATTGCAATTACATGTTTATTTATTACACATTCTGCATAAGCGAGGTTATGTCATATTCTGAAATTACATTTGGTGAAATCATTGTCTCATTAACTGCATTATATCATATAGGCTAACACACCATGCATATTCTTCCTGTGAGGAGGTACAGTGTGTGTGTGTGTGTGTGTGTGTGTGTGTGTGTGTGTGTGTGTCCTGGAAACAAAGCAGTGTGTTCACGAGCAGGATTTCCACATTACAGTTTTATTTATTGAGCCCGCTGGATTCATGAGAAGATTTGACAGATACTTCAGGCGCGTTGAAGGGCCGCAAATCAAACTGTTTTGCGCGTCGACATGTGCAGAAATGTCGTGATAAAATGCAGACACGGTCATTTTGGGCCTCTCTCTCTGTTCGCCTCTCAGGAAATCAGAGAAGACAAAATAATGAAAAATGTGGGATCAGAGCAAAGGAATAAAAGAAATGCACCTCATCTTTTTTAATAAGAGACCACTAGTATTTGATTCTGTATGAAGTCAAACATGGACAGTTTAAGGAACAATTAGCATACTTTCAAATTGATGTGAGGTTGATAAAAAATAATAATAATGTAGGTAAGTAGCTGATTAAAAAAAAAAAAAGAAGCTATATCCTTCTGAGACTCAGCCCATTGACATGCGTCCTCTGTAGTGGACATTTTGTCCACATGCATATCCTCTTACTTTTTTGACCTAATCTATCAACCCCTGGTGTATTGTAAAGAGGACATCCTAGGCTTTCCAGTTATATGGCATGTGTTGTTTTTTTATCAATTTGAATGTTTTCTTGGTTTAATATCACTCTACATCCATAATCTGTTCATTTTTTTAGTCTTTTTACACTGAAATAGTCCTGTAGTCCACTACAGTGTTACAATAAAGATAAAGTTTGACAAGCCTAAATCTTTAAGATTTTCTTTTAACCCTAAATAGGAAGGAAATCACAAAAAATAGTAATTGGAAGACACTTTTTTAAACTCGGTTCCCAGGAGGATATAGAAAGCTAAAACTCAATCTCAAAAAGTCTGTTTGCCTTGAAAGCTGCATTAATCTGAGGTGTTGTCAGTATGGCTAGATACAGGGGTCAGTCATTTTCAAGACATTATTTGCAAACATGTTTAGGCCTATCTAATAACACACACACATAGAACAGAAGTAACCTCCACTCCACTTTGACCCAGAACAACAGACTATTGGTAGTGAGGATAAGTGGGACAGACTCTCCATGTGCTCATGACTTTACTCCCCTGAACTTCTCCTCCACAGTTCACTTGTGGCCTCCTCTGTCACTAGCAGTGTCAGGAGGTTTGATGTATAGGGGTGACGAGAGGTCACCGCAAACAGCATCCCAGCAACTTTCTGTTTTCCTGCAGCATGGCTCCTCAAATGGGCGTTTGCATGGAAGATACGCATCCAAGCATTCATGGGGGGATCAGACAGGAATGCCATCAACAACACTAGTGACTGAAGAGGCTTTACTGAAGGTTTTTGAAGTTTAATATTTAGTGTTAATGTCACTATTTTATCATGATTATCTTTACAGCTTTCCCAGAAAAAGGAGTAAGAGACTTAATGAGCTGCATGTGGGTGACCTTTGGGGGTGAAGCTTTGGGGAAAGGATGAGGTTGCTGAGGGATACCAGGAAGGGAGGGAAGGTTTGGGGGTATCTTTCATTTTTTAGGATCTCAAGTTCATCGCTTAGTTGGTGTCCAGTCCGGCTCCTCCATGGGCAAAAGGGAAGTGTTGACCTGCCAAATTATCTGTATGTGCTCACACTTATAGAGAATTGATTATTTATTGATTCAATGGGTATAAAATTATACATTTGCCTTTTTAAAACCAATATCTGTATCAATTTAATCGCTGTTGTGAGTATTTATTGAAACATGCATTCATTTCATAAGCTACAGATATTCTTCTATCTAAACTATTCAAAAGCACAATTATCATTTGATAAATTTGAATAAGATAAAAACTAAAGGAACCCCCTGAGCAAACAGAACCCCCACTTTAATTAAATTAGGACCTTTAATTTATGCCATCATAGATGATCATGCAATGAAACATGAACACGAAGCAGGATTAAATGTTTTACTGACGAAAACGACACCACTGGTGCAGGTCTGTAATAAATGGGGAGTGGTCTTTGGTGTGCCTTGAACGCACCATCCAGTTTGTTGTTCAGATGAGCTGCTGGCTCCACCTGCTGGTGCTCAGAGCTCAGCAGCACTGAGATCAGCTCTTAGCTCTGACACCATCATCAGGAATTAGTTTGTACTATTTGTTGTTGTCTTTACTGTTTCATTTTGCACTTGTTCACCAAATAAAGAGAAATAAAGTGATATATGTTGAGTAATATATTAGGAAACTATTTCAGTGTGTGATGCATGTTGTTGTGTTGGTGTGTGTCTGTTGTCCGGAGAGCTGCTGCTGCTGCGACAAAACAACAAACGGATGTTTCTGCACCGAGACAGACTAATTGTTGGTAGACGGTTGTAAAGTAATTAGCCTTTTTAAGACAGACCCATCTGCAGTCCTGACATTACCCTCCAACTCTGTTCCTCTCTATGTGTGTGTGTGTGTGTGTGTTTGTGTGTGTGTGTGCGTGTGTTTCTTACATTGACAAAAGATATTGTTTTTTTTCAGGTTTCTTATAAAGACTAAATTTTATAATGATAAAATTACCTATATGCATAATGTATTAGGAAGCTTATAATTACACCAAAATCTGATGCGCTCAAAATCACATTGTTACTTATTAAAAAGTAATCTTTCCTCTCTCTCTCTCTCTCTCCTGTGTGTGTGTGTGTGTGTTCAGGCCTATCTTACAACAATATCACATATATGACTGTTTGCCTGGGCCTCCTCTTTAGAAATGCTGCTTTACTGCCGTCACAGAGCCTCGACATGCTTTGCTGTTTTCGCACCTTATAAACAGTCGAGGCTGTGATGTGGGTTTATTGCAGGATCAGGGCATCTAGTCTAGTTTGTGGGGCGTACAAAGGCCCCGAAAAATAGGCTAGTGCACACATAACATACATGCATTCAGACAATAATTAGGTGCAAACTAATCTATAAATACTGCAGTGTGTTTCGTTTGTTGCTTTAAGTTGCTCGCACTCTTTTAGTGACTTTCTATATCTAATTGTTGCGTGTTGTTGTGTTGGTTCCTCGATTTTATTTCTGTAAACGCTTTATAATGGAACGATCCAAGAATATCCAAAGATAATTCATGTGTTTTTTATCTTTATAGTCAATATTTGGTTAAACAGGATGCTCTTTAAGTATCTCTTTAAAATCCAAAAGTTATTGGCTTTGTTACAATTAAATAAAGTTTCCTCGTTTCCACAATAATATTATTGTAATAAGTAAATATTATTATTTGAAACGTAACATTATGGCAGTAAGGTTGAAAAAAATATATATTTTATGAGAGAAAATATCTGGACAGGCCTCCTTTTTTTGTGGCTTATTTGGGTTGTTTGCGCCATAAAGCTCGATGGTTACAAGCCAGAAGACGTTGTAAAAGTGGACTATTAATCTTTTCTTTTTTTTTCTGAAATAAAAAAAAAACAGGTTTCCGGTTCAATTATTTTTTTGACAGAAGTAAACATTCAAATTTTGTAGAAACAGTTTTCAAATGTTTAAAGGTGAACAAAGCAGTAAATTGTTAAAGTAGGCCTAGTAGTATTTTATTAATTTATAGTGTATATTTTGTTAAAATATGTTAGAAATATATTTTGATTCTAAGCAAAATAATAACAAAATGAATAAGCCATGCTAATTCTCTCATGTGCTGTACAAACTACTCTTTATTTTGGATGAAACCAGGAACGATGAGGTATTTGAGGTGTGCACAAATGGATCAAAAACCTAACCTAGTTAAAAAACATCTAGAACGACAAAAAAAACAATAAGTTAAACAATGCAAATAGGTAGCTGAAAGACATTCAGGTAGTCAAGGATCATTTCATGCAAATAACAAATGGCCTAGTTAGTTAACTATTTCTTTGCGCCAAATACAATACAACTAGAGACAACTGTCCTCTCACAAACATGAAACACTGGATATCATAAGGAGGAAAAAAAAAACATCCAGCATTTGTTTTTAACAACACAAACTTTTACAACAACATGTGTAACAGGTCAGGAATATTAAAGACAGACCCTCCTCCTTCTCATCCTCCTCCTCCCAACTCTAATCCACCATCAGTCCAGAACCAGTTAATTGTCTCTCCTCCTGTCTTTGTTTTCTTTCTTCATCTTCATCCTGCGGTTCTGAAACCAGATTTTCACCTGTCTCTCGGTCAAACTCAGGACTCTGGCTACTTCGTACCTACGATCCCTGGGGAGGTACATGTTAAACAGAAACTCCTTTTCCAGTTCCAGGATTTGATACTTTGTGTATGGACAGCGCTTTTTTCTGGTGGGCTTTGCATGAAGCCAATTGGACGATGGGTCACCTGGAAACAGGAGGAGGTCAGGAGACAGGAGAGTTAATGCTCTCAGAATATCAAAAACACATTGACTTTACAGTTTGGAGAAAACATTGCAAGATTATATATTCATATAGGTTTATTTTCACTCTGTACTGAGCAATTTGAGGATTGAGGATAGCAAATTCATCACCAAATGGGAATTTTGTATAATTATGCAGTGAAGTGTGTTAAATTATCATGAAGAATATCTTTTTTTTTACATAATATCATGTCACTGAGCCATAAGACTATTGAGCCTAAACACAAATTTTACTCCAATTTGTATACTATAAACTAGTCTGTGACATCCACAACACTTTCTCCACATCTTAGATTGACTTTACAGTTTGGAGAGGACATGGCAAGATTATATATTCATATATAGGTTTATTTTTACTCTGTGCTGAACAATTTTGAGGATTGAGGATAGCAAAAATTCCTCATCAAATTCCTTTTGGGAATTTTGTATAATTACGAAGTGAAGTGTGTTAATCATCATGAAGAATATCTTATTTTTTACATAATATCATGTCACTGAGCCATAAGACTATTGAGCCTAAAGTGAGGAGCTGCAGCTCTATCAGCATTTTCAAAACCAACTTAAAACGTCCTCTGTACTCACTGATCTTTTTTCCATGGTCTATCATGACTTGCTTTTACTTGACAAGCATACTTTGTGATGTGCTATTACTGTGTGTAGCTGTGTATTGTGCTGTTTTGTATGTTCTTTCTTGTATGACTTTAGTATGTTTCTTTGTTTTGACCTGCCAAGGGATTTACAGATGTGAATTAGCTTTAAAGCTATAATCTGGTAATCTGGTGCATCAAATGGTGACACTTGTGTTTTAAACTGTACATGGTCCCTTTTAAATAAAATAATAATAATAACAATAAACACAAATTTTACGCCAATTGTTTATAGTATTAACTAGTCTGTGACATCCAAAACACTTTCTCCACATCTTAGATTGACTTTACAGTTTGGAGAGGACATGGCAAGATTATATATATATGTATATATATATATATATATAGGTTTATTTTCACTCTGTACTGAGCAATTTGAGGATTGAGGATAGCAAATTCCTTTGGGAATTTTGTATAATTACGCAGTGAAGTGTGTTAATCATCACGAAGAACATGCATATCTTATTTTTACATAATATCATGTCACTGTGCCATAAGACTATTGAGCCTAAACACAAATGTTACGCCAATTGTTATAGTATAAACAAGTCTGTGTTTATTTTCACTCTGTACTGAGCAATTTAAGGCTTGAGGATAGCAAATTCCTCACCAAATTCTTTTGGGAAATTATGTATAAATGCAGTGAAGTGTGTTAATCGTCATGAAGAACATGCATATCTTATTTTTACATAATATCATGTCACTGCAGCCATAAGACTATTGAGCCTAAACACACATTTTACGCCAATTTGTATACTATAAACTAGTCTGTGACATCCAAAAACACTTTCTCCACATCTTAATGCACATTTTCATTCATCTAAAACGAGTCCGCAGAGTGAACCAGAATCTAAAATGCATCTCTTACTTGCATCTATCTCGCTCTTGTCCTCTGCTGCAGACGGACTCTCCTCAGTAGCTGTATTAGACGCGGATGTGGTTTCGCAGGGAATCTCCGCAAGGGACGCTCCTTGTTCAATGTCAGACAAAAGAGGTGTGTGCGTCTCCAAAGTTGTGCATTCAGCACTCCCAATGAGAGGCTCTGGTTTGATCTCATAATGCATGGCTGTCGATGGTAATCCCGTCAAACACAGAGACGCAGAGACCGGATCCAACGCCCAGGAGCGCGTAAACATGCCATCGGTGTCTCCAGTCGTGTAATGGTGATGGATATAGGTCGGAGCGGCTGTGTGCGGAGGATGGGCCGAGATGGGACTCCAAGATCCACCAAAAATAGAAGATTTGGCCTGCAAAGGACACGATTCCTGTCCGCCATATTCGCTGAGCATCGTCTGCTCCACCCCTGCAGCTGACGAGTACCTCGGTGCCATATTATCTTCCTGCTGCTGCTCGGGAAGAACAGGAGGCTCAATGTAATAACTCGTTCCCAACGTCGACATTGCAAAAAAATGCAAAAGGAAAAAAATGCAAAAGCAAAAAATATATATACACAACGCGTTAAAAGCTTGCAATGTTTAGAAAAAAACGATTCATTGCACATAAGGTGCTGCTTTCCTGCACCAGCTATAGGGGCTCAATGCGTCCAGCAAAGTTGAACCTTGCCCAAGACTGGATAGGGCGCCCAAAAACACGTGACCGTGGGACAGAACAATAAATAATAAATCAGCCTGCTGCTGCTCAACTAAATGGCCACCATTTTCCCCCCACCATATTTTTAATAGCAAAGTGCCCGCGCCTTTATTGGGGAAATATTTCGTTTTATAAAGCAATAAACGTTATGATTTTTGTCAAGAGATCTTATGTTAATCGATCATAGATGTGATAGAAAAGGAGCAGCAGAAGGGAGGTGAGTGGTGGGGGATTTTTAAAGTCTCCATTTGTGAAATCACCAAACAACCTCCATTAACAATTGTGCCTATAATGGGATTATTTATTCTCCAAAATATAAAAACTGATATTAATTTTATGGCCCTCCATCTATAATAAACCTCTCACTTTTTTTGGGAAGACATTTCTGGTTCTTGTTAGTGGGCGGCTATATAAAACATTTTCAAGACTTTTTAAATTAAAATAAAACAAGCAGAAATGTGTTTAAAAGCATCACTGGAGTTTTACAAGATCAGGACAGCTTCCACAGGATGCGCATGTCTGCTGGGTCTAGATACTTTGAAGGCAATCTAAGACGGAAAGTGGGGGTTTGAGGGTATTTGGGTGCTATATAACGGTCCTTTTTTTATCACGGGCAATTGGGTTGTTTTTCTTAAGGTTACAACCTGGCTGTCTCAGCTAAATATCACCAATAAAGCTCAGCCTTTGTGTCCTTTCTCTGGCGCAAGCAGACGCATCCGGCATTTCCTACTGCGAGGCAACTGGCAGACTGCAATGATCATAACCGAGGCCTTGTCTGTCCTTTATGTCTCTCCTGGACACATACAAGCCTTAATCCTTTCATTTCCCAGCCTGCGTCTCTTTAGATCACATAGGGATGCTCAAAAATACTTTGCAGAGCTTTAAATTATAGACATGGTGAAAACTTAGTATCTCTATGATTAAATGGAACATAACAGAATTTAACTTCATAATGAAAAGCCACAAGACAAAAAAAAAATCATATTAAGAGTTCCTTTTACGCACAACAATAAAACTTCTTTATTGCACTTTTTGGAATAATAATGTTTTATGTGTTTGAAATTATTAATAAACTCCACCAGTAATTAATAGTGATTCACTTTTCATGATGCGACGAGTTTTTACTGAGGTAATCAAGGCAGTTTCGTGTTGTGGGAGAAATATAATAGCCCAACAACATGAGACTACCTAAACCACTCAACAGCCTGCTCTCCTCTTCAGGGATATCTGTGGTTTTAGGGTTTTCAAGGTGTGGACATTATGGAGTTTCTCAGAATAACAGCTCTACCTGGAAGGATTTTAGAAATCTGTAAAGGCGCAAAGACATATGCTCAGACAAATTTTATATTCATGATCTGATGAGTGCTGCAATTCTGTTTTTGGACTGTTTTTTAGTCCAGATGCGCCGCTATACCTATACCTTTAAATTAAGAAATGTATTATTATAAAAATAATAATTACTGTTTGTCTTTGCTTTTGCAACATGGATCCACTTTTAAATAATTTAAAATATATTTTTCAAATAATAATAATGAAAAAAAAACACTGTCGTTGTGTGGTTTAAGTCTGATGTCAAGGACAAAAAGCAACGAAGTGTGCAGCCGCCAGACATCTATTATATTACAGGCCTAAAAGTATGAAGACCATCACCCTCAACTACTGTAATAATATTTACTGTGCACACAGTCCAGAACACAAAGGTATTAGCACCATGCAGTGTACCTGAGCCAACTTTAAGATTTAAACACACCGTGCATGCAGCTGTTAGTGTGTCCGTCTGAATGAAATAAGAAGTCTGCAGTTGCAGGGATGGTTTTATTAATTTGACCAGGAACAAAAAGTGCAAATATTCATCAGACCTCCTAGGCTGTTTTAGCTGTCACATAAAGGTCTACATGTTACTGTATAACACAAGTGTCCTAAAAGGTTAGTCCTGCATGCAAATTTCCAATGGTTCACTCAGGTTGACTATACAATTATGTACAAGCCTGAAAGCTCTGAAACATTGTGGTCACATTGGGAACATTTCAAACACAATGGATTACAAATGTAGCCATTTATAAATACATATATATCCACGACAAAATAAAACAAGAAAGAACAACAATCAATAAGTTAAGCAGTAGGGTCCTATTTTTTTTCCATGGACATTCTCACAGTTGGCTTCTGCACAGGCGCCCTTTGGATGCCATGGATGGAGGTATAGGGCGCCAAAAGACGCAGACAGTCTCATGAGAAACTGAAGTTGCTGGAGAGCTCTCGGATCCTGTTCTCACGGCTCATTTTTTTCAGTTTCATCCTCCTGTTTTGGAACCAGATTTTGACTTGCCTGTCAGTGAGGTGCACACCGCGGCTGATCTCCAGGCGACGCTCTCTAGTCAAGTACATGTTGAAGAGGAACTCCTTCTCCAGCTCCAGAGTCTGGTGCTTGGTGTAAGGGCAGCGCTTCTTTCGGCCACTCTTAGCTGTGAGCCAGTTGGCCGTGCTTTGCATTTTTCCATCTCCTATACAATAAAAAATGAAACAAGATATTATAGGCAACAGGTGTGACAAAAAAACAATAACATCACAGGGGAGAGTGGGGTAAGATGAGCCAATTGTTTTTACTTATGCTGTCCTCGAAGTTATAGGAAAAATGAGACAGAAGTAGAATGAAAACATGAACCTTAATTTCAGGATCTCTCCTATCAAATTAAATGATCAGCATGCATCTATAACAAAGCTGTCTGAAGGGAAGTATCATTAAAAATGATGGGCGAATACGATTCAAAATAAAGATGTCAAATTAAAGTAAAACAGAATAGTATTAAACTACTGAAGATAGATGTGCTATATAAATTCTACTGTTTGGACTGACACCTATACTACATAACCATGGAGCATAGAAAATACCCATATAATGACTATTTTTCTGTTCTATTTGATTTTTACAACCATTTTTACGCACAGCCACATATGTGGATATCACATACAGCTGAAATTCTGCACTTTACCAGAAACTATTTGCCCCGTTAAGCAGCCATGCAGTAGCCAACTGCACCTTTATTAAGACATAAAACAGACATAAAGCCTTGCACAGTCTGCTGCTGAAATTATATCAAGGCCTGCATGTGCCTTTGACGAGGAGACATGTGATACCAAAAATCATGCCAAGGACAAATCTGGATTGACCTTTTGTTGTTGCTTTAAATTAAATAATAATGAATGAGAATATATATAAATGCATGTGTTTTTTAATCATCAAATTAATCCATAAAGCCTGTTTGAATAGCATTGTAATAAAGCACAGCTATAACAGCCTATTTGTGATGTAAAAACAGCTAATAAAGCACAATAGCTCTGCTGCTCGGCTCTGATTAGTTATACTAAGTCACGTTCAATTTCGCCTCATGGCCGATAAATAGCCCGTTAAACTACACCTGTGAGTGTCTGGCTGTTGACCTAAATATTAATACACGAATAGACTATCATGCATTCATCTGGTTAGAACCCATTTAACACAATGGAAGCCTAAAGAAGTATATATGCGCATGCCCCTTTTACGCATAGTCTGCTATATTTTTGCAATACATTTCTACAATGCTACTCTTCTTTACCTTTGACTGGCTTCTATCAGCACTCATGCATTCATCTGGTTAGAAAGCATTTGGTTTAACACAATGGAAAGCCTAAAGAAGAGTATGCTCAGACTTGCCAACAGCATCTCTTCTGATCCCTTACATGTTTTAAATGGATGAATATCAACTTCTGCCCTCCAAGAGGCGATTCAGAGTCCCTACATTTAACCTGCATCAGGCTAAAGAACGCTTTTGTCCATCTTGTTGCTAAACAATAATAATTAATATGCTGCTAAAGACATATAAATCCAGAGGACAGATGATGACTTTTTTTTATAATGGGTTATGTATGAATAATTGTGATGTGTTTTTGTTTTTTTGTCTGATGGGTCTTACTTGTCTGTCTGTTTATGGTAACAGTATGTCTATTGTATGTGTACTTTTTCTCAAACTGAGCTGGATGCAAAATTAATTTCAGTGCAAACTGACAATAAAGTTGTATCGTATCGTATCGTATATGCGCATGCACCTTTTACGCAGTCTCCTATATTTTTGCAACACATTTTCTACAATGCATGTCGACTCTTCTTCTTCACCTTTGACTGGCTTCTATCAGCACTCATGCACTCATCTGGTTAGAAAGAACTGGTTTCACACAATGGAAGCCTTAAAGAAGTATACATGCATGCCCCTTTTACGCATAGTCTGCTATATTTTTTGCAACCCATTTCTACAATGCATGTCGACTCTTCTTCTTCACCTTTGACTGGCTTCTATCAGCACTCATGCATTCATCTGGTTAGAAAGGTTTAACACAATGGAAGCCTAAAGAAGAAGTATATGCGCATGCCTCTTTTACGCATAGTCTGCTATATTTTTTTGCAACCCATTTCTACAATGCATGTCGACTCTTCTTCACCTTTGACTGGCTTTTCTGGACACTCGGCGCTGCATGTCTCAGCAGCGGGCTCAGGAGAGGATGAGGTCTCCTCAGAGAGACGGCTGTCCTCCTCGTCTCTGGCCGGTGCCGGTGCGGGTGCGCATGGCGCGAGGACCGGCGGCGCCTCCTCGTGGCTCTCCCTCCTCCGCTCGAGCTCAGCAGCAGACGCAGCCTGAGGCGGCTGCTGCTGGCTGTCCAGCAGGCGGGCAGGTCGTTGTTGTTGCAGAGTAAAGTGATTCATGTTTGGCTGCACATCATGGTAAAGCCTGGAGGACGCGTACGTCTGAGACAGGCGGAAATAGCCGGGGACTGGGCACGACGCGCTCGAGTAGGAAATGTCATCTACTGTTGCTCCTTTGGCACATTTGTCCGGCTCGTAAAGGCAGTACTCCTCTTTTATATTCGGTGAGAAGGAGCACTGAGGAGCCATATTATGCTGCTGGTTGCTGCTCGGCTGATCCACCCGGCAGGACCTGGACGTCTCCAGCCACGTCTCCATCCCTTGGACATACGGAGCAGAGGACGGGATTTGGGTGCTTATTGGCTCGGTGCGCTTACCGATCCCGGGGAAACACGAGCCACCGGAGAGTCCATAGGGATATTCCGACGCCGGTGGCAAATAGACACCGTTACTTTGGTAATACGAACCGCTGTCGGTTCTCACGTTGATCAAAGAGTCCACGAAAAACGAATTCCCAGCTTGGTTGTTGGGGCATGTCATCGTCGTGGTGTAATTTGACGGAGGATGAAGATAGCCCTTTCTGCAGGCTGACATTTCTTGTGCAAAAACATTGCTGAATAATTACTGATACTCACGCTTTCTCACTAGTAGCCTGCAGCCAATTAAAACACCAGGCGACTACCTAGACTCCTCCCAGTCTGACCAGGCTGCTCCACTATGTGTCGTATATTTGGTTTTAGGCTAAACTGTGGAGGGAAAGTGGTGCATCAGAGGCAAAATCTTTTAAATCTCCTCCTGAATCTGCACGTTTTTGAGCCTCAATCAATCCTCACCTTAGAAGCTCAAAGCTGTGCCTGTGTGAACTTAACAACAACCCCCTATTTGACAACTGGGGTTGTTGAAAAGCTGTCCCTAACAATTATGTACAATGCATAGCTTTATGGCCACTTTTACAAGCACTGTAAAAATGAAGGGTTTCTAGAGGTGCCTCAGGGTGCATCAAAGATCCAAAAAGGTCCTGTGTGACTCTTCTTGTGCTGCTCTGATGGCTATTATTGGACTGTTTTTTAAAAACTTCCTCGTGGACAGTCCAAAAGCAGTGCAGACAGTGTTTCATTGCAACCACATTGCTGGTCAAAACTTCCTTCAGAAACCCTCGAGTTTATCTGATTGTGGTGTGAAAATTGTGGGTGTAAAATGCCACGATTGCGTCCAGACATATTTTTACTGCAAAGGCACTGTTATGGGGCATTTATAAAGGTGACACGATGAAGCTGAACAATGCCCTGGAGCTTTCTTTTTTTCTTAATGATCACTTAATATTGGCAAGACTGTAACTGCATATAGATGACATTAGAACTTGTTAATCTTGCTATTATCTCCCAAAGAACCACTGGGAATTTTGTACGGTTCTCCACGTATTTATTATCTATTTATAGTCCAATCTATTTACTACTACCTATTGAAAAAAGAAAAAACACACACACACACACGCACACTTATTCCGGTGCATATATATAGGCTATATAGCTACACAGAGGTTAATCCCAATTTTTCTAAATTAAATTGAAGTTTAATTTCAAATCAGCACCTCCTAATACCCATTACACCCACGCCTAAAATACTCAATGCGCCTATTAAACTTGTTTTACTTTTCTTTTCTTTTCTTTTTTTTAAATATGACAAATCTTCACCGTTTCTCTCTTTATAGTTTTTGTCCTTTTTATGAAAATTATGAGACAACAGGCCTGAGGTGGAGGTAATGAGAAAAATATAAAAACTAGTAAGCAGAAGGCAAAAAATAAAATAAAAGAAAGTATATATATCATTTAAAAGTGCCTAATGTTATATATAGTTTTAATTTGAAATAAACAAGACCACTATTCTGACATGAACCATTTTGCAAAAAAAAAAAAAAAAAAAATGGATATAGTTGGCCCTCATATTATGAAGCACAAACATAAATCGTTCGCCTGGACTGCAACAATATTTTAAACAAAATAAAAAGTCAGAAATATATTAACCATATGCTTCCTTAAAAGTCCGTCAATAGGAGTTTACATCACAGGCCTACAGATTCAGATCAGCCTAAAGATTTCTCCAAATGTGGGTGAAATGGCTACAACCTCGGCTACCTCCATTTTCCTTTAAGTCTGGAGCCATAAAGTCTAGAAATCAGAGCTACAGTTTATGTACAGCCATTTTATCTGGCGTCAAACCTGCAGCATGTCTGGCTGCAGTGAATGATAATAATCATTAACCCTGCAGGATTATTTCCTAGGATGTTGCATTGTGCGCAGTGGGTAATCTGATTTTATATTATTATTATTCCCATAAAACTTTTCTAAAAAATTAATTCAATTAATTTTGTTAAAGACAATTATTGGAAAATCCCCCATAACGGACTGCTTTGTGTGACATGTCTCTCTGTTGGTCGCACACGCACAATGACACACACAATAACTTTTTGTAAAATATCATTCAAATGAATGAATAGGTTATATAGTATTGCACTTCATATGGACACACAAGTTAAATCTTAATAGTAAACAAATGGTCTCATTCCAATTTCTCGTTTTCATGTGTTTCCATTGTTTACATAACGACTAAACAACATAAATCAAATTTATAAATTTATAAGATGAAGTATAAATTATAAAAGTTAGAGAGCCACAAAATGTTTGGTATATATCATATCGGCCCTTGTGATCTTATTATTACTTTGTGCGCATTAGTCACTCCAGGCCTGTGTGTAACATCTGCACACAACTGCAACCTGAGAAGAATCTGCATTAAATCTGATGCTCAAAAGAAACAAACTTTGCTTGATTTACTTGTGATAATTTACGCCAGTAAATGCTTTTCATGACATCATATAACATCTGCACCTTATTAAATGATAAACAGCGTCTTCAGCTGGAGATGGGACAAAAAAATAGACCCACATCCTTAAATCACATTAAGGATTGTAGTCTTGTAGTCATAAAAAAGCACATGATAATATGTCTGTGCCTACCTTAACAATGAAATCCAGAAGTGGTGGTGGTGGTGACATATTTTAGAGCAGCTGAGTCAAACTTCTTTTATATATCTCAATTCACGGCAATGACATTGATCTGAGGAGCGCCACCCAGTGGATGGAGACAGCACATCTGCAACACAACACACAACACAACATGCAGGATATTCCTCCCTAAGACGCTGCAACAAATGACGCCGGAAAGGTCCGTGAACACAAGCTTTCAATGCTCCCAGCCCTTGTTTTTCAGCCCCCTTAGTCACAGTTAATAACCTTGGGTCTCAGACGCTTTATTGCACTACACTCTCCAAATGCTCCAGACGAATCCGCCGTTTTATGGCCAAGTTACTGGAGCAACTGGGAGGATGTGCAGCAATCAAAGCGGAATTCCTGGGAGCCTCACAGGATGCATCAGGGCCCTTATTAGCTTATGGCAGGCCAATTCAAGTTGCTTTCAGAGGGTCCTGGTTGGTGGTGGACACACAAAGCCACCTGAAGACACTTTTTACCCATCTTTTTTTAAGGCTTTCAGTTGACCTTCCTAACATAAATCCTCATTCACTGTAAACAATTGCTGTTAATTTACAGCAGGATTTCAACAGCATTAACCTGTTATTGCTAAAACAGTGTTAATACAAAAGAAAACCTGTTAAATTACGCTCATAGGTCGTTTGTTTTTTAACTGAACTATAATGCATTCTTAAAAAGCAGCCCTTTACTGCTGATCAGCTGTCTAAAGTATCATCAGTAACAGTTTCATGCAGTATTTTTTTAATTCTGGGACCTGATCTGCACATGTGAGGCTTGTACATTGTACATGATTGTAAAATCAGTGAATTAGTTTTATTGTTCTTCACTCACATGTTGTTATGGTTTGCATTTTGTGCTTGTAGCCAGCTATAGACAGACATTTTGGAAAAAGTGTCAATGAGTCTATTATAGCCTTTTTCCTAACAAGTGCCTTTAATTGTATTTAGTGTGACTATTCCTATGTCTGTAACCTGCTAAGTCTATTCATCTAAGTAAACAATTATATTTATTAAAATTTATATAAAAAATACAACCTAAATAGTGCATTAAAACAAATCAGTAAGATAATGTAAAAGAAAGGTGAAAAACAGCTATATAATGTATCTTTAAACAGTAAATTAACTGTAAAAAAAATACTGGGAAATTAATAAAAAAAAACTGTATTTTTCATTAACAGTACAAAGCTGTACATTTCAGCGACAGTATAATAATGTTAATTTTACAGTAACATAAAGACAACCCTGCTGCCAGATCTTTACTGTTATTTTACTGTGTGGCCTAAATTCACATTTAGCATCAAACTGATGTGAAGAAGTTGGACGTAGGTCATTCCAATACAAAGAGCTCCATCAGACTGGAATAATCTTCCTCTTTTTTCTGAGATCTATTACCTCTTTCCGTTGCTTCATGTACATCTTTATTTTCTCATCTTAAAACAACCTGTTCATGTTTTTTAATTTGTGTGTGTGTGATCCTCAGTTTATTTGTGCTATACATATAACCTGAAGACAAACTGTTGCAATTGTTCTTTTATGCTGATGTAATTGATTTAAATATGGTCATTGTATCAAATGTTTCTAGTATAACAGCAGAGGGCTGATGAGGGGGTCAGGGTGGGAGATGGTGAGCAAGCTGTCTGTATCTGTGTATTTGCAGTGTATGTTTTTTATGTAATGCTGTTTTGTCTGTATGTGTTTTTTTTGTATTTGTGTCTATAGGACCCCCTCGAAAATGAGATGCAAAATCTCAAGGGGCTATCCTATCCTTTCAATAAATTCAAATTCAATTTGGATTAAACCTCTCCAGATGATAAATTAATGAACATACAGATAGTGATGGTTGTAATAGTGATCTGGAGTTCTTTATTTACCCCCAGTGTCACTCCCATGATTAGCTGACTTTACATAAATAGATTCACATTCTTTGGTATAGTGTGGCATGTAACATCTATTATAGCCCATATATGCATTCACACAAGTGTCAAGATTGTTTCAGTAAGATGATAGGGTGATAGCCCTACATGATAGGGTGTACTGTCCTAGACCTCTAACAATTTATCATGATTATTTATTTTATTTTATTTATTTATCTATTTATTTATCTATTTTTTTGTAAACTTGTTTTTTTTGAGTGCCCTCTGGGTATTGTCATGGGATATCTATCAGTCCAAACATGTTTGTGTAATGGATTGTCAGAGTTGTATTAACAAAATTCAGAAATAAACTCTGTTTGAAAAAAAAAAAAGATTGTTTCAGTATAAGCCCTAACAGGCATGTTATGTCAGGAATCAGCCCCAGAACTGAATGAACCCTTTGTAATGGATATCAAACAATAACTGCAGCGGATCTCGTTTCCCAGCCATGAGGGAATAAAAAGCACCGGACCTACATATCATTGCATCTGATACGATACACGTGCTGGCATATAAAATAAAAATTTGGATGGTGTTTCATTGCTTTTATCTGCGGTTTGCCTTTTGGATGAAGTTCGGAAATAATCCAACTTTACGGCCACAAGAGCTCAACAAAAAGGGTTCAAGCGCAGATGTTAAGTATCAGATTTATGAAATGGATGAATTGGTGTATCAGATTATAACTTAACTCACTCTCTAAATATGCGACATTGAGCGGTCATTTGGGGGTTAATAGTGTCAGGTGAGGTCTGATATAGTAATGCCAAAACACACAAAACAGGTTTAAAGTCACCGGAGTTTGTATTTGTACAATATAAAGTTAAAATATTAAGAGAAAAGACACGGACAGTATAGTTTGATGTCAAAATTTCGGGCCATATAAAAGTTGCGTGCGTAAATTTGGGGAAACAATTTATATTCTAAAGAATTTAAGGAAAAAATAAAAAAAATAAAAAAAGTCCACAATAATCTCCGTTTGTATTATTACATAATATTTTGTATTATTAAATAATACAAAATTAATTTAGACACATCTAGCTTTCCGCGTAAGAACGCTATACACGCAACCATGCAACTTTAAAATTGGGAAAATTGCTTATTGGTCGGGCAAGCAGAATAACAGGCCTATAATAATAATAATAATAATAATAATAATAATAATTGAGCCAACGGTGTTTAATGACAAAATAGTGTATAAATAGTATAATTCTTTATGAAGTCTGGCATATTAAAAAAAGTCGCCACCCATCCTGTCCAGGTAACATGTGAAGGCTTAGATGTGAAGATGTGGAGTCTTGATGTCACAGTGACAGTCTCTTTGTTCAGTGTTTATAGCAGGGGGTTTGTGGTGTAGTACTGTAAACGGTCTCTGTTCAGTTTCTTCTCCTTCATCCTCCTGTTCTGAAACCAGATTTTGACCTGGCGATCTGTCAGATTGAGCATCCGCGAGAGCTGCACCCGCTTCTCTTTGTTGATGTAGACGCTGAAAAAGAATTCCCTCTCCAGTTCTCTGATCTGATACTTTGAATAAGGACATCTCTTCTTGCGCGTCCTCTGGCCACCTGAAAAGATAAACAAATAAAAGAAAAAGGCAAAATGTCACCACATGAGATATATAGACACAATGTAACAACATGAAATCATGTGTCCATTTCCTGCTTTGAAGCAGTGGTGCACTGTAAACTGTTAATTTACAGCAGGATTTCAACAGTATTAACCTGTTATTGCTAAAAACAGTGCTTTACTGTTAATACAAAAGAAAACCTGTTAAATTACGCTCATAGGTCGTTTGTTTTTTAACTGAACTATAATGCATTCTTAAAAAACAGCACTTTACTGTTGATCAACTGTCTAAAATATCATCAGTAACAGTTTCATGCATTATTTTTTTAATTCTGGGACCTGATCTGCACATGTGAGGCTTGTACATTGTACATGATTGTAAAATCAGTGAATTAGCTTTATTGTTCTTCACTCACATGTTGTTCTGGTTTGCATTCTGTGCTTGTAGACAGCTATAGACAGACATTTTGGGAAAAGTGTCAACAAGTCTATAATAGCCTTTTTCCTAACAAGTGCCTTTAATTGTATTTAGTGTGACTATTCCTGTCTTTAACCTGCTAAGTCTATTCATCTAGGCAAAAAATAATGTTTATTAAAATGTATGTAAAAAATACAACCTAAATAGTGCATTAAAACAAATCAGTAAGATAATGTAAAAGAAAGGTGAAAAACAGCTATATAATGTATCTTTAAACAGTAAATTAACTGTAAAATACTATGAAATTAATAAAAAAAAAACAGTTCAAACTGTATTTTTCATTAACAGTAAGCTGTACATTTCAGCGACAGTATAATAATGTTAATTTTACAGTAACATAAAGGCAACCCTGCTGCCAGTTCTTTACTGTTATTCTACTGGGAAATTCTTAACAGTGGTGGTGGTCTGACTTTGGAGTTCAAGTGTTTCCCTCCTCTCTCTCTCTCTCTCTCTCTCTCTCAGGCCTGCAGGACCAGGATTTGTAAACAAAGATGTTGGGCATGAAGGGGTCTGCATGTCGGAAGTTGTGAAAACTTATTGAAATCTGTAAAACCATACCGGCTGGCTTTTAAGAGTTGAGGGCGTGGGCCTTTAAACCGAACAGTATCGAGTATCTGATATGCTTGTTGTACGCTTTTTGATTTCACTGTGCGTAAAAAGCTGTTGTTTTAGTGTTTAGTGAGAGCAAAGTCCATGAAAAGAAAATGTTGAATTAAATCCTCACAAATCCTGTGAATTTGTAAATATTTGTGTTTGAATAAGGAGCATGGTTTAAAAGCCAAAAATCTGCTCCAAAGTCACATCAAAACTCCTCTTTAGTCAACCCAGAATAACTCAAATGATCAATCCAAAAGTAAACAAGTTAAAAAAAAATAACATAAGAAGTTAATTGACACAAATATGTGAGTTATAGGTTGTTTCTAAAATGTTTAGATTGTTATTTCAATAATATCTTATAGGGGTTTAAGCCAAAATCTGCTTCAAAGTCACATTAAAATTCCTCTTTAGTCAACCCAGAATAAACTAAATTATCAATCCAAAAGTAAACACGTTAAAAGAAATAACATAAGACGTTAATTTGGTTTATTCTGGGTTGACTAAAGAGCAATTGTGATGTGAATTTGTAAATATTTGTGTTTGAATAAGGAGCAGGATTTAAGCCAAAATCTGCTCCAAAGTCACATCAAAATTCCTCTTTAGAATAAACCAAATGATCAATCCAAAAGTAAACACGTCAAAAAATATAACACAAGAAGTTAATTGACACAAATATGTGAGTTATAGGATGTATCTAAAATGTTTAGATTGTTATTTCAATAATACTTTATAGGGGTTTAAGCCTAAATCTGCTCCAAAATCACATCAAAATTATTCTTTAGTCAACCCAGAATAAACCAAATGATCAATCCAAAAGTTAACACGTTAAAAGAAATAACATAAAACAGTTAATTGACACAAATATGTGCCATATAAATGAAGTTTACAGGCCAACTATACAAGCTCATATGCAGACCAAAAAAAAGTGGAGATGTTGTTTGAAATGTTGGAAGACAAAGCTTAAAGCCAAAGTCTTCACGGCCAATTCCAATCCCAAGGCACGTGATCTTGTCGTTTAATAACATAGTTTTGTTATAGGGGTAAAATCTGCAGGCCCTCCATAAACCTTACTTATAAAACAGCATATAAAAAGCTTTTAAGAGCAACGCGTTAGATTTGTCCTCTCCTATATACTCACTGCTGCTGCTTTTGCTCTGCTTCTCTTCACTGTGGTCGGAGGACGACTTGGGACTGCAGCTCTCAGCCATGTCCGAGCATGCCGGACCTGGGCTCGTTTTGGCCGCATGTCTGTCCACGTCTGCCGCTTGTGCCGTCTGAGTCGTGCCGCTCTCTGCGCTCCCGTACGCGGTGTCGAAGAACTGGTCGAACGCCTGCGGCAAGACGCCGTTCCTACCGACGCTGCTGTGATAGAAGCCGTGCGTCGTCGGGTTGTTGGAGGAGCTAGAGTGGCTGGATGAGCCTCCTTTCACCAGGATCTCTCCACCTCCACCTCCACCTCCACCTCCACCCCTGGAGGTCTGGCTCGTCCAGCCGTCCCTGTGCACCATGTCCTCCGGATAGCAGTGTGACAGGCTCCCCCTGCTGTGGTGGTGGTGCCATTTACTGGACGCATCAATGCCATAGTCTCTGAAAGCCACGTCTCTCACTGGTACTGAGGACTGGTATGGGTATGTCATGGGACAAGAGGACTGGCTCTGGGTTAAATAGTGAGGGAGACCCGGGAAGTCTGCTCCGGAGACGTAGTAAGTGCAACTCGGTAAATACATATTAGAGCCAGAGATCCGCTCATCAAAATCCATATTCTGCCTGTTTTGAGAAAAACGTCCTATAATAAACCGCGTAACGTCCTATAATAATAATAATAACGCGCACATAGTTCCTCCGCGTTCGCTGCATGCGCTCCAGTCACTTTGAGAGGCAGACTGGTGGAGCAAGAAATCCTTTAGACGTGCAAAGCAAAGCTGACGTGGGGGATCCATCTCTATCCATTCCTGAGGGCCAAAAGCCATGTGACCACTGGCACAAAATGACAGATAGCCTACGCCTCAATGTGTAGAGGGCTATAAGAGTCAATGAGTTTATAAAGTAGAGCTTTTGGCTGTATGGGGAAGGGAAAAATACTGAGAGAGAGAGACACAATTTAGGCTATTTTGGAAAACATTTTAGGCTCTTTTTTCATTGTAGAGATATACTTCTATCCGTCTGTGTGGACTGTTATTGCTATTAAATTACCACATTACAGGGTAGAACAAAACAGAATTATATCCGATTTCACGCCCAAGCTGCTTAACCTGCCATTTTTATACCTTTAGGTTCGTTTTTAAAACCCAACCCTCACCTTAACCCTAACCTTAACCTCTGAAAGGGGACGCCTGAAACGAGACGAAGACATTTTTAGACCATGCAAAGGCAACACGATTTAGACTTTGCTATGCATGTGAGAGCTTAATCCTTCAGGCACACATAACATTTAACAGGCTAAAATAGATCACTTGTTGAGTTTGATATGACAGGTCTTATTTTAAGAATTAGGACCTGTAAGGCATACGTGTCAATTATTTTTGGAGGATATTTTAACCAATTAAATCTATTTATTTCTATTTCTATTTTTTTATTCTTATTTTATTCTAACGTTTTTATCTATTCTTTTGTTATTATACTGCTTACTTGCACCAACAAAACCAAAGCCAATTCCCAGTGTATACCTCTTACACCTGGCAATAAACACGATTCTGATTTTGATTCTGATTTAAAAGGATTTCATGAATTCGTCGTTTTCTCTGTGAGAATTTTAAATTGCTTCTCTGGCTTATAGACTCATCTAGTCTACAAGTGCAATGCACTTTTTTTTCAGGCATCAGTCCAATTTGGCACCAAACAAAAAGACGAAAGGCCTGTAAAGACAGACTCCTCTCTTATGGTTGCTATGTGTTTGTTGGGAGCAGCATTTCATTTAAAGGTCCCATATTGTAAAAAGTGAAATTTTCGTGTCTTTTATATCATAAAGCAGGTTTAAGTGATATATAAATACTGTGAAAGTGTCAAAACGCTTAATCCACAGAGAAATACACACAGCCCGTTTTCAGAAACTGTACGTTTGAAACAAGCCGTCAGGATTTCTGTACATTTGTGATGTCACGAATCTACAATATTTAGACAATTTCACAGTTTTAAACATAAACATTCTAAATGTGTGCCTGTTTATTTCCTGTTGGAGTGTATGTGAATGACATCAGCCGACAGGATGTAAACATGGACCCAAACTGTTTCCTAGCAACGCAATTCAGTTGCCACTCGTTGAAATTTGCTAAAACTGAGCTTTTCAGACAGAGGGTAAATACAGGCATATTCAGACAGACAGTATGAGAAAAATAATGTGTTGTTTGAACATTACAGCATGTAAACATGTTCTAGTGGAAACCCAAAATACAAGTATGAACCTGAAAATGAGCATGATATGTCCCCTTTAAGCATGCCAGCTCGCCTCTGTTGTAGACTTCACCATTTCACCCATTTATGTTTAAGTGCGTGCTGATTGTGTCTGTTTGTGCGCGTAAAAGTTGATACGAGGTTCCAGACGCAGCCTGGATGAAGTTCATATGAGGCTAATGAGCTGATGTACGCATGCGTTTACCGTCTAATGTAAACATACAGATGTTAGGCTACTACTAATAATAAAAAGGGGCTCCAGTCTTTACATCGTCCAATAGAAACCTTTGGACACGGGCTGTTTCCATCACTCCAATCCATTTTCATTTGTCATCGCTGCTGAGTAAGTGGGCACACATGTGTCACATATCACTAATCCTGTTATGCAGCCAATTTTAGAATTTAAGTCCAAACTCACTTTTCATACATCAAAGCCTGTGAATTTGTTATGTGCAGGGAAGCATATAGGAGACTGTGTGATAGTTCATTCTGCCCAGGTGCTTTTGCTGTTTGAGTTGTTACCACGTGAAACTGTTATTCATTTTGGAGATTAAAATAGCCTTACATGATAAACTTGACGACAATTTCCTATTTTTTTTTATTCTTTTGTGAATTATTCAGCCACTTCAGCCTTGAGGCCGAGGATTGGATTAGTTTTTCACATTAAACCTCTTTTCTACTATACGTCTACAGCTTCAAAGATATTGTTATAACCAGAGCCAGTAGATGCGCATTAATACACTAATAGAAATCGTATGCATTGTATTGATTAGGCGTGTTGGCTGTATGTTTTAACAAAAAGCTGGTAAACCTTGACCTCCAGCCGGTTTCCATAATAAAGGAAAAGAAACGCTCAAAAAATATAGTTTCATTAAATTTAAATCATCCTACTTTATCAATACGAAATTATTAATCTAGCCAAATTATATATTGTATTAAAAAGGCATCTTAAAGCATGGCCAAATACTTTGAATAAAATGAAATTTAATATACCAAAATATTTTGTTGATATCATTTTTTTTGTTGCCATTTACTTAGACAACCACAAGAAAGTCAAGGCTGGTTAGTTGTTTCTGAGTCGCCTTGAAAGGTTCAGATGCAATAAAGTTGAGGAGGAGGGGGGGATAAAAAAGGGAAAGAAATCCTGTGGCCTGAAGACCTCAGAAGAATAAATATATGATATTTATTTCAGTGTAGCAAATGTAGAAGCTGAAGCTGTATAAAAATACATGTGAGCAGCCACTCTCTGCTGATGTGGCTGTGAGGAGGCAGCTAGAGGGGATTTTAAAAATAAAAGCATGTTTTCTTGGTTTCTCTCTGACTTTTCCTCCGACACTTAGGAGGACTGTGGTTTAACTTAACTGCCTGAAAATCTGTGTGCTCCTGCCTTTCCTGAGTCCATTTCACAAGGGGCCATTTTATAATATTTAGGTAAAAAGTGCGGGTTCAGATTTACCCATTTAAAGGCCCAATCTGTCATGTTTGTGCTAAATAAATACAGGTTACATGTAGCTTTTATTTATGTATCCAAATTTTTGAGTTTGTGAGCAATAGATTACAAATTTGCATTTTATTTCAATTTATTTCCATGTTTATAAGCATTACTTGTGTAATCAAAAATATATATATAAAAAACTTAATTTAAATCTAGTTTGTCTCTGAATTAAAGGAGTTGTATAGGCTAAATCAATAAGACAGTGTCAGCAGATTTCAAACCTGTGTTTTGAATTGTGGTATTTACATTTGGATCATGCAGTCAAGGAGCAAAACATTTCCCACTTTTTTGATATTTATGATGATTTGAAAATGTTTCTGTACTGATTTATTACTCAAAATAAAGCTTTTTTTCAAGGTTCTTTCAGTGTAATGGCTGCAACGTTGTTAACGTGAATCACTCTGAAGACAAACGATTTATTTCAAATGACTGAAACAGGATGATTTGAGCCACAGACCATAAATACGGATTTTGAAGCTGAAACAAAAATGATCCCAGATTAGGTTTATTGATAGTTAACTGTTTGTATTAGTTAAGCTAAAACTATTTTTTTGCCACAGACTCCATGGTTTCTAAAGTAATAAACAAGGTATTTCATATTATTTAAAGTTAACTGGTGGAATACGAGAAAAAAAAATTACATATTTGACAGTGATGAAGGACAATATTGAAATCTGAACTCACACAATGGGCCCCTGGACATAGACATGTAAAGAACCACCACTCATTAGCCACAGATTCAAAGAGACATATTTTTGGTCATTTTGCATCTCTTTGTAGTTGTTTTGCATCTATTTTTGGTCATTTTGCATCTCTTCGTAGACATTTTGCGTCTATTTTTGGTTGTTTTGCATCTCTTTCTAATCGTTTTGTATCTCTTTCTAGTCATTTTGCGTCTCTTTTTGATTGTCTTGCATCTCTTTGTAGTTGTTTTGCATCTCTTTCTAATCGTTTTACATCTCTTTCTAATCGTTTTACATCTCTTTTTGGTCGTTTTACATCTCTTTTGGGTCGTCTTGCATCTCTTTCTAGTCGTTTTGCATCTCTTTCTGGTCGTTTTGCATCTCTTTCTAGTCGTTTTACATCTCTTTTTGGTCGTTCTGCATCTCTTTTTAGTCGTTTTACATCTCTTTTTGGTCGTTCTGCATCTCTTTCTAGTCGTTTTACATCTCTTTTTGGTCGTTTTACATCTCTTTTTGGTCGTTTTGCATCTCTTTTTAGTCGTTTTACATCTCTTTTTGGTCGTTCTGCATCTCTTTCTAGTCGTTTTACATCTCTTTTTAGTCGTTTTACATCTCTTTTTGGTCGTTTTGCATCTCTTTTTAGTCGTTTTACGTCTATTTGTTCGTTTTGCATCTCTTTTTGTTCGTTTTGCATCTCTTTTTGGTCATGGTCAACAGATACCAGAAAACTAAAATAATTGAACGTTTGAAGACATCAAGGTGTAGAGAAACTGAAGAGCGAACAGAAAAAGATGGAGTTTGACAGCACAGAGGAGTGTGTGTATGTGTGTGTGTGTGTGTGTGTGTGTGTGTGTGTGTGTGTGTGCGTGTGTGTGTGTGTGTGTATGTGTGTTTGTGTCTCCGGAAGTGGTGGACTGTTGGGGGGTTTACAGCTGAGGAGGATGCTGTAAAACACAACAACTTCAAAAAGATAATAAAATTGTTTGGATTCACAAATTCAACCTCTCATTCATCCTCAAATATTCTGTCTGTTACGCAGATGTGATAATATTGCAGAAGGCAGCAGGTCTTCTAATTAAACACAGATCAGTCAAACTTCCTGTCTGCCTGTCTTCACTTTAAAGTGTGAACGTCTGTTGCCATTATTGTCCAGCTATGTTTTCATATTCATAAATGCAGTTTTGTTGTATCATATTTCGGCAATAAACACTGAGGAAAGGCTGCTACCAAATACAGCTGTGGTGTGATGCAACAAATATGGAGAAAAAAATAATTAAAATAAAATGCTGCAGTAGCCAAAGACAAATGTAAATTAACAAAACTTTCTCATCCAGAGTTAAACATGTTCATGCATTTGATTGTGCTGTTTGGAAGGAAGAATACCCAGCTATGCCAACTCATTAGTGTTCTGATATATTAGTTTGTTGGGGGAAAGATTTTAATTTTCCTCAATTACATGTTTCCTTCAACTGTATAAATAGCAAATTCTAAATAAAGATTTGAATTTTTGTCTGAAGTTCATCGCACATTTGTTGCTGTGTTAACTTTAATGTCCTCTTTTGGAAAATGGAAAGGTTTCAATTCAGCAAGTTTTCACTATTAGATTTAGATTTTATATATTAGTTATTTAGCTATTATTAGTGTTGTTACTGAGTAATACAGTGGCACGCTTCAGGCCTACATACGGGGCTTTTTTGGAGTGAGGTGCATTAACCTGTTTGACTGTTAGGGGGAGCAATGACACAGAATAACAGAATAGAGGTTTGTGAAAAGGAAATCCATCTCAACAAGGTAGAAGAACATCTACACATCAACATGAGCCACATCATTCCCAAACAGCAGTCCAAACGCTTTATTAAACCATTTCAGCTTTATATAAGTATTACCTGTATTAAAAGTCACATCTATCCAGTCGATTAATAGCCCTTTAGCAAAAAAAAAACTTGCCTTGCTATTGTTAGTTAGAAGAGTTAGACAGTTTGGAACTCAGTGCTCCGGTTCTAGAATTTCATATTTTAATTTGATAGAAACATCTGGAATATTCTATCCGGTTCTAGAATTTAATATTTTAATTTGATAGAAAAATCTGGAATATTTGACACTGCGTTCTAAATTGGTTTCTATTGTGTTAATGAAGCTGCAGGCCTACATGTCCATTATGTGATTGTCATAAGATCATGTGGATCACATTAACGCCATAATACAATTATAATACTGTCACAAGGACCGACACATGAAAGATTTCCTGCCCAAAGCAATAACTCTATACAACACCACTCATCTGTCTAACAGATGAGGGCTCTCATCTTTATATAGTTTCTGTCACAACCAGCCTCCATGCTGTTTTGCTCCTGTTATAACCTTGCACATGTTTAATTTGCACATACCTCATTTAATTATAAAACAAAAAAATGTAACTTGCACACTATGCTAATGTACATAGTACATTATTCTATGTTTATATTTTTATATTCTCTATGTTAGCTGTATGGTATTTGTATTCTAATGTATTTGTTATATTTTGTATTCTATAGATATTTATCTCTAGTGTCATATGTACATTTTATTTACTGTCCCTGTGCATTGCCTGCATAACCTGCTGCTGTAACACAATAATCCCACAATTTAGGATCGTCCATCCATCTCATATCTATCTAATACAGCATTTCATTTGAGGTAGAAGGCCAAATATCAACACTGACAACTAGATAAAAGAGTTGGGTAATGTTTTGTTTAAATACAGTTTTTTACAAATCGATTTTCTTTGTCAGTTTTTGTTCACAATGAGATGGACACATAAGCAACGTTCGTTCTTTAACACAAAGAAGAGCAGGTCATGTACTTGATGAATTTACACACATAAAACAGACTGTACCTTTAATATTTCGTTTTTTTTCGATTGATTATTATTTAATAAATATGAGCTTGAATTGGATGATGTTTCAAACATTTTGGGAGGCATTTTAGGAACGAAATTTTGAATTGCATTCAACAAAAAAAAAGCACAAAAGCACGTGCATATGCAAAAAAACATGATAAAACACAAATGATAACTGTGATTCGAGAGATTATTTCTCATTCTCATTTTTTGAACAAATGTTATCATTAAGAAAAAAAAAGAACTACAATTAGCTGTGTAACAAAAAAATAGGCAATAACATAACAACAATAATAATAATAAGTCACCATTATCATGGGCTTTGAGCTGTGCCATGACTTCATAAAGGCTTCATAAATTATATTTTGTCAAATCTGTCATATGCTAATATCACAATATTTCTTCTGTAGCCCTAAAATATTTGTATAGTATCCTAAAGAGATATTTCTATTATTATTGAAGAGAAATAAGGTTTCGAGTTTTTGCCTTAATTGTTTAAGTTGAATATAATTTCATTAGGTAAGGTAAATACTAAATAGGTATAAATAGGCATGTTCTCACTCACACACACACACACACACTTACACAAACAAACAAACAAAACAATGAATGTGAGAGTATAGAGGCAGATGTATAGAGTCTATTAGCAGATGCTGTGCTGACAGAGCTTCACCACCAGATGGCAACACAAACTCTTAATGAGCTCCTGCAGGCCTGTTGGCCTACACACACACACACTCATCACTTTAGGGGAATATATATACACCATAGTCATTTGTAATTTTACCATGAAATTAATTTATAAAGCCAACCCTTGATCGATCAGGCACCCATGTCCAATTTGGACAACAACAAAAAAATGATGAAAATGACAAGATCACATTGTGTCTCTCAAACATTTATTGTCAAAAAACTTTGGCTATTGCAGTCAAAAAAGGGTAGAATAGATAGTTGCAGTCAGATAATATTTACATGTTTAAATATGCTTGTGTTTTTAGTACTCTTCTTGACTGACAGGGCGGAAGTTGCATAGGTCAGTCTGAGTGTTATTCTAAGTAAAAACCCTGTGTTTAGAAGAAGAAAAAAAAGACAGTGACATGGACAATAAAACCTTTTGAAATGCTCTGGCTATAGTTTCACGTTTGATAACGTTTAATGAGATCCGATACTGCTGATTAACTAACATATATAGGGCTTATTTTAAATGTTAAGACAGGGATGTAGTAAACTCCAAAGCTCCAAATTGTGGAGTTTATCTAAATAAGTGAATTATACACCCAAGAAGTGCTGTAGTCTACTATTGCCTCTGCAAGGAAAGAGTATAGATACATATTTTGTTTTTTTTCTCTTGAATGAATGCTGAAAATGTAATTTCCAAAATTCATTTTCCTTTATTCAATTATTTGAATTAACTTGTTGACTCTTTTCATTGTGAAGATCTCAGACTGAAGGTGCCAATTTAGCCACCCATTTGTTATTATGTCTAAAGAGAAGAATATAGTTATTGTAAATGACTCTAGTCGTAATTTCTGGATTGGATTAAGTGGAATAAAAAGCGCAGGATTTCTCGGTGTGTCTTCGTGCCTTTAAGGCCAATAAGTCTTATTGTTTGGTGAATATTTGAAGGAGATTTTGCATCCCTCGCAGAGTCGCTTTGGTCAACATGTCGAAGACCATTTCCTTTTTCTTCTGTCTGTCAACAGGCCGCATCGACTGGTTCCAATTAAAATGTGAGGAAGGAAATGTGTATAGGTCAAAAACAGAGTTCATAATGTAATAAATTATAGCAGTTTTTTCTTTTTTTTTTTTTAAAGATGAAGGCCTCCTTGTGCCTCCTGTCTCAGTATATCTCCACAGCTAACTGGAGCTCTTGAACTTAGTGACGACTTTCTTCTCCTTTACGCGCCGGTTCTGAAACCAGATTGTCACTTGTCTCTCTGTCAGGTTCGTCTGAGCAGATATCCTCCTCCTTTTGTCCTTGGTGATGAATTTATTGGCAGCATACTCCCTTTCCAGTTCTTTGAGCTGCACCTTGGTGTATGGCACACGCTTCTTTCTCCCACGGCGGACAGAGCTGTCTCCACCAGAAATAGTGTCTGGAGGGGAAAAAAATGAAATATCACATTTTAATCGAACACTGTTAAGAATTTCCCAGTAAAATAACAGTAAAGAACTGGCAGCAGGGTTGCCTTTATGTTACTGTAAAATTAACATTATTATACTGTCGCTGAAATTTACAGCTTTGTACTGTTAATGAAAAATACTGTTTTTTTTATTAATTTCACAGTATTTTAGAGTTAATTTACTGTTTAAAGATACATTATATAGCTGTTTTTCACCTTTCTTTTACATTATCTTACTGATTTGTTTTAATGCACTATTTAGGTTGTATTTTTTACATACATTTTAATAAACATTATTTGTTGCCTAGATGAATAGACTTAGCAGGTTAAAGACATAGGAATAGTCACACTAAATACAATTAAAGGCACTTGTTAGGAAAAAGGCTATAATAGACTTGTTGACACTTTTCCCAAAATGTGTGTCTATAGCTGGCTACAAGCACAGAATGCAAACCATAACAATATGTGAGTGAAGAACAATAAAGCTAATTCACTGATTATCCAATCATGTACAATGTACAAGCCTCACATGTGCAGATCAGGTCCCAGAATTAAAGAAATACTGCATGAAACTGTTACTGATGATACTTTAGACAGTTGATCAGCAGTAAAGTGCTGTTTTTTAAGAATGCATTATAGTTCAGTTAAAAAACGGCCTATGAGTGTAATTTAACAGGTTTTCTTTGGTATTAACAGTAAAGCACTGTTTTTAGCATTAACAGGTTAATACTGTTGAAATCCTGCTGTAAATTAACAGCAATTGTTTACAGTGTGCTTTCACGCCCAGTTTTTGGTTCCAACTGCTTTTATTTTGGTAAATCGAAGCATTATATCTACATGTTTGTGTTGATGAGTAAAGTTAGAAAACTAACAATGCACAGTGTAAAACAGACTAACTAATGATTGGAAAAAACAACAACTACATGATAAAGAGTTGTGATATTTGTATGCCCCCTAGAACAGATATATGGAGGCTTCAAAATAAGAGCAACAAAGTCCTGTTACTGATTACCGCTCCAGCTTGGCTGAAGATGACTTAACAGATTGCTTCAGATCATTTACAAACTTTAAAAGCAGCTATAAAGGTCAGTTTTAGGTTGAATGTTTTTTTCAATATATCATCTTACCATTGAACGAAAATCTTTTTGAATTATTTCAAAAATAAAAAAAATTCTTTCACGCTTATTATTATTAAATATCAACTGTGGAAAACAGCTTTTTACATGAGACATATTTCTGCAAGTTTAACTGCAAACTGTATATGTGCATATTTTCTGTGTCAATAAAACAATTACAAATATTTTACCCATTTTATCTTATTTATATGTAGAGTACATGAATGTGGGTATATGCATGTGTGTATATATATGCAATATGCATTTATACATGTGTATTTGTTTATCTAATAGAATTACTCTTACTATTTCTATATTTATCAATATTAGCTTGCTGTCAATCTGATATGGTGCTCTCTTTCTCTCCACATGGCACCCCAAATATATAGGGTTTCTTGGGAATATGTTGTGATTATGTATGTACACATGTGTTTGTATGGATATGTACAGTATGTATGTGTATAGGCAAGGCAAGGCAAGGCAAGGCAGCTTTATTTGTATAGCACATTTCAACAACAGGGCAATTCAAAGTGCTTTACATAAACATTCAAGAACATTGCGACAAGGTGCAAAAGAACATTAAGACATAATTAAAACAGTTATAAAAACATTAAAGATTAGAAAATAAAAACAAGCTAAAATAGAATATAACACACAAGAGTAAAAGCTATAGTGCAGTATAATATCATTATCTGGTTTCATAAAAAGCAGCAGCAAACAGGAAAGTTTTATCATATATATGTATATATGTGTATATATATTTGTGTGTATATGCAGGAATGTATGTATGTATATATGTATATATTTAACTTATTAATTATTTTTTTCCCCCATTGTTTAGACATTTTATGTGGACACTCTTGTCTCCAAATAAAAAATGAATTAAAAAAACAAAACGAGGATTTCCACAGAGGATTTGACTGTGGCTGCTCCTTGGTGCATATGTATGTGTATATGTATATATGTGTATATATATATGTATATATATATATATATATTTGTGTGTATATGCAGGTATGTATGTATGTATGTATATATGTATATATATATGTATATATTTAACTTATTTATTTATTTTATTTTTGTTTTTTTCCCCAATTATTTAAACATTTTATTTGGACACTCTTGTCTCCAAATAAAAAAATGAATTTAAAAAAAACAAAACAATTACCTTGTAACGAGGATTTCCACAGAGGATTAGACTGTGGCTGCTCCTTGGTGGTGCAGTAAACTTGACCGCTCCATCCATTGGTGATGGCCCATGGCTGGTATGGCTCCATAGGCAACAGAGACTCGTGTCTTGGCTCAGATGGAGGTACAGGTACGACAGGCACGTCCAAGTAGCTGGGCTGGTAAGGACCTGAGGAATAGCCCTGATAAAACGCAAACTCCTTTGCTGCCCTGCTGGAGAACTCCTCACCAGAGACAGACGAGTCCATGTATTTATCACCATAACCAGAGGGCTGCGCGCAAGCTTTGACGCTGCCGTGTGACATCCTGCACGGGTAATAGCTGCTGCCAAAATATCCATAAGGCAAAGACGCATTGGGCGAGCTCTGGGTGGCTGAACAGGGGCTGCATTGTTTGCCAGGCTCCCCCATGCCCATGCCCATGCCAGAGACTGGCACCTCACTTGCAGCAGCAGCAGAGTAGGTGGTGCTCGGAGCCAGAGAGGTCGGATGCGCTAACAAACTCCTGCACTGGTTCGCTGCGAAATTGCCTCCAGTAAATCCCTCCATGCTCTTGCTTCTCTCATCCAAGCTGCTGTTGTCGTAGAGGAACATCACCGGGTCAATCCAGTGCGAGTGGAGGAGTAATGAAGCGGTCATAGCATGGCATGTCCCTAAATCGAGACGAACCAACTCCTTTTTTAAAAATCCCCTCGACTGACTGAGCAGAGACAGAGACTCTCGTGCAGAGTAACGATACCAACATGAGTACATAAAGATCGCGAGGTTATTGGCCAGGGCCAAGCACGTGATATGCAAAGGAGATGATAAACGTCTAGACATCAGATAATGCACATCAAGCTGGATACTTGAGATGAGATGTTACTGTGCATCAGTAGATATTGTTTTATGCAAAAAAAGCCCTAAGGGTGTTTTTTCCTAACATTATTTTTAGTGGAATCTCAAACTGAGTGAACTTGTGATGTAAAGGCAGTCTTGTGTCATCACAACACACTTATATGATGGATTGTGTTTTACAATGCATGAGAAAAACTAGAGGATATAGCATATTTTTAAGGTGGAATTGATGCGTAATTACGCGTGCCATTTCGGTTGCACAAGCTCTTACTGTAAGAGTAAAGCAACACATTATTTCAGATATGTGGATTTATAATGATTTTGGATTTATATTCAGTCAAAAAGGTGCAGACTTTTGCTAAAATGTATCATGTTCTTAAATGATCTGGCTTTTAAGCATAATAATTACGCATGCAGATTTGGCCAGGGCCAAACACGTGATATGCAAAGGAGATGATAAACAGTCTAGACATCAGATAATGCACATCAAGCTGGATACTTGAGATGAGATGCTACTGTACATCAGAGTGATTCTATAATTAGGGATACGTGTCATGTCCATGGGCTGTATTTATCAATTTTACTAAATATTCACTTCAAGCAATTGTCAATTTTATATCAGGGCACATTTCTCTTTCATTTAAAGGTCCCATATTGTAAAAAGTGAGATTTTCAGGTCTTTTATATTATAAAGCAGGTTTAAGTGCTATATAAATACTGTTAAAATATCAAAACGGTCAATATACGGAGAAATTTTGCGTTTGAAACAAGCCGTTGGGATTTCTGTCCATTTGTGATGTCACAAATGTACAATATTTAGACCATTTCCCGGTTTTAAACGTAAAAATTCTAAATGTGTCCCAGTTTATTCCTGGTTGCAGTGTATGTGAATAACATCAGCTGACAGGAAGTACACATGGACCCAAACTGTTGCCTAGCAACGCAATTCCATTGCAATTCCGTTGAAATGTGCTAAAACTGAGCGTTTCAGACAGAGGGTAAATACAGGTATATTCAGTCAGATAGTATGAGGAAAATAAAGTTTTTTTTTAACATTACAGCATGTAAACATGTTGTAGTAGAAACAGAAAATACAAGTATGAACCTGAAATGAGCATAATATGGGACCTTTAATACAAAAAAGGTCAACAGGTCCCATCATTTATTTTGCAGAAAATGCATCTTATCTACTGGAATTTTTGCTGTTTTTGTGCTGTCCGATTTGCTAAAATGTCAGGTTTTGCTCTTCAGATTAACATTAAAATACATGTTTTTGTATATAATTTTCATAATTATTTGTTCAAAATAATCATTAAAATATGAGAAAGGTGTTTTAAAAAGCTATTTGGCTCATTCATGTACATTAAATCATCCACTTTGTGTGTGTCCGAGAAATCTCTGTCAACTGTGTTACCCATTGAAAAAGCCCCTATAAATCAGTATATATATGTAGTATATATTGTTATATGCAAAGAAGCCCTAAGCGGTATTTTTTTCCTAACTGGTTTTAGTGGAATCTCAAACTGAGTGAACCTGTGATGTAAAAGGCAGTCTTGTCAGTCGAGTTGTGTCATCACAACAAACTTACATGATGGATTGTGTAACACATGGCGTGAGAAAAACTATAGGATATAGCAGATTATTAAGGCAGAATTGATGCGTAATTACGCGTGCCATTTCGGTTGCACAAGCTCTTACTGTAAAGAGTAAAGCAAAACATTATTTCAGATGTGTGGATTTATAATGATCTGGGATTTATATTCAGTCAAAAGGTGCAGACTTTTACTTGTAATCTTCTGTGATTGTAATGTTTAAATGTATGTATCCTTGTTTCTTGTCTTTGTCCTTTCTGTGATGTTGCAAATGGAGCTGCTGTGATGCAAAACAAATTTCTGACCTGTCTGACAATAGAAGTATTATCGTATCGTAAAATGTATCATGTTCTTAAATTATCTGGCTTTTAAGCATAAAACAAACACAGATCAATGTCTTATGGATACATTTAAAACGCATATTATAAACAACATTAATAAATGTTAATCATCCTCACATTTTGCACAGCAATGTATAAATGTAAACACCAGTTCAGTGTCCACTAAAATACCAAAAGCATGCCACATTTGGCTGCACTCTTCCTCATAGACGCGGCTGGAGGCCAAGGTCAAGTTGAAAGCTGCAGTCTGGCCAAATAGGCACTTCATGCCAGGAAGCCCGAAGAGAAAACAGCTAAAAACCGAAGAGGAAGTTTCATGGACAGACTGTGCTTGTTTTTTTTTTAAGACAAGTTACATAAACGTGATCTCTTCTTCCTTTAAATCCTATCCGACTTTTTCCATGAACAAAAAAAGGCCAACAAATGGTCAAAATGCTCAGGATGACTTATTTTATCCTTCTACTAGAATGAAAAAGTGACTTGTAGGAAAATAAAGCGCTCTCCACGGTTCCTACATGCGTTCACATTATGCGTAAAATGCCTCCATAGGTGGGCTCTTGTTTTCCTGTGCAGAAAAGCAGAGCTAAAAACAGTCGTGCATTGCACCACATATACAAACAAAGTATGTAGTGCAAGAATAAAAATAAAATGTTTACACTTTAGCCTATATATGGCACTAAAACACTTAGCTGTGTGTTTGTGTACTGTGATAGACTGAAAAAAGTGTCAAACTAAATACTGTTTTTAAACTTCCAGAGTTCATTTTTGTTTTACATTTCTAAATGTGAGATCACAGACGCAGAGAAATGTGTACCCACCTAAATTTGAGCACCTTTTTTATTTTTAATAGAGTTTTCCCACCTTTTGAGGCTGTAAATCTTTACGGCCCAAGTTCATAGCTGCTTGCAGGCTGGACTGAGTATAGTGGTCCACGTTTCAGGCAAAAAAGCATAATGTTTTACTAAAATGGGTTCATGTTTGAGTTCTGTTTTTATTGCATCATCACGATACCAGACTTTAGAATCGGCTTTTTTTTATGTACTACTATATTGGATAGAAAAATTCTCTACTTTGTTAAATTTAGCACGAAACCAGTTTAGAGAAAGTGAGTGTTGGCTGGACAGGAATCATCTCAGCCACGTTGTTCACACATTAGTCTGTCTCAACATATAGCAGCTGCTAGGAGCGCTTATATGAGCCAGTTAAACCAAAAACATGACCCATGGCTAAACTGCAAATAGGTCAGGAGATGTTGATAAAGAAGAATTTAATTTGTTCTTTTTTATTTCCAATATGCTGTCCACACACACACACACACACACTCCACACACACACACATGCAGGCTCTTATCCGCATATTCAAATGGCAATATTTAAAATATTTTGTGTTCATTTGTCATCATAACCGAGATGGTATTATTAGTGACGCTGGCTAAAAGGCGCAGTTAGGATGAATAAAAATGATGTGGTATTTTAATTATTAATAGCCTCTGAAAAGTTGACGCCAATATGCAACTAAAAATACTACAATTGGTATATAAAGTCTGAAATATACAAATATCTGAAAAAAAAAACGTTTTGACCAACTGTAATCAAATTAATTAAAAGAATATCTCTTTAAGTACGACGGATAAACAGACACGGGCTTAATAAAACAAAGTACAACCGATGGTTGGTTGTAGTATTTTCACTGATAAGTTTGCAGAGCGTTTCTTAACGGTTCTTTGAAAAATATATATTATATTTTTTTGCAATATAGCACACACACACACACACTGCTTTAAATTTGGACAAAGAGGCAGCTATTAAAACTACACTGATGTGACAAGAGACCTTAGTCATTGCTTGGAATGCAAAAAATAAAAATTGGTTAATTCTTGGAGTATGAATTAAATAACAATTTGCAAAAAGAAAACACCAAAATAAATGTTGTGACAAGTCATCAATGTTAGACAACATGCGCACTAACTTGCCAACAAAATGCATCTTTTTTGTTGACTAGCTGCAAAATATAGGCATGCGCAAAAATGCACGTAGTATAAATCTGCATCATCACCGAGTTTAAGAACAAACACAAATCGCCTGCTGAATGCAAAGCTGATTAAAAAGTGTTGAAGCACTGGGATGAGGCTCGCAGCAGCAGCAGATGATGTCAGGCTGTGTGTGTGTGTGTGTGTCACAGTGTGCTGGAGGCCTGAGACCAAAGTGCTGCTCTGTTTGCAGTACCTATCAAGTTAGATGGCAACACAGCTCTTAGCCTACAGTGCTTAATGGACTTTTTATGGGTTTGTCTTGTGATCGCATGACCTATGGCTCCTTGGCCCCTCAGTGGCTCTTGGCAAACTTAGATCAGAAACATGCCGCCCTCCTGGTCGGCCTAAGTGGGGAGAGGAAAAGAGGTCCACATCCCCAACATTAGCCCACTACAGAGGCTGGCTGCATGATGCAACAGTCGGTCACAACTTGGTTTTGTGGAGAAAGCAATATTAAAATCTTCATTAGAGGGGATTTGTGTTGGATAATTTACTTCTAACTGAAACAAAGTCGATGCGTCCTTTTCGTTTGGAACAACATGCGCAGTTTTGGCGCATCTGCTCTGCAGCCAAACCTTTGTTCAACGTTTTATCGTGACTACTGAACCAGTGGGACACACGATGCAAACTGGAGCTATTTAACTTACTAGCGCTCAGAGACATGGAGGGAACATTTTTGCATTGCGTGTGTCCAACATACAAAGCCTTTCGAATTTAAATTGCCATTTTCATGGCGAGATTAGTATCCTTCATTCTCATTGTCTTGAGGTTTGGCTGCATGTGCATGCAAGTTTGTGGACTGCATAAATTTAAGTTATTTAAACTGTGTGCACGCAAAGCTCTTCTCTTTCAATCCATGACAGTTATTCCAACAGAACGAATCAGTATGTATGGCCTTATTGCAACAAATCAGCAGAAATCACTGAATAAATGTGGTGCTTTATAGTTGTTTTTAGAAAAGTCCAGATCCAGAAATGAAAAATGGATGAATTTTAAAAGGAAGGTGGTAAATTAATTGTTCACAAAGTTTAAGACATCACAATGTGTCTTTATTTCCGAACAGGATATGATATAACACTCTTACCCCCAAAGTAACATTTCCAATGTCAAGAGAAGTGCCATGAACAGAAAAGAACGGCAACATAAAGAAGTGATCACAAACAATAGATAAATATGTGGAGACTAAACCGTGTTTGCATTTGTTGACAGTGTAGATTAACAGAGCTAATGAGTTGTCTTCATAACACCACAGATTCCCACTGGATTATTTGCATTATTAGATCTGCAGAGCTGCCACTGCTCGTCAGTCTACTAATCTTTTGAATCCTCTGAATATCTGACAGTTCACTTGTTTCTAAAACTGAGAGGAGTGTTGCATATTAAAAAGGCTAGATCACGCAGGAATCATGATTTCCAATAGGAGATAAGTGCTCACATGATTTGTCACGCTGTGTTGGAACTTTCTTGGCTTCATGTGTCTTTCACAACTTTGAAAAAGAAAGTCCTCAGGGCGAAATGCACCCTTCACTATGCTATGTTAGTCCTGTGCAGGGCTGGGCCTGGCAAGGCTGTGGACGGGGTGGAGGTTGACATTACTGGCCGCCCTCCTCCTCCTCACGCAGGAACTGGAATACGGAGGAGAAATCTTTAGTGGCATAGCCGCGTGCGCACATCATACGGTAGATCTGATGGGCTAAGGAGCCCAGAGGGACAGGCGTCTTTGTGTTGGTGGCTGTGTTCTGTGCGAGGCCCAGATCCTGAAAAAGAAAAGCAAACATATGTTAGAAAAACCAACGAAGCTGAAAATTAAACTCTGAAACCAAAACCACCAGTCCACACACACACACACACCACAGAGAATTTTTCTTTATGTAGTAATAATAAGGGCTTGGTTCCCTTTTAAGAGGGATGTAAACTAGTGCAGAGTAGTTCACTGCATCATTTTAAGTGGTGTGACTGAAGATAGAATTTTTGTTTTTTATCACTGTCACTTAAATCCCTGTCACATGTACGGCATGTGGCACAGAAATGACTTCCTGGCTGACTTAACTCTGATACATACAGTATATGAATGAGAACAATCCACTTAAATCAAAATATGAAGGCATCTGTATCTTTTTGTTCCAAAACAAAGGCTAAAAAAGGGATAGAGTATTTCTCTAATTAGAGAAAACTAATTATTACGGTCATAAAATATACTTTATTTCCTCATGTTTGTGATGACAAGGTCAACATGTACAAACCTAAAGGTGAAATGCTCAAACATAATTGCAGGCTCAGGAAAAGTCCAGCGTAGCAGGTTATCAAACTGACCTTAGCCATCAGCTGGGTGCCAAAGCCTCCCTGGTAGTTATTCGCAGAGGGGACTCCCTCCATGACTCCAGGCACAGGGTTGTAGGTGTCACTGGACCAGCAACGACCTGAACTCATGTTCAGGATCTTGGCCAGCAGTTTAGGATCAAGACCAAGTCTGTGAGTGAAAAACAAATTCCATGTTACTTACACAAAGTGTATTGCTGCTGCTGCATCTAATCACCGTGAGTTTAAATGACTGCATATACTGATATCTGTAACCAAGAGAGTGTTCACCTGATTCCCAAGTTCATCGTCTCTGAGGTCCCAATCATTCCAATGGCTAGAAGCATGTTGTTACAGATTTTAGCAGCCTGCAATAAGTTGACAGTATGTTAGAATTCAATAACCTGAAAACCACATTAATTACTTGTATTTTATCCAGTTTTTTTTTTAAATAAATTGACCAACAAGAACACACACTAAACTACTATCTTAAACAAATGAAACTTGTAAAAAAAACAACAAGACTTTGTTAGCTGAATGACAAATGCATCGTGACAGTTACTGAAAACATTAAGACCTACCTGTCCAGTTCCGACCTGACCGCAGTACACCACATTAGCTCCCATGCAGGTGAGCAGTTCTTTGGCTGCAGTAAATTCCGCCTCTGCTCCCCCAACCATAAAAGTCAGTTTACCCGAACTGGCGGCGCCCACACCTAGGAACGCAAAAGTGTGCTTATATCCACAATGATCCATGTGCAAGCATGCAGAGACGGTTGGCATATATGGATTTTCTGGAAGTATCATCAGTTGAAATGCAGTGAACAAAAAGGAAAGTAAATCATATGAATGTGCTAAAAGTAATCCTTGTAAATCATAGCAGCCTTCTCAAAGTAGCTGGAATAGCAGCTAACATCCTTTATGATACATGTTTGTCAAATTGTGGATTTTTTTTCATGTTAAGACAATTAAATCTTTGCATTTTGTGGGTTACCTTCAAGACACGACCAAACAATATGAAAGGTGCATCAACCTTCTCCAAAGACGACAAGTGTTATGTTGTCCGAAAACAGCCATATGGGTCCATATATTATATCTCAGTACCTTCATTCTCCTGATTGACAAAGCTTTCTTTGGAACATCGAGGTGCGGTACAACCAGAATCATTTCAGTGGAGATGGGGAGACAATGAATTAAACATTTAAATGTCTTTGTTGCACGTCGTACCCCATCTCTCTCCCCTCATTTCCTGTCAGCTCTGCATCTCCGTACTATGGACTCTCTAGTAAAATAATTTAAAAGCAATAAAAAAGGTGTCGGGAACACAGTCCAGAATAAATGAATACATTTATGGACATGCTTCTGGAGTGACAAAAATGTGTCAGTTTCGTTAAGTAGTTTGGAACTACAAGGACTAAATCACTGTAAATTTAGGGGATCTAATCAAATTACAATGTGTCTCACATAAAAAATAATACAAACGAGAAAACAGTATTGCATTGCGAGGTTAAATGCTACATAAAAAAAAATAAGAATAGCAATGTGTAGTACAATAAATTGGGAGCAATTGCAGCCATTTAGGTGTTAACAGCAAGTCTATGAAAGTATGTCTTTAAAAAGAGATTTGGACAATAACCTATGAGGCCTTTTCTCACTGGACAAGTCAGCCCAAAGCTTTGGGACACTGCTGGAAAAAATGTTCAGTCAGCTCTTGCCTGGATTTAAAAACAGCCGGATACATTTGACGGTGCATTCAGGTTCACATACGGTTAAAAGCTCAGTAATCTACAATAACCAGGTGCAAGCCACATGGGTGCCAAGAAATTAACCAACATAGTCTTATAATTAATCCTAAAGTTTACAGGAAGTCAATGGAGAGAAGCCAAGATGGGTGTTGCGTTACGTTTCCCCCCTTCCCTAGACCTCGTGAGCAGTCTGCCAGCAGCATTTTGCACTAACTGGAATCTAGAATGACTGAGCTGCTGGAGACATGTGGGAGGTACAACAGTCAGCCAGAATGTATGGAGAAGTAAAAAGCAAGATTTACCAACCGAGTTAAGTTGTCAAAGTGACAAATTTCAACTTTAACTTCTTCTTCTCACAGACATGTAGTCTGAAAGAATTTGAAGACAGTTATCGAGATGAGAAATCTGCACAACACTGAAAGCTAATAGTGAATGACTTGTTCAAGAGGCGATTGTATGTAACTGATTAGCTACATACAGTATGTAGGCAAGTAATTAACAAATACATTTTTAACAACTTCACATAATTTAATTTATGATCGATGATTGGAACTCTTTAGATTTATTCTATAGTTTCTGATGCAACTGAAAAACAAGTTACAACATGACCCGCACAGCACAAAAACCAGTACAACCTGTACAAAATATCCAGTTCATGATTCAGAAGCAGTCAAAAGGTGCATTTCTCTCTCTTGAGTGGGACCATCGCTATGCAACACGGACTTCGGTTAAAATACCAAAGCTGTCAGAAATCAGGTTTGTGGATTTTCTCCAGTTGAAGAATTCCTTTTAACTGTGCAGATGCCAAAACTTCACCGACACATTTAAAGTGAGAACTGACAGCGGAAACTATAGAGAAGGACTGCTGTTTACTCCAAAGTAGCTGGACAACAAATCACACAAGTTCCTACCCGGCAGACATTTGTGTCAAATTGCGTGGTCATGGATGTCAAAAATATAATCCTCCTCCAGGAAGTGAACACATACAAGTATAGGTTTCTTCTTAATACATGTTTCTCTTCTCTACCGCCGGTTAACCTGTCTCTATTTCTGTTATTTCAGACCTCTACTCTGCCTCTGGTAAGGTAAGCATTCCAGCCTGAGGAAAAATGAAAGATGGCCCTTATCTCATCTGGTCCTTACATATTTTTCACACAAAAGAAACAACCATCAGACACATGCTGACTCAATTATGTCCCCATCACCATGTGTGCTTTTTATGTTTAAACATTAACCACACTGGATCAAACAGTCACTACCATGCCACTGTACTTCTTTTGATTTCTGTATGACCACTGGAGATGTTCAAAAAACTTTCATTTAGGTGATTGACGTGATATATCAAAAGTATGACATACACTTCAGTTTGCACAAGTTAAACTGCCGGCACCACACGCACACACAAGTTCAAGGCGGAGAGCTGGACAACTTTAATCCATGTGCACTACCATGGGACGGAAGCATATAAATCATTACTAATCTTTAGGGCCAGGCTATAAAATGGGCCAAATTCAATTCAAAGAAAGTGGCTGTCTTGACGTTGACGAGGCCGAGTTCAAACAAACTGTGTTTTCAGTGTGTGGACCCCCAAGAAAGTTACAGAGCCCACACGTTACAGCGGGGAACATTTGTGCAGGCAGAAGCTGCTCCTCCTCCTCTTCATCCTTAGACAGATGTTGTTGCTTGCTTTGTTAACCATACTGGATTTGCCCCCACCAAAAAAAAACAGTGCTGAAATGCCATTCTCTATTCACTGTTCAATTTGACATAACATAAAAGGTAGCTGGTGAATAGAGTGCTGCAGTGAAGACATATTTTTGTAGACCAACTCAGAAGTTAGTATCGCCCTAGTTCCCTTGACAAAGAAAAAACAAATGGGATTTCTCCATTGGATTTGGGATTATTGCAGAAAATAAACTCTGTGGCAAACAAAAGTTAATGATACTTACATGTTTTGTTCAGCAAGATAATCTTCATGAATGAACACCACTTTTATGATTTTTGAAGCGTAGATGCAACGCCAGAAGTAAAACGCTAACGTTAGGATATAAATGAACTACACCATGGTCACATGACTTCACATCACCACCACTAAGCTAAAGGAGAACTAGTGTTCAGCGTGATGACGTTTAGTAGTCTTATTTAGCCTCTTGTTAGCAACCGCCTTAAGACAAGTAAAAGCTTCAAAATTCCCGACTGGGATATTTATCTTATGTCGTAGAACAAAACTTTAAAATCTCTTATGCTTGAGTTAACCATAGACCTTATTTCAGCCATCTAACCAAAAACCCATTAACTTTGAGGTGAGGGAACTGGAAGTCCTAAAATAATGACTACTCCATTTGGTTAATATTTAGCCCCGAGAGTCCCTTCCCTGCTTTCTACACATACAGTACATAATACTGTAATACATATCAGAATTCATGATCACACAAGGTAGATTGTTGAATATACCTTTCCAATATTGTAGAGCTAAAACAACTAGTAGATTGATCGAGCAACAGGAAATAAATATGCAAATATTTTGATAATTGATTAATCCTGTAAGTAACTTTTTGAGCAGAAATGGCAAAAATTCACTGATCTAGTCTCTCACATTTGAATATTTTCCTGTTTTCTCAAACTCCCATGATTGTAAACTAAACATCTTTTGGTTTTGGACTATTGGTATGACAAAACAAGATGTCACTATGGGCACTGGGAGCTTGTGAAGGGATTTTATTGCTATTTGCTGACATTCTATAGACAAGTGATTCTAAAAGTGGGGTCTGTGGTACTCTCTCAGGGGATCCGCAAAATAATTTACTATAAATTATAAAATTGTGCTGTATCATTAAAAGTGCATATCCCCAGATGGGGACAATTTGCACCAATAAAACAAGCATATTGTGTCCATAACTCCCACTCATGCTAGCTTTGGTCCAATAGAAACTCTGATGTGACTGACCATTTTGAAGTTGAAGCACTTACTGAAAGTCAGCTTTAGACTGGTAAGTATAAACATCTGGATTTATTAGGACTAAGCCAATCTTGCTACGGTTAATTTTCCGAAAGCTATTAAGATCAATTACTTGAAAAGTATGAAGTCTGTCTTGAGTCCAAATGCAATTTGAATAAAATGACACTCTGTTTAAAAGAATATAAGTGGTATCAGCAGGATTCAAATTGAAATGCGTTTCTGTTTATCACTGTGAAACAGGTCTGAAGTATTTAGGTTGAAAAGTACTAGAATAGAAGTAGTTCCAATAGTATCTAAGAATACAAATGGTAGTAATCATATGCTTAATCAATGTTACGATTAAGAGGGAGTACTTGGAAAATTATCTTCCCTGTAAGGGGTCCCTGGCCCCAAAATGTTTGATAACCCCTGCTATAGACCATAGGATTAAATCAATGATATATAATATATAATGGTTTATTAATCGATAATGAAAATAATTGCAACCTTACAATGATGTAAAATTGCAGAAATGCTAGATCGGTTGGAATGATCAATTTCTGAAAAACACCAGTAAATAAACCTTTTAACAGATAAAATATGTTCTCAAAAGGTTTTAAAGTATACGCTCAATTGCCAGTTTATTGAAAACCTCAGTTTTTGCTCACCCATTTATTTCAGTGTGAGGGCTGACTAAATATTAGAAGCACCTCTCAGTATGCTGCAATACAGTTCACAGCTCCACAATAGCCTGCAAAATGACCATAAAGTTGAATCAACACCTCTCTAAAACAGTTTAAACTAAACATTACCTTTGTGAAGAGGGATTTATTGCAGGACCTATATTACGTGTATTACGCTACATCAGGTTTAGTTAAGTGAAGGCTACCCGATAACATGGCAACCTGACAAGCAAGTGTATGTATTTAGTATTTGTATTAGATTGTAATAGATATTATACAAGCTATGTCGCGATCAAAAATGTAAAATGTACCTCCTGATACAGGTGCATCCATAAAAACTGCCCCCATCTTCTCCGCAGCAGCAGCCATCTCTTTTGAAACAGAGGGGTCGATGGTGCTGGAGTCAATGAGAAGGGAGCCTTTCTTCACCTTTCTGTTGAGAGAAGTGCATGATTTAGAATCTGACTTAAATCAATCAGGTTATTATGTACATATTGAAAGAGAAACAAACGTGTAGCCTACTTCAGAATGCCATTGGGTCCGGTGTACACGTCTAAGACGTTGGGACTAGAGGGGAGCATGGTGATAACACGGTCAGCCTTGTCTGCTACCTCAGCAGGAGTATCCACAATCTGAGAAAACACAAAAATCACATGGTGAGAAGAGAAAAAAACAGGTGAAAACTGTATAAAAATGAAAGAGGCTTGGGTACATTTTACACACCTGAGCACCCAGCTCTTGCAGTTCCTTGCAGGACTCCGGGAACACATCGGTGGCAATGACTGGGTATCCGTGCTTCAGCAAGTTCTTTGCCATTGGGTTTCCCATATTGCCCAGACCGACAAACCCCACCTGTGTCTTCGAGGCCATAGACCTTGCGGAGACTACAACATAACCAAATAGATAATGATAAGACATGGTATGGATACATATTAAAGAACAAACATGCTTGTTTGCATGTCATGAGTCAAGATACCTTGTTTTCCCCAACACTATGTATGTAAGATAAGATAATATAAGATATACTTTTATTGTCCCCGTGGGGAAATTTTTCCTGGACTCCTTCCAACTGCAGTTACAAACACTAAATTAAAAAAGCATCAACAACAATAACAAACAATTCCACACAAGACAGGGAAACAGTTCCACAGAAACAGATGTTTCAACAGGTACACAGTCCACGTACATGATGGCACATACTATCACACACACCATGGCAGGTATTGCACCCAGGTAGTGCACTTCACCGTCTACCGTCTTGCCCATATTGCACAGACAATAGCCCAATATTACACAGATGCAACATATTGCACTGTCTAACCATATTGCACTGTCCTTATGATAGCTTTATGTTACGAGTTGTGTAATGTAATATCTTAGTATTTATTCTGATAATAATTAAAACATTTTTCTCCAATCCAAGTAATGAAAGCCTATATGCTCAGATGTAATGTCTTAACATGTTTACATTTCATTCAGGTAAACAATCCCAATGCCCTTCAGTGTCAAAGTCATCTAATCTAAATGGTACCAAGCCTTTTCAATATTTACTTAGCTACTCTTTGATAACAGAACATGCAATGTAAAAGACAAGCATGCTTATTTCATGGTAGGTTTAAAGAAATAAGTCATAGAAATAACTTTAAATACTGGAGTGTTGAATGATATCTTGTGAGGTTTGTTTTACTACAATATGTTCACCCACATACTGCATCTCAAATGATAAAACCTTGTTGTGTAAAGGTGTAAAACTAAAAATGCATGCAGACAAGAAACATAAATAAGGTAATCTGTTTGAGTGGCTGCAAAGAGCCACCTCCCATCTTTGTAAAAAGACTTGACAGTATGCAAAGTGACTGACATTACATAATGTGATTTACACAAAGAGACAGTAGGACACAAAATGTCGACAATTTCCAACCTTCAGCTCTTTTGCAATATAGCAGAGGAGAGCATTAGCTGTGAGCATGCAGCACTGGCATGCAAACACGACGTGATTATAACAGAAAAGCTCCTTCTCCAGTATACAGTGAAGTGAAGCAGCTGCAGCAGCTTTAACCCAGTCTAGCTAGAATTAACTCAAACTTCTCTTACAACGAACATTTCAAGCAGAAGTTGTGTTTTCATGTCACAAACAGCATTTAAGCAACAACATTAGCTTGTGAAATTAAGCACAGAGATGTGTACAGTGTCTATGTAGGTCTAACTTTGTCCTCCTTACCGAATGCAAAGTCAACATGCTTGCTACACCTTCCAACCAGGTACCGAGACCCTCTCAACACAGCGGCCATGCTTCTTTTCCTCTTGACCTTACGTCTGACGTAACAGTATGCATGTTAATGACGTGTCCGCCGTCCAATCAGATGATAGATCAGAGCAGCACGGCCTCCCAAATCAGCCAATGAGCTGTAGGGGGAGGGGCTTAGATGTGCTACGTATTTCCGGAGATAGACAGATAGATTTGTTACAAGGCACAATTGGATAGGAAAGATAACTTAAATTATAAAAAAAATAGTATAATAACAAAATAAAACAGGGTAGAAAATAATGAAAGGAACAAAAAAATAAATACATAAATAAATAAATAATGTTAGAAGTATTGAGTTTAGATTGCAATGCCTTAATGTTTGTAAATTAATTATCTTCAATAAAAGATAAATAAATAAAAATAAAAAAAGATAGATTTGTTACATTTCTTTTGTGCAAATTTATGACTTTACATTTTTCAACAATATATGTGCTTGCTGCAAATATGGATAACCTACTGATTTTAATATTTTTAACCTTATTATTATTATTATTATTATTATTATTATTGTGTGTAAAGTGTGTCTTCATCATCAAAGCAATTACAAAGTATTATCTTAAAAGATAACAATCAAGCATAAAAAGAGCCAGCTCCAGGGACAACATTTAGTAAGATTAATATATCTGAAAACAAAGTGGTCTAAAATGCAATTACATGCATAGTAGTTTAAAAAAACAACACAATGATAATAATAACTCAATGATAAAAAATGAATAAATAATAAATAAAATGAATAAATAATAAATAAAATAAAATAAAATAAAATATAATTTAGGAACAACAAAATCAAGCGTTATTGTTTACAAACTTAATATGTGTATTGATATACACATGTATCAGTTTTCAAAACTTAGTAAAGTGATAATAAGATAGATAAGGAAGATAAAAACCTGAGTTAGAAAAGAAGAAGTGCAGTACCGTATATTAGGCATTTCTACTTTATTAGTAGAAATGAGATATTATTTACGCTACAGAGGATGAATCTATTTTCTCATTTGGAGCAATTTTGTTAATAGTCTGTTTATTGTCAATACTGTATATACTGCTCCTATTTTTATACTTCCTTCTATTTAAATGGTTCATATTTTGTTACACTTTGTGTAGCTCTTTTTTTTTAATTGTATTAGCTGATGCATCTTGTTTTTTGCACTATCCCCGTTGCTGCTGTACACTGCAAATTTCCCCACTGCTGGACTAACAAAGAAATTGCACAAGTGGAAAATTATATTGCACAATGAGAATGAATGAAATTCCACCTGAAAATATCAGGTTATTGTCATTATATTATATTATATTATATTATATTATATTATATTATATTGACATGTATGTTATTATTTAATCATTATTACTGACACTTATAACTTAACTTATAGCTTTTCAATTGTTTCTGGTCCATGATGTCAACCAAAAAATATTAATAGCATTTTAATGTTCCATTATATCATTGTTTGTTCTTTGTAATATAAGGTATTATATATTATTAAAACAAAAATTCCGACTGGTGGGATTCCCAAGCAAAGTCCCCCTTTCCGGAAGTGACGTAATGTTGTTATTATTCCAGGAAGAGGTCTGGGGGAAAGCACTGAACTGCGTCAACAATTGTTTTTGAGATATATTCGGATTTCTAGCTGCTGAACGACATGGCATCTGGGTATGTTTAAGCTTTATTTTATAAATGTGACTTACAACGCAGCTGTTGTTGATATTCCTCCCGTTTAACATGTGTTTTAAGAAGCTAATGTTAGCTCCAGAGACAGCGGTGCTAACTAGCTGCTGAGCTAACTCAGCCAGACATGATCACTGTTCTAACATCAGGCCTCTCAGCTCGTGTTCATCCAGCTGTTACCGTCGACTTCTACCAATATGTTTGATTAGAGTTATACATCAGAAGTTTGGTGATTGCTGTAGATGACAGCTAGTTGTTCAGTGGATCATCCGAGCTGCTGTTTTGACTGTCAAAGGCCCAATTACGTCGGACAAAATTATGTCAGCTGAGGCCAAAATGGAAGAAGATCCACCCTGAAGTAGGAAGTCTGACGGTGTTGTTTTTACTGTTAAGTTTACATAACAGTCAGTTTTTAGTCTCTGCTGTCATCTAGTTTATTGTGAATGATGTGGCACTTTAGTAAGATTAATATACCTGAAAACAAAGTGGTCTAAAATGCAATTACATGCATTGTAGTTTTATGTTGTTGTTTTTTTAAAGTAAAGTTATCTTGCCAAACAATGACTCAGATAAGAATGAATGTCATCCATCAAAATAAGTAACAATTCTTAATGTATCAGGTGTAAAGTGTGTCTTCTTCATCAAAGCAATTACAAAGTATTATCTTAAAAGATAACAATCAAGCATAAACATCCTAGTACTTAGTAAACTATGTAAAGTGATAATAAGATAGATAAGGAAGATAAAAACCTGAGATAGAAAAGAAGAAGTGCAGTACAGTTATGAGGCATTTCTACTAATAAATAACGTGTTTGTCTCTGCTGTCATCTAGTTTATTGTGAATGATGTGGCACTTTAGTCAGATTAATATACCTGAAAACAAAGTGGTCTAAAATGCAATTACATGCATTGTAGTTTTATGTTGTTGTTTTTTTAAAGTAAAGTTATCTTGCCAAACAATGACTCAGATAAGAATGAATGTCATCCATCAAAATAAGTAACAATTCTTAATGTATCAGGTGTAAAGTGTGTCTTCATCATCAAAGCAATTACAAAGTATTATCTTAAAAGATAACAATCAAGCATAAACATCCTAGTACTTAGTAAACTATGTAAAGGGATAATAAGATAGATAAGGAAGCTAAAAACCTGAGTTAGAAAAGAAGAAGTGCAGTACAGTTATGAGGCATTTCTACTAATAAATAACGTGTTTGTCTCTGCTGTCATCTAGTTTATTGAGAATGATGTGGCACTTTAGTAAGATTAATATACCTGAAAACAAAGTGGTCTAAAATGCAATTACATGCATTGTAGTTTTATGTTGTTGTTTTTTTTAAAGTAAAGTTATCTTGCCAAACAATGACTCAGATAAGAATGAATGTCATCCATCAAAATAAGTAACAATTCTTAATGTATCAGGTGTAAAGTGTGTCTTCATCATCAAAGCAATTACAAAGTATTATCTTAAAAGATAACAATCAAGCATAAACATCCTAGTACTTAGTAAACTATGTAAAGGGATAATAAGATAGATAAGGAAGCTAAAAACCTGAGTTAGAAAAGAAGAAGTGCAGTACAGTTATGAGGCATTTCTACTAATAAATAACGTGTTTGTCTCTGCTGTCATCTAGTTTATTGAGAATGATGTGGCACTTTAGTAAGATTAATATACCTGAAAACAAAGTGGTCTAAAATGCAATTACATGCATTGTAGTTTTATGTTGTTGTTTTTTTTAAAGTAAAGTTATCTTGACAAACAATGACTCAGATAAGAATGAATGTCATCCATCAAAATAAGTAACAATTCTTAATGTATCAGGTGAAAAGTGTGTCTTCTTCATCAAAGCAATTACAAAGTATGTATGTATTAAAAGAAAACAATCAAGCATAAAAATCCTATTACTTAGTAAACTTAGTAAAGTGATAATAAGATAGATAAGGAAGATAGCAACCTGAGTTAGAAAAGAAGAAGTGCAGCACAGTTATGAGGCAGTAAGGTGTTTGTCTCTGCTGTCATCTAATTTATCGTGAATGAGGTGGCACTTTAGTAAGATTAATATACCTGAAAACAAAGTGGTCTAAAATGCAATTACATGCATAGTAGTTTAAAAAAATAAAATAAAAAGTAAAGATATCTTGCCAAACAATGATAATGATAATAACTCAATGATATAAATGAATGTCATCCATCAAAATAAGTACAATTCTTAATGTATCAGGTGTAAAGTGTGTCTTCATCATCAAAGCAATTACAAAGTATTATCTTAAAAGATAACAATCAAGCATTAAAAAGCCTAGTACTTAGTAAACTTAGTAAAGTGATAATAAGATAGATAAGGAAGATAAAAACCTGAGTTAGAAAAGAAGAAGTGCAGTACAGTTATGAGGCGTTTCTACTAATAAATAACATTCAGTGTTTGTCTCTGCTGTCATCTAATTTATCGTGAATGAGGTGGCACTATGATTAGTAAGATTAATATACCTGAAAACAAAGTGGTCTAAAATGCAATTACATGCATAGTAGTTTTTAAAAAATAAAAAAAGTAGCGTTATCTTGCCAAACAATGACTCAGATAAGAATTTATTTATTTAAAAGGGATCCCCATTAGCTGATACCAATGGCACCAGATAGTCTTCCTGGGGTCCGAAATCAAGTACATTACATTTATCACATACATACTATATACAACATCATATTTGTGTTACACTTATAACATTCAAATTTTCCAAACATATATAAATTTCACATTCATACACATTTTCCACAACCATTTAGCCTCAAGGCCCATCATCAGGGAAAATTAACGTCATCCATCAAAATAAGTAAAAATTCTTAATTCAAAATGTCACTTTGGGGAAATAACTATCTGAATACATTGGTTGCTCAAGCCCTAAAAGTCTAACAAACAAAATCTTAAATTTGTCTTCATCATCAAAGCAATTACAAAGTATTATCTTAAAAGATAATCAAGCATAAAAAGCCAGCTCCAGGGACAAAATCTTATAGAATATAATAATTTGGGAACAACAAAATCAAACGTTATTGTTTACAAAATAAATATGTGTATTGAATTACACATGTATCAGTTTTCAAAACCTAGTAAAGTGATAATATTTTTTTTTTTTTTGCACTATCCCCTTTGCTGCTGTACACTGCAAATTTCCCCATTGCGGGACTAATAAAGGAATATCTTATCTTATATCTTATAAGATAATTAAGGAAGATAAAAACCTGAGTTAGAAAAGAAGAAGTGCAGTACAGTTATGAGACATTTCTACTTTATTAGTAGAAATGAGATATTATTTACGCTACAGAGGATGAATCTATTTTCTCATTTGGAAGAGCTGTTTCACTTTTGCTTCCGAGGAAAGACCCTATCGCCTAGCTCTTGAGGACGCCCTATCATATAGTCCTTGGCGTGCCTGTTGGTGTTATCAGTGTAACTGTGTTTCAGCAATCATGGATAGATACATGAGCTGAATTGGACCAATTAAAATGCCACTGAAGGCATCTTTATCTTAAGACAGGCACCAATACTACTTATAGGATGATACAGATTAGTTAAGTAGATTGAGAGGATGTATCTACAGTACAATCAACCTGTTGCATTGTTTGTCCATCATATGTTATAAAAAGTCATGACTTCTGTAAATTTGGGTTTCCCACTGACAAATGACCATACTGCTGGTCATACAGTATTAGAGCAACCTTTTGTCAACCTTGGAATTTTTTTAACTTTACATCTTGACAAGGACTTCCCGACAGTCCCTGACTAATCTGCCTCACACAGGGACAAGGCACAAGTCCATTAACCCAGTAGTCTAAAGACCTACAACTAAGCCAAATTTATACATTTGTAATTTGCATATAGGGAAGTTTATTCAAATCAGACATTCCCTCAATTGGGACAGAGATAGCATGCACTTCCAACATGTCATCTGTTTTTGCTGATAGAGCAATGTCCATCACAAAAAAAAAACAAAAAACAAATTGGTCTTGTGTAACTTTCAAACTACTTATTTCCTGAACAAATCTATTTAAAGGACCAGTGTGTACCATTTAGGGGGATCTATTGGCAGAAATGGAATATAATATTAGTAGTATGTTTTCTTTGGTGTATAATCACCTGAAAATAAGAGTTGTTTTGTTTTCGTTACCTTAGAATCAGCTGTTTATATCTACATAGGGAGCGGGTCCTCTTCATGAGTCCACCGTGTTGCACCACCATGTTTCTACAGAAGCCCAGAACGGACAAACCAAACACTGTTAACCTGTTCCTGCTTGGGCCAGAGTCGATAACGTTTTTTTCGCTAGTCCGTTAGTCGATGCCGCTCTCTCTCTCTCTTGCTTTACCACTCACGTCCCACGTACAGGTTGTACAGGTTTGTGTCAGGCACCGTAGCAATCCTCCACACTGCACACGGGAGAAGTTGTAATTTGCAACCTAACCGCGAGATACTGCCAGATCCTACACACTGTTCCTTTTAAGGCTTAAACAGAGTTTCTTAAATGTTGGGCCAATCAAAGATAACTCTGGTATTATGGTATTATCCATTTTCTTTTTTTGTCACTAGCAGACATCTGTTTACTGGAAATATTTATCCCATACACAAACGATTTGACTCAAGATTTAAGATAGAAATGTCCATGCACTGGTTGACATTCCTTGAAGATTGCCTGCGTTTAAGTCTAATGAGAAGCAGATTTTGATGGCAAATGATGGAACAAACATTTTAATATGGGTCTGGATTGAAAAGTTATTTCACATTCTTGAATAATTATTATATTTGCCATCTGACAACTACACATGGCTCTGTTTGAATATCAAAAATGGTTAGCCTGAGTAAAAACAAGGACATGTTTCCACTTTAAAATGTGTTAATAGCAATGTTACCGTCAACTAGACAGTTGATGGGACAAAATGACATTTTATTCAATAACAGTATACAGTAATGGTAGGACTTTAGTGTTAAATCAGATGTGTTGTATAGAACAGACTTGCGTCTTTACTTATTCTCATTCACTGGCAGGATCGGTATTTTTGGTTATTTCTGTGGTTATTATTGTGTCTAATCATATATTGTGTTGCTTTGTCTCTTTGTGTGTAGCCACTGCTGAGTGATTAATGGAACTGTTCCTGGGCGGGACTTTATTAAGCAACGACATGGACACGTCAAACTTTGCCCACGTCATCTTCCAGAATGTGGGGAAGAGTTACATGCCCCACGCTGCACTGGAGTGTCACTTTACCCTGACGCAGTTCATCAAACCAAATCCAAAGGACTGGGTTGGCATATTCAAGGTATTATAACACTCCTCAATGCATCATAAAAGCCTTAACAATAAATAATCTGATTATTAGTAGTTGTTGTAGTAGCAGAAGTATTACAATATGCGCTCTAATGACGAATAGAACATATTGTGCATGATGTATTGGAAGGTAAATGAGCTTGGAAGAGCGAATGGAGCGTTTTGACCCCCAACCGCACACTTCAGTGTCCCACATGGATCTTGTTATAGGAGCAGTAATTTATTTGAGCCTCATCTGTAGTGAATGGTGGATGTACACAGAAGCATATGGCTCCAGGCTCTTCTACACCAACAAGCTTTTTTATCTTCCGGAGATGAGACGGAAGCTGGAGTTAAATCACACCAGATCAAAACAAAATCTAACTAAAGGCTCTCTCTCTGTGCTGCAGAGTGTGCTTCTAGTGTTAAGAGGCAGAAATATACTTGTATCATGCACTTATACTGTAATGCCATTAAGCCAGCCAAGACAAACTGTTGCAGTTTCGCTGAACATGACAGATTTATAGTGTTCATATCATTGTAACGGTGATGAAAGCCATCTATTTATTCTGTGTCAGAGAATATACCTCTGTATACGGAGGTTTTTTTTGCCAAGTCTCACTGAGGAATGAGGTCACGTTAGGCTACTGGAGGTGGATCAGGTAATGTCTGGCTGTTTAAACACTGGATTCAGCACCCTGCTGTACGTAGCTGGATGCCTCATCACATTGTGTTTAGCCTCAAGCGAGGCACCAACCAGATCTTTAAAATCACTAATTTCTTGAGCCTCTAAAACACAGAGCCGAGCTGGAAAAGGCTGAGGGCAGGATCATAAATTGTGTAAATGTTCCTGGCAGTGCTGACAGATGAGACGTTCGGTTGCCAAGTTGTTTGCGTTTGTGTGCATAGAGATAACCTGGATACACTGTGCATCAGTGTTAGCTCCTTAACACATGCTTTGTTGCTATTGGCTCCCAGTCAAACCGAGTGAATTGGGTCTTGGATTGTTTGGAGTGCTACCACTTTTCTAGGTTATCTATTTGATAAAGATATGACTACAGTGCATGTACCGGATAAGTGATGCGGTTAGACTAGAAAATGTCGGTTGAAATGTAACTTGTCAGCACAGCTGTCAGTAATTTGGTTCAAAGATTTGGTTCAAAGAATGATCAATTTGAAGAATTACGACTAAATTGAATTATATTCACATTTTTAATTTAGGCTTTCACATGTCAACCCTAAAATAATTTATAAATTATACTCTTTCACTCGGATGGGAGACAGGTTTCTTGTTTGCACATAGACAAAAAGCAGCCGTTTGATGTTGGAGCGCTCACCGTACTGCGTGCGTGGTGCGAGCTGTTCCGGGGCTTCATGGAGGAATGTTGTTGGGACAGGTTGTCACAGCAGCCCAGGGAGAAAGCAAGCATAGCTTTATAATTAACCTGTCTTTGAGCACAACCTCTCCGTGTGATTCATGAACAACTCGCTCTTGGGATTTATACAGTTCTGACTGGCACATAGACAATGCATTACCTCCTGCAGCAACATTGCCACCGGCTTCTGTCAGCTTTTCTTGCAGAAGTATGACTTTGCTGGAATGCTGCGGAGGTGGTGTCATGTTTAAACTGAAAATAATCTGCTTGTATGTTTGGAGATTTTACTCTTGCAGTGTTGCCTGCGTTATCACTTCCAGTCCATTTTTTTTTTAACGGTGGCTCTACACCGTCTCGACCTCCTTTCCTCTCCTATTTATTCACATCGCAGTCTGTTGTAAGTGAAAGAGTTCCTCTCAGACTTTTCACCCACCACCACCTCTGCTGCTCTAATGAGTGGACTGGTAGGGGCTAGCCCTCAGTAATGACACTCTCTAACTAGGTGCATGTTTTAATTGCTTCCTGCTCTTTACTGCTGGAGGCTGGAACTGCACTGGTAACAATTGGGGGTTTTGGAGCAGCAGGGCCTTCTATCTCTGGCTCTGATGAACACTTGCAGTATTGTAGCTGCAGGCTTTTTGTACACAGGTTAAGAAAATCAACTGTCCAAAAAAAGCCTGTAGACATCAAAGCAACATCTGTTGCATAGATTCAAACGTGATCTGTCTGGCATGAATATTTAAAAATATCATTTTGGCAAAACTTTGAAAGTCACATCACGCAACATAATCCATGTTCTTTGGCATATTAGGCTAGTTTGTGGATGCTCGTGTGTGTGCCTGAGTGTGTGTGTGCACACTGAAAGCCAGCCAGCTCGATGTGATTCTGATTTTGTTTGACAGTTTTATGGCACCGGGCTGAAGTTATGGATGTATTTTCTGTACTCCCCCCAACCCCCCTCATTCGCCATCAGTTAACAACACATAAAATACGTATAATTACATTTTGCTTTTCATTTTCAAGTCACCTATGTATAAAATTTTCACCTATTTTCCTCTTCCTGTTAGAAATGAGTTATAGCTACATTTCCGCAGTTGGGCTCGTTCACGACGAGAGCCGGGCCGTACGCACGTACGTGGTGATGAGGAGATTCAGTAGTTCACAGAAATTATAATTAGATAATAGAAAAAAAGTCACAGTCTAACACTATCATCCCAACATAGATTGAAAACCCCCATGATTACCGTAATAAAACCAGTTTGAGATATTTTGGAAGTTTGGCACTGTGTGGATTGATTCTAGGAAGTCTCCTTGTTAATCCTCCATTGTTATTATCTGACACTGATGTGGCGAGAGAGAGCGTCTGGTTCAATGGATTCTCCACAATGTCTCACAGGTTGGTTGGAGCACAGCGAGGGACTATTACACATTCTTGTGGTCGCCTCTCCCTGAGAACTACGTGGAAGGCACCGCAGTCAACCGAATAGTGGTCTTTCAGGGTAAGATCATACCATCGTTTTCTATAACTTTGTCACCTTTTAATAACCGCATATCAGAGGGCTGTTCAGAGGATTGTTAAAAGTTTAATACTGAATCAGTGGGCTGAGTTAAATGAGAACCTTTCCCTACAGATCTGTTATGGTGTGAAAAGACATTTCAGTTTATGTGTTTTTTTATCTTTTATACTACTTTTTATAAAGTAATGGAGAGTGACATGACGGGGAGAAAGACTTATTTGCTTTTTAGAATTCAAACCCTGCACTTTTTTAGTTATACACACACTTATCTCAAAGTTATAACTGGCCTTTTGTAATAACTTTGTGTGCAGTTTAAGAGAAGCTGAGGTGAGTTTAGGGTTGTGGAGGAATATCTCATGCTTTGCTTCTCTGTTCACTGACTGGATGTCGATCTTCCCCCAGGATACTATGTGCCCAACGACGATGCCGAGTTCTACCAGTTCTGTTATGTGACCCACAAAGGGGAGATCAGGGGAGCCAGCACGCCGTTCCAGTTCCGCGCCAACAGCCCTTCAGAGGACGAGCTGCTGACCGTGGAGGATGAATGCAACTCCGACATCCTGGTGGTCACCACCAAGGCTGGCTACCTGGAGGTATAGTCTGCCTTAGCAGTGCTTACTCAATACAACCATGTTCTTATTTGGCTGTCACAATCCAGAACGGCTACTTCCTATTAGTTTGATAAGGACATTATGTTCAGCCGTGAACAGCTTGATATACTATCTGAACAAAGGGGACGTGAATTATTGTGTGAACTGACCGAACATCTTGAACGATTTATCTTTTTCCGTGCAGCAAAAGATGGAGGAGGCCATGAGAGAGAAAGAGGAGCTGGTCAAAAACATGGGCCTCCTGCAGCAGGAGAAGGAACAGCTGGAAGCGGAGCACCAGAGCCTGCAGAAGGAGTGCGAGCAGGAGAAGGAAACCTGCGCCCAGCTGAGAAGAGAGAGCCAAGTAAGCTGAGAGTCCATTTTTTGAAGGCAGAAAGGAGGGCCAGCAGAAAGGAGGGGGGAGACAAATGTTTGTTGCTGTTGTAAAAGTTTTGTCAGTGAAACAAGAAGTCTCGTTCCTTTCTGTTGTTTAGTAGAGTTGTTCCTTGTTGTTGATTGAGCAGCACATGTTTCTAAATGTGCTAAATTATATGATTGATAGTCTTCTCTAGTTCTTGTAGTTCTTCCAAGGACACTTTTACATCTGGCCAAACAGTCTCTTAGCACCCCCTAGCGAAAGACTGCAAATATGCAGAGCCATCCGAACTTGTGACTAAAAGTATAAATCACTCTCTGACAGATATGAATGTCTAAATTATCAAAGTTGTAATTCTGGGTTTTTTTTTATAGCATAACATTAAGTCTTAAAAGCGGTGTCAGTAATAATTCATATTGCCGTCGTCTGCCATAAATCTGCTGCTTTTAAAAACGGCTTTCAGATGAAAACGTGATTACAGATTTTGTGGCTGTTAATTTTATGACTATACTTTTATATGATTTTTTTATATGGTGTGAATATAAAGATTCCAAAACTCTTCCTATAAACAAACTGTAAAAAAAATAAATCATTTCCTTTTTGCTTTTTCCATGTCATCTTTTAAGCTTGAAAAGTCTGCATCGAGGGCATAATGTTCATTTTGATTTAGACTTGCATTTCAAAAGACAGTAAAAGTTTTATGCTCTACTCACGTTTTTTTCACATGCAAGAAATGGAAAGAAAGAGATGGAAAGCAATATACCAGGAAGCTAGCATTATTTTTGTCATGTTAGATTAACCCATGTAGATTTATGTTTTGGCCGTGGCACAAATTGGAGTAAATTATTTATTTTATGAATGAGAATGATTATTTAATTCGGTATTTCATTAGATCATGCACGTTACCAAACTGAAACATCTTTCTTCTGCACTTTATTTGGTCTTGTTGTTGTTGTTTTATTCCACTTGTTTCTAACATTATACTTTATTGTCTCCCCCAGGAGGTGCAGAATTCTTCCCGGGCCCTGCAGGAGGAGAAAGAGGAAGTGAAGAGGAGGCTGGAGGAGGCCACAGCCAGAGTTATACAGCTGGAGGAGGATCTGATTGGAGTCACCCAGAAGGGCCTACAAAAGGAAACTGAGCTGGACAGGTGAGTCCAAGATGGAGGGCTTGTTGCAGATAACATGCACGCTGGCTTGGGTGATCATCACATGTCTCCTTGTTTTATATAAAACCTATTGCTAAGTCAAGAAGGGAGGAAGTAGCTTTTGACCTTTGCGTATTTGTTTATTGTTTTATCTGCTAGAGGTGTCATAAAAACAGGGTAAACCCTAGACCATAATCTCTCTGGCCACTAATCAATTATTCCAAACTCTGAGTGTGAACATAGTCACTGTAATGCTTGATACAATTTGTAACTAACATGTGTTTATGACTTTTTCTTTAGTCTCAAGGATAGAGTGAAGAAACTTACAGCAGAGAAGGAGGCACTTGAATCTCATCTCAAGAATGAGAAAGATGAGAAGGAACTCTACAAGGTAATTTGCTGCTAGTATCAACACGTGTCTTCTCATAAAGATTAATAACAAAATAAAGGGTGTCAAGGTTCAGGTAGGCAGCAGCTAGGTGCTTTCACGTCACATGATCAGTATGTCAATGGGCTTGGCTCAGCACTGCTAAAGTACTGTTAGTGACAGTTTTGCAATCTGTACAGTTAACAATAGTTTTGTAATATTAGATTTCTCAAATTGGAGGTCCAGTTAATTGACTTTTTCCTGCTTTCCGCTTTTTACTACTGTGATTATTCTATATACTCTCTTGCCCAAACATTTATTCTAAAGAAGGAATGCCTTATTCTGTCTTCTTCTGGTCCGTCTGGTGTTTCTGTGCCTTTGTTGTGGTCGGCACTGCACAGGAACTGGGAGTGCCACATACTGTCGTGTCGCCACGGAAATGGAGCCAAAAACCCCATACCTAATTTAACTTGCACCATCACACTGGGGCCGTTGCACCAGGGAAAAAAACTTTATGGGCCTATCTCAATCTCTGTTTTGTAATTGAGGTCACGCAACATTTATTTTAATAGTCATATGTTCTTCGGTACATGATCGTGATTGGTGTTGTATAAATGAGGCTAACGCCAAGGACTTTATGTTTTATAACTTCTCTCGTGTTTTATAACTTCGTCTGTGTGCGTGTGTGTGTGTGTGTGTGTGTGTGTGTGTGTGCGACAGATTCACCTGAAAAACCGGGAGCTGGAGAACACTAAGCTGAGTGCAGAGCTGCAGATGCTGAAGTCTGTGGATGTGAACAAGGAGAACACCATTGCCCAGTTCAAAGACGAGGTGGGACGCCTGCAGGCGTGCCTCACTGAGAAGGAGAAACAGTACACAGAGATTCTGGCCAAAGTTCCCCCCTTGGTATAAATAATTTAGTTTTATTACAACACCTACGTAGATTTGTCATATGCAGTATTTAACTTGATTAATGCTTATGTCATAATAATCATGACTTAAGAATGATAATTTGAAGAATAGGAAAAAAATGAATAATGACACCTTTCTAGTGACCTTTACGGAAATTAAAAAAGCTTCACTGAAAACCTTTGACGTTTGTTCTGGCAGGGAGATATGAAGGCCCTGAAGGAGCAGCTGCGGCAGAAGGAAGAGCAGCTCCAGGCCAAGCAGCAGCAGTCCTCCCTGTTAGCCGCTGAGTTGAGGGACGCCTCCAGCACCCGCGACCGAACCATGTCTGAACTCTACCACATGAAGCTGGAGGCCGATGCCCTCCGCCAGGCCAAGGCTGAAGCTCAGGCCCAGTGCGTCCGCATGGAGCGCCTGGTGGAGCAGATGAAGGCAGAGGCCAAGAGGGAAGCTGTAAGGATGATTATCAATGTGCTCACAGGCTTTCTTGGTTAAATTAGCTTTACATGAAACAAGTATTTCACTACAGACCACTTATTATAATAATAGTACTGTATATTGTTGTCCAAACCTTTTCTAAGTATGCTCTGTTTTGCTGACACCAAACATAGCATATGTGAGAAAGTTACTGGTAGGAAGCAAAATAATGGAAACAGAAACAAAAAGTCCCACAGGGGGTTTTATTGTTTCTGCCTTTGAAGAGGGCTGTAATTCTTTCTACAGTTCAGACCAAGCCGGGTCTAAACTAAAAACAAAAAACCAAGACAACATCCTCCCCCTGATCAGCAGTTTCCTGGGGTGCATGAGCGCTCCACATTACAACAGATTTTTATTGATCGCCACGGTTTTACTGAAGAATCATTTGACAGCATCTCTTTTATTATAAAGGCGCTGATAGTACCTTAATAAGTATGATTGATCATATACAATATCTGTCTTGCAGTTGGCACATCACTGTGTTTGATGTCTGATCTGTTTTTTTTCTGTACTGTTTTGTCGTCACCAGGCCAAAGCAGCAGAAGAAGAAGCTGCTGCAGACCCGGCGCTTTTAGCAGAGCTGCAGAGAGAGGTGGAGGACCTGAAGCTGCGGCTGCACATGGCTGCAGAACACTACAAGGAAAAATACAAGGAATGTCAGCGACTGCAGAAACAAGTGCTTAGACTCTCTGATCAGCAAGGGGTAGGTCCCACCTGACGCTAGTCGACATACTGTATACTCGTGAAAGAACAGAACATCCCACGAAATGCTCTTAATATGCAGATTGTGCACCAATTTGCTGTCTCTGTCAGTTGTTTCTGTCTTCTAGTTGCATTTAGGTTTAATGTTCAACACGTATTTGTTCCTGCCTGTAGGATCTGAAGAGAAGCTCAGCACAAGAGGCCTCAACAATCCCTCTATCAGTGAGTCCAGACACATCAGTGCCAGGTACGTTATTATCCTACGGTGCCAAAGTGTAAGTCATGGAATGAATAATTGCATTTAAAACTGTAATCATGCCTTGCCAAACTGTCTGACTCGCCTTCATTTGTCTTCACAGGGAGTCCAGGTTCTGCTGATCCCATGCTGGAAGCCATCATCCAAGAGAAGCTCAAAGGCTTCAGCAGAGAGGCGTCCGACAGGAATGACAAGTACAGGAAATGCAAGCAGATGCTGGTGGTAAGAAACATATTATTTACGTCCCTTTTATTGGTCATGTGCCCCCCAAATTAGATGTTCAAACCCTGTTGTCAACGACTCATGTTCTCCAAAGGTATGATATACAGTATGCGCTCTCTGCATTGTAAGATAGAGGAATATGATAAAAAGAGCATTGGTTAATATCTAACTGCTCTTCAGGAGGAGAAGGAGCGTAGCTGCATGTTTGCTGATGAGCTGGCCAAGATGGAGGTGAAATTTAAGGAGCAACTGAAGACGAATGAGAACATGAAACTGCAGTTGGCAGCAGAGGAAGATCGCTACAAGGTCAGTTCAGACACTTAGCACTGCGGTCAGGCCATTCGCTGCCACTGATGCTCCGTCGCTTTCCAATCAGGTCTGTCTTTGGACACTTACTGCGTTTTTTACCGCTGGGTATGGCTGGTCTAGCTCAGGGATGGAGCCTTTGATGCTATCTCCCTCCCTTGAACAGAGCCGCTCTGACAGTGTTGTTTATGAGCAGGCCGATCTGTGAGACGACATTTTACTGCTGTTTATGTCAGACTCTGGAGACAAGCGAAGCTGGAGTCATCTCCAGTTGCCTGGCTAATGCTGTGCTTGGCTCAGGTCAGGCGGATATTTGCTTAGTGTCTCAGAGGAATTCAAACAGGTTGTTTTGCTTTGAGCGGTATCGGGCATAAATCAGTCCTCTGCAAAGGGAAGCCTTTTATGGCTGGGATCAATTAATGTCACGCACTGAGGTCTGAGAGTATTTCAATGATGCCGTTCTCAATCACGTCAGATGTTTGAGAATTGAAAATGTCTCTGTGTCTTGTGTTTACTCCAGAGCCAGGTAGCTGAGAAGGGACGGGAGCTGAAGGAACTGAAGGACACACTCGCACTTGTTGTGAAGGAGAAGGAAAAAGTGGAGGGGGTTAGTGACAGCTTTCATTTTCTCTTTTATAGACTTCTTCCACTCTAAAAATTCCTCGAAAAGTGCCATTCCCCTGCCATTTTCCCTCTCCCAATCTGGTCTGTGTTTAATATGCCTCTAATTGTAGAAGCAAAGTAAATGAGTTCTTATTTTCCATTCCATTACTCTGGACCACAGCGAGGTCCTCACTGACCTAAAATATTGCTTCGAGGTAATGCTGTTACAGCTAAGAGGAGCAGAATGACCCAATTTGAGGTTTAGACTGTAAATTAAATTGGCGTCTGCAACTAACATCAATAAAACACAGCGTCCCGATCCCTTTGAAAACGAGAAGAGTTTCTGTTTTAATGAAGGCACTAATTAAACTGTTTGTGTGTGAGCGACAGAAAAAGCAAGAGCTCGTAGCTCAGGAGCTGTTGTGTGATTGTAAGCACTGATGTATTGCTTGCCTTGAAAGACATAGAGAGATGAAACCAGATATTTAGCTCCCTCAGAAAACCTTTTTAATGTTTAAATTCTGCTGTTTCCTTCCCCAGGGGCTCCAGAAGGGCAGCAGCAGCAGCAGGAAGGGAGATCAGGGGGCCAGTGAGAAAACCAGTTTGGAGAGTATCCAGTCCAGCGTGCCTTTATTCCTGCAGTACCCTGTCCCTTACACCCAGGATGCCCCCACCCCCCTGCTGGTCTCTCAGAGTCCCAGCAAGCTGCATTTTGGGAACCCTTACTCCATCTCAGACTCAAAAGGTTGGTTTCCTTTCATAATACGTTTGTTGAAAACTCTCCAGTAATAATTGACTTGTATTTACACCAGTTATTTCTCTGCATTCTTTCCCCTGCAGATGAGGAAGATGGGGAGTTCTCAGATGACCAGCTGCTCAGGCTGCCCCCTGTGGGCCCGCCCTCCTGGGACAGTAATGTGGTGTGTATCCAACCCACCCGCAACCACAGCCGGCCAGAAGGCCACGAGGAGTCCGAGGAAAAGCAAAACAACAACAATGTAAGCCTCTCGGACTGTCCCGTCTGCGTTGTCTTTCTCATTCATTTTCACATTTGTGTTAAACATTCACTAATCATAAACTCTGTCAAAAAACCTCTCTCTTTCTCTCAGGGTAATACCAACGAACAGCCCGCAGCGACCGAAACTCAAAGCCCATTTGTGACCGATGGACAAACCGCCTTCTGCTTTGATCCCAGGTAAGCACACCCTCGCATGCTCAAACTCCCATAAATGCCATACGAGTTTGCTGCACCCTACGTTTTCTTAAACCTGTGCATTGTAACATGTGTAAAGTGTTTGTTCTGCTGCACAACCCCCCTTTTGTTGGTGTTAGTCAAGCAGCGGGGCCACCCACGTCGCATCAGACAGATGCTCTTTATTAGCCCGCGCTCCTGGTTTTAGCCCACATCATCACTTCACCGCTTATTAACGTGAGCTTTCTCTCCACCCCCCTGCCTTTTTCTCTTCTCCCTCTCGTGTGCTAGCATGGACATGAAGCGATGTCCACTGTGCGAGGTCATCTTCCCACCCAACTACGACCAGAGCAAGTTCGAGGAGCACGTGGAGAGCCACTGGAAAATCTGCCCCATGTGCAGCGAGCAGTTCCCGCTGGACTGCGACCAGAAGGTGTTTGAGAATCACGTGCTCACCCACTTCGACGGCCACCCGCTCAACTTCGAATAGAGAGAGAAAACGGAAAAATCAGCACATCCGGTCTGCCTACTTCCTGTCGCCACTGAAATAAATCACTCTGCACTCTTTTTCTGCATGTAATGGTGTGAAGATCCACTCTTTAGGACTCCTATACTGACTTTCGCTTTGTTACTTCAACTTAGAGAAAACACTTTGAAGTGATGTGACATTTTGAAATGACATTGTAATTCAGTGTACATGGCGGGGCTACTGAAGCAGCATTTCTTTTATAGGTGAAAAGGTTTCCCTTCATTTGGATTTAAAGAATAATTTAGGGGGGATAAGACTGTTCTACGTATATATACCGACTTTAAATTGACTCTGTCAGACTACAGGATGTAACGAATCAGGGAAAGAGATAAGTGTTTACCAAACTTACATTTAAAACATCCAACCAAATGGTCCCCCCCCCCCCTTAAACATCACTGTACAAGTCATTTTGCTCATTCTTTATAGAAAGCAGCCTTGGTGCACTATATGCAGTCAGGGAGGAATCTTCAGTGATTACATTCAGACATGATAATACAGTATATCATCAGATCATTTATTTTAGAATAATTAAAGCCAATATCGTGAAAGCATTGATACTTTGTGTATGATATAGATTTGTTTTACGTTAGGTTTCCTTTTGTTTTGATTTTAAATATTTCATTGGGTTTATGTGTCCGAACCTTCATATCATCCGCTAATCAGTGCATGCTGAGCTTATGTTAAATTCCCCCTTCTTCTGTTTTCTTCTCTTTTACAGTAATAAGTTATTTCACTCATAGAAATGTTTCATTTGTTAAGTGAGTTTCATGTATCTAATAAGAACTAATAAAGTCTGTTTGAATCTGATTTGTGTTCACATCACACAGTTAATGACGATGCAGGAGTCTTTAGGCACACATCAGAGGACTTTTTATTCTAAATGTAACAAAAGTTTTACATGAAGCAGCTTTTTGAAGAAATACAGTACATCACCAGTGTTTCTCCAAACAACCTCTGGTGTTGTCTTTTCATACACATTATACTATTGTTGTTTTTTTAAACTCCAGAAACATATGAAAATATAATTTAATGCACTTAACACATAACAATACATTCACTGTACACTATATCAAAGACTTTTCCTCCGTACTGGCAGTACAATACTGTCACAATTGGACCGTAGTTCATTAACACTAACATCCATGCAGTGAAGATGTTTACCTAATGGCTCAAAGTTGATAAATCCCCAATCTTGTGGCATTTAATGATCTGCGGTTCATTACTTTCGGGGATTAAATGGGGGTTGTACTGACGTGTTTTTTATGGCACACAGTAGGAGCCGCCATGTGTTTATCTCACAGCCCGACATAAATGTGCTAAATACATGGCTAACGTCGTTCCCCCGGCTTTTCTTCTATCCATGACAAACACAATCACATGGTTTCAAAAGAGCGGGGAGTCGGTGAACAGTCTGGGCTGAGCTGTCTGCGTAACGTCAGCTGAATTAGTTCGAACTGTCAAAATAAAGCCATACAAAGATCTGCACTGATTGGAATGGTTTACAATTCAAGGCAACTACTGTACATACAGAAATCTCACAATACTGGAAACACTGGAGGTTTGGTATACGTCTTCCCTTGGAGCAATGGAGAACTTGCGAACTTTCTGCTCTGAAGGCCTTTTGACTCGTTTCTCGGTAGCTACTGTACAAACACCAGAAACGAGATGTTGGCAAAAAATGCTAATTTGTTGGCAACTTGTTACAAAAAAGTGCTTCAATCCCTCACTGTTAAAAACAGCACAGGGAAACTGCTTAAGTCTTCAGGAAAGTGACCGGGAACATTGTGACACACAAGAGTTCCCATGATCCCACTGAACAGCATCAATACTATCAGAACACTTGGGCAGGATTGTGGTGCTGAAATGCTTGCAAACGTCACCTGAGATCATCCTTTGGTGCTCACACACAAGTGTTTGCAGTAAAACAGATGAAAAAAGGTTTTGGAACTTGTGATATGAACGGAAAAAGTCAAACTGATTATTAACATTAAATCTGATAAGAGAATGAAACACGTTATACTGCACACATTCTGATTGTTTTCATTTACCTCTGTCCCATTTTTTAGGTTCAAATGAGACAGAAGCAAGGAAATGGTGCCTCCTTTCTGTAAAAAAAAAAATCTTTCCTCAGTTTCCTCTGACGTCACACTGCCTGTAAAGCAGGATGTACATGCAAGGCTACTCATGATTTGGTGTGGCTAGTCTACAACGAGCCCTCATCATCAAACGAGCACCATATGTCGAAAAAAAAATAAAGTCAAATAGATAAATGATAGCTTAAATGTGCAAAATACAAAACTGTGAACTACATAAAGATTTAACATTCAGAATAAAAGTTAAGGATGAATAATAACACATTTATACCATGCAATCAAAAATAGTGTCATAGCAAAGTGGGGTAAGAGAGAGAGGAAGAGGTTTTAAGGGAGGGGGCGGGGGGGCGGGGGGGGATGAATGAACGGGGTGGAATGAGAAACAGCCATTGCTGGTGATGGTGGTGGTCAGATGGTCGGGAGATGGCCTGAGGGAGAGTGCTGGTCGCTCACTCCATCACTACTGCTGCATCTTGCGGATGATGTCGGTAGAGATGGGCGGGTGGAAGTTGATGGTGTGGTGGCGGAGACCCTGAGACGTTTTGTAGCTCTTCCCACACCGGCACTTGAAGGGTTTGCGCACCCTTATCTGGGTACGGTGGCCGTTCTTGGCGTGATACTTGATCCCGTTCACATTCTGTAACGAAGCAAAGAATATGACACTCAACCTTCACTTTGGCTGAGTTTCCCACATCTACCTCTTACATTTTACTAATAAGAAGTAACATGTACAACTGAGCTTTCCTGTAACTATTTTTTTAGATTAGATAGATGCATTTCGAACATGTAACAAGTAATGAGAAATCAAAACAAGAATTACCATTAAAATGAAAAGTGAAATTCTAAAGGAACAAAGGAATAAATAAATATTATATGTTCGAAAATGAGCGGGCAGAAGTCAGTGGTGGAAAGTAACAAAGTACATTTACTCAAGTACTCTACTTAGGTACAATTTTGAGGTACTTGTACTTTACGTATTTCCATTTGCTGCTACTTTATACTCTTTATACTCTAGATTTTATTAGTTATTACTACTACTAATCTACCCAGTTGTGCACAAAGTATCTAAAATTGGCTCCACATTGAATAATTACAACATTAAAATGTATTCATTAGTGACAAAACACAATAATATAATATATAACACTATGAAAGGAGCCATTCTGCATGAGTACTTTTACTTTTGGTATATTTTGATGGTAATACTTTTGTACTTTTACTTAAGTAACATTTTGAATGGAGAAGTTATATTTGTAACAGAGTATTCCTACACTGTCATACTTCTTCCACCTCTGGCATAAGTAAACATTTATAAGGTCCTTCTATAACTTCAATAATGAACTTAATGTTTATCACATAGACACATAAATAATCATCTTAATATATAAAATAACAACAATCACATCAACAAGTGTCACAGTCCTGAGACAAGGCCCTTTCCTCATCCCTGTACCTCTCAAAAACATTTTTTTTAATACATTTTAATATCTCTTACGTACATATAAATAAAAAAGAGGTTGCTTGTTGACAGTAGGCTATAGAGAGGAAATCAAATGTCTTGTTCTGCCCCTAAACAGATGCCTAATGCTGCCTCAGACTAAGTCATCGCCCATAACCCTGTCATTCACGTCAGCATTGCAATTTTCTCAAGCTGCACATAATTTATTCCGACCGCACATGCCAGATGTGAACGGAAAATCCTGTAAAACTCCACATCACTGAAGTGGACTACATGTATGCATCTATGTTGACATGCTGTAATGCTCGACTGATTTTCCATTGTCAACAGCAGGGACTCCCATTTTTTGATTTTTACACAAATCACAAATCTCACACATTATGTCTCATCTATAATGTGTGGATGCTGAGTCAAGCCTACCTTGTATCTCTTTTTACAGCCTGGCACGGGGCATGCGAAAGGCTTCTCGTCTCCTCCGTTCATGCACATAGAACTGAGGATGGACTCGGAGCTGATGGCGCTCTCTGTGGTCCACGACTCATCACTGTCAGACTCCTCAAAGTCTACCTCCTCTTCATCACACTCGCTACCTGTGGGAGGGTGAGAGACAGGAAGTCAAACAGGAATTGACTCAGGGCATCACGAGCAGACATGCAAACTGTTCTCCACGGAGCTCTGATCTATGCACACTTGATGACTAATCTGTGTGAGATCGATGAGATCCTGGCCTTTGAGCTTTCAGACTCACAAGCGTGGACCGTTCCCAACAAATGCTTTGGGGCAGTGTTAAAGTAATCTCTACTTTATGTGTTACAGTGCCCAAGAAGTTTCCGGAAATATGCCAGTTGTGGGAAAGAATGTTTGCATTTTATTGAGGTCTTGCGGTTTGAAAAGTTTCATCAATTAATTAAAGATGTTATGCCAGAAGACAAACTAAAAAAACCACGAGAGCAAAAACAAGGCGAAACAAGGACATGAGTACATGGGAAAACATTACAAGGGAAAGAACTAGAAGTTTTTTTTCTGTTATGTAATGTACACTGTAGTCAATTAGACTAATCAGCCGGACTATGAAAGCTGCCCCTCTTTCTCTGTAGCTTGAAGCTCCTAAACTCTCCTGCTGATGCTTTTACTTACAGGGTAATTCATTTATATAGTGCCAAACTTTCAGCCCTGCTCTGGAGTCATAGATGTTGAGTTCATTAACCGAGTGATGGAAAACATTGAGATGTAACTAACAAGTTAATAATGAAATATCACATAACAAGGGAAGAATTTTTGACAAGCAACACCCAATTATATCATTTCAATTTCAATTAGCCGTTAAAGCCATTACAACTGACAACATATAATTTTAAAACTGAATAAAGGGTGAAGATATTATGTGCTCTCTGATAGTATATCTTGACATTAATTTCAGCTGTTACAGCTTAAAGGTGAAGTGTGTAGGATTTGGCAGCAACTAGTGGTGTGGTTGCAGATTGCAACCAACTGGGTATCCCTCTACTCACTCCTCCCTTTCCAAGACTGCGGTAACGTGAGCCGCCGAGTGCAAATCTGCGGTAACCCCATTCGCCTCGCTCAGAGGCCATCCATACCATAATAACACTACTTAAGGAGCAACAGAAGTCATGCGGCGGCTGGCGGTACCACAGTTCTGCACTCTGCAGCTCACATTGCCACAGTTTCACAAGCATGTCGGAGAACTACGGAGGCCTTCAGGTTACGTAAAAAAACGCAAAAGGCTCTCTCTAGAGTCAGTGTTTGGTTTGTCCGTTCTGGGCTACTGTAGAAACATGGCGGAGCAACATTGGCGGACTCCGTGAAGAGGACCCACTCCCTATGTAGATATGAAGGGCTCATTCTAAGCTAACGAAAACACACCAATTCTTAGTTTCAGGTGATTATACACTAATGAAAACATAGGTATGAATATTATATTCCATTTCTCATAATAGATCCTCTGAAATGTTACAGACTGCTCCTTGAAGTAAGAAGTAAGAAGACAAGGGGAGCAGCCTTTTGTGATTCTTATTTTATCCCTTAAGAGGACATTCAATATTTGCCTCATTGCTCTCCTTCATGATATAGGAGGGTGAGAGCACTATGTATCTAAACTGATTCAGATTGACTTCAGCAGGGTGGATGCTTGCCTTAACGGTGTCTTGAAAACGGACCTCCCCGATGAATATCGGTCTCCTTCACTGCTACACCACTCTGCTGCTTGCTTAATAAACAATGCATAACATGTATTTCACTGCCATCAGTCACTCCATTCTGGATCTAACTGGAGAGGTGAGTGTGTTAAGGTTGGTTATGTACCTGTAGGCGTGCTGCTGCGGAAGGAAGAGGAAGGGGTGATGGGTGGGGTGACTGGAGGGGTGAGGTTTCCACTGGTGTGGCGAGGCGGAGTGGAAACACTGCTGCGCGACAGACTGCCTGTCAGAGACAGTGACAACTTGGGCTGCACCTTCTTCTTCAGGGTCTCGTGTTCTCGCCGCGCAGCATCTGTCATGAACCTGCCGTTGTGGGAACATAAGACCGGTCAGGGTTTCTTATGAAAAGAGGGTCATCTCATTCAGTTTTCAATACTTGCTACTGTTCCCTGATGTTTACAAAGTTCAGTATTTGCTACTGTAGAACACATGTTTGAGAAAAAAAAAACATAATTGGCTCTATTCCCATCAAAAAAACCTTACACCAGGGTTTATGACGGATAGTAAAGTCTTTGGTAAATGCGCATCATAAAAATGAAATGTTAACGTAGACATTGTTAAAACAAAAGTGGAATTAACAAATTAAGCGATAACCACATCAAGATGTGTTTGTGGAGGCAGGGAGACAGCGGCAGACCTTCTTGTTCACTGGCTTGTTGCATAAGGCTTTTAAAACCACTATTCAAGCACCATATCAAAGACGACTGGGATGAACCTAGAGCAATAAAAATAAAACAGCTACCAAATACTGAAGTAATTCATCTAAGCAATCCACCAGATGACATTTGACATTGCTGGTAGAAGAAGCTCATAGGAGCAGACACAGTAGTAATACTCACTGATGTAGAAGACTCTTGTAGATAAATCTTTACGGGGTCAAAGACTAATAACATCGATGTCATAATTATTATAAGTAGATTTACTTATATTAGAGTTACTGCACGAAAAAGTGGAAATTCAGCTGTTTTCTTTCCCGGTAATAGTTCATACACTTCTTTACCTGTTGACGTAGCTGAGGGCGACATATGTCGGCTGCTGCTGCTCCTGCTTCTCCAGAAGTCGGGGGTCTGTGTCTGAGCAGACGAGAGAGACCGTGAGTGGTTAAATCTTGTCATATAAGGCAATATTGAGAAAAGCAGTGTGCTTGTTTTTTGTTTTTTATTTTGCAGTTTTCTGTTTTTTCTCCCTATTTGGTACGGCCAGTTCCCCCCAGCGCTGCAGTCTTTGTGTCACTGGGGAGGATGAAACACACAGAGATTCACAAGATATCCCCCCCAGATCCTACCCTTCTCCAAACAAGCATCCTGACCAACCAGAAGTTACTGGTGCGGTGACAAGGATCCCTAACTGGCTTCCGAACCATAACTCTCCCAATTGTTTTCAATGAAGTGTACTACCTTGCCTTGAATGTCCTTGCACTGCCCAGGCACAGATGGTGCAAAGGTGCAGGGATGTGGTACATTTCATTGACTTTATTCATGTTTAAAGGAGGTGCAATTAAACTACAGATTTTTTGTTTTAAATGTTAAAGGTGCAAAATGCGAGATTGGGAGCATTTCTATTGCCTCCGCATGGCTCTCAACATGGCGACGGCTGAGCTGCTGGCTCGCAGCTAACGGTGCTAACAGTGCTAACAGTGAAAACAAAGGCAACACTGCTGATAGAGCTAACAGTGTTAGCCTGGGGGGGGGTACCGGAGCGTGGGTGCCACGTTTCCGCAACAGTGCCGTCGGTTGCGATGCACGAACACACACTAAAAGCACGTGCTGCCGGCTTGGATTTGTCAATGAAGCACAGAGATACTCTGATTACAACACACACAGTGAGAAAACGACTTCATTCTCTACTCAGGTAGACATGACTCCTCTTTATCTTTACATAGCAAATATTTGTGTTGTTTTTTGTTGCTATATTAATGCTCTGGATATTGTATAGAGCACCTTTAAACTGTATTTTTAGTTAAGTAAAATTCTTGAATTCAGAAGTTTGTATATTTTGTTAAATGGAAAAAAGGAGTTAGTAGAAACACATGTTAAAATAAGATATCCAAAAAGTATTGTTTAAGTTAGTGACTGGCACCAATATTGGAGAATGTCGAGGCATAATCAAGACATTACAGATATTTATTGATGTTGTGTGTATCCTACTTTTAGTTCCAATATTTTACAATTTACTCACTGTGATTGTTAATTTCTTACCTGGTAATCACTCAAAATGAGCTCTCGAAACTGTTTTAAGTGGATTTAACTTCTCCTTAGGTAGAGCTAATCACAAAAAACATGTACTCATCTTGTCCTCTAGAAGCCATAATGACACATCTACGCATGTAGACAAAAGCTAAAACTATTCTTAAAAGCAAATACCAACATGGAGATGTACACTTGTGACTGAACTTTTGCTCTCTGCTACCTTCAAAAACCCTACATCGGTGAATAGTGCCCTCAGTGGCAACCAGTAGCAGACTGTGGCTGAACTGGGTGAGTCCCAGGTATGCATGTGTGTGCATGAATGAATGTGAGGAGTTGGGCTGTCAAACAGCATGCATGCTCAGCTGACTCCACGAATCAAGACTAATAAAAACTGTTTTGTGAAAATAATCAAAATGCAGGATATTGTGCAATGCGCAGTACAATTAGTTGAAACATGATGTCATGCACCACTGTCTAGACTTGCAGTCACTGTTTCCAAGCTGATGCTACGTTTCTTGACTTATTTCCTCTGGATCTATGTACACTTTTTTTCTATTAGTTGAATTAATTGCCCTCTGTGCTCTTTGCTGCATGATTAGGCTACTTCACTGTTGGTTAAAAACACAGGATCCAGTCTGTCTGAAGCTATAATCTGCTACACTGTTTACTTTGATGGAGAAAGTAATATATCGAGTGCCTTGTCTTTTGAATTTCCATGGCAAAGACGCCACATTGCTCATACATGACCACACTTGACACATACTGCGTTTTCCCATGCTGTGCTCCAGACATTCATCTTGCTCAGCAGTGCTAAATGTACAACAATAGCCAATCTCCACACCCTGAGGTGAAGCGGGTCTGACTTCAAACGCTCTTCCCGCTGCCGTCCATGTGGGAGAAGAGAGATGCCCCATAAAACAACAGTGTCTACCACTAACCAGCTGAGCCTCCCTGTCTGCCTCTGACAGAGCTGTGAAAGCCTGCAGCCCCATGTGGTCAAATCTATTGCTTGTTTCCATCCACAAGCTCATTTATACACAACACTTACACCTAGGGCTATTTGTAACATTAAACTTTCAAATGATGCCACAGTGAGTGACTACACTGAAGCTTTAATAGAATCTGTATATTCAGCAAACAGAAAACAAAGCAGCAGCCCAGTCCTAGTTGATAAGATTTAAAAATGGCTGTGATAGAAAACATGTGGAAATAGTGTAATTAAAGTTGTCTTGTTTAAAGGGATAAGCAACACCTTTAGGAGGCTGTAATAACCCCCTGAGTCATACTCCATTACTTCCACAGTGTTGGGCTTTTCCTCCTGTTTGTTTGTTTGCCTGGAACAAAAACACCTAAAACAGCTGGACAGAAAGCCCTCGTGCCAAAGAAGAACTGATTAGATTTTGATAATGCTCTCTGATTACCACCATTAGATGATGATATATTCTTTACTGTAATGGGGACAGAAAATAGAGGTGTCTGAAGGGACAAGATTAGTGCTAGGAATCAAACGTCAATACCAACTGAGATGCAGCTGCAGCATCAATTATCAATAACTGTAAAAGTATTGACAATTGGCATTAAATACATGGTCATATTTAGTCTTGTTTACTTATGATTTCATCACACATTTACCATACTTGCCAACCTTGAGACCTTAAAAATAGGGAGGATTTAAAAACCAAAGTGAGGGGTCTGGGGGTTCTTCCAGTTTCAGAGAATTTGTTTCCTGCATTCTGTTGACTTTTAAAGAATGAAAATAACAAAATAATGCAACAGCATTTTATGTTAAATAGGCCTACTTTTAATTCTCAGGAGAGAAAATGTAATAATTCACCCCTCTGGAATGGATTTGTGTGAATCTCTGGTATAAACTAGGCTAATATTCATCAGTTTTTATTCATTTTGTGCCCTTGCTTGAGTATTTCTTTCTCTCAGTACTCTCCATTTCTCTCTCCTTCTCTCACTCACTGAAGGCCCTTTAAGACACAATGCGACAATAGCACCAACACTCATTATTTCTAATGGCTTGCGCCACACCACAAAAGCTTTTCACTGCGTCGAGCAAAGCCCAACTTTGGGCGCTGCTTGCGGTGATGTGCGGCGAGCGCAGTTGAAACTGCGTTGTAACTGCGTTGTGTCACAAGCATCTCTTCCACCGGGAAACGAAATTAGGTGTAGCTGTATTGTCGTACGGGTGGAAAGATTAGGGCTTATACACGCAGTACAGTGCCAGAAACAGTTTGAGATGTTGTTGACATGAAAATGTGTCATGTGTCTCTGCATGGCTCTCAACATGGAGACGGCTGAGCTGCTGGCTCTCAGCTAACGGTGCTAACAGTCAACACAGTACAAACAATGGCAACACTGCTGATAGAGCTAACAGTGTTAACCTGGGGGGGGAACCGGAGTGTGGGTGCCACGCTTCCGCAACAGTGCCGTCGGTTGCGATGCACGAACACGCACTAAAAGCACGTGCTGCCGGCTCGGATTTGTCAACAAAGCGCGGAGAAACTCTGATTACAACACACACAGAGAGAAAGCGACTTCATTCTCTACTCAGGTAGACATGACTCCTCTTTATCTTTACATAGCAAATATTTGTGTTGTTTTTTGCTGCAATAGTAATGCTCTGGATATTGTATAGAGCACCTTTAAACTATATTTTAGTTAAGTAAAATTCTTGAATTCAGAAATTTGTATATTTTTTGTTAAATGGAAAAAAGGAGTTAGTAGAAACACATGTTAATATTCTTTAAAATAAGGTATCCAAAAAGTATTGTTTAAGTCAGTGACTGGCACCAATATTGGAGAATGTCCAGGCATAATCAAGACATGACAGATATTTATTAATGTTGTGTATATCCTACTTTTAGTTCCAATATTTTACAATTTAGTCACTGTGATTGTTAATTTCTTACCTGGTAATCACTCAAAATGAGCTCTCAAAACAGTTTTAAGTGGATTTAACCTCTCCTTAGGTAGAGCTAATCACAAAAAAACATCTACTCATCTTGTCCTCTAGAAGCCATAATGACACATCTATACATGTAGACAAAAGTTAAAAATATCCTTAAAAACAAATACCAACATGGTGTATAAATTTAGTACACCCACATCTATAAAGGAAACACACAGCGCAGACTGCACTCTCTATTTCAACTACTGGCTTAATTCTGTCAAGGTGAAAGTTGATGTTGACTAGTAAAAACTCAACCCAAACCACATTTAAGTATAAACGAGGAAGCATACATTTTAGAGGTCTAACAGGAATCTAAGTCAACAAACCAATGTCCGTCTTACTGAAAAGTAGACACGGGCGACGAAAGACGCATGGCACCATCCACTCTGTGGTTACGGCCAAGCCGCTTGGTCAACGATGAAATAGTGGCGAAGTTTTATGATACTGGCAGGTAGGCTCTAAGAACAGCTTAAACCTCAGCGCCTGAGGCTCAGGAGGGTTCTCTCAAGGCCTCAGTCGTAAGCAAGTGTTTCATTAACAGTGGATTTATCCCCAATGAGAAGGACAGCACACCTCTCTCTACTCTCCAGCCAAAGTCATGGAAACACAGAGTAGGAAAGACATAACGGCACTATTCCCCTGCCAAAAGCCAGAGGCAGTGCAGAGGCTATTCTGAGCTGCTGTGTGTTGGTATGTGTGTGCGTGAGTGCACAAGAAATCCCTCCTAAGATCCCTAATGAGACTCTAGGAGTGGAATGGCAGCCTGCTCACAGAGCGCTCAAACAGCAGTGGATCAATCTGTTCCCACACACTGTAAATCACGCACACCTCAGGTGGGGACTGGGGGCGAGGGAGGCCTGCAGGGGCCACTTCCCCCCGCAGACTCTGCTATTCTTTTGGGGCCACCAGCAGTCAAGGAGAGGGACGAAGCAGGCGCCTCAAGTAGAGATGAGAACCACCTCTAATCAAACTACACAGGTGGTCCACCTTGGTGGCCGACTATTAGAGGCCTTCTGGGAAACAGAAAAGGGCATTTATTCAACATCACTAATTCCAGAGGCAAACAATCGGTTCCTTATCAGCCCCAGTGATTGTTTAGAAGTGAGGTGTGGGATGAAAAAGAGAAAGGTAAACAAGAACAGATCTATGTATAATTAATCTATAATAAAGCTCTTCAAATTTTGGATTTTCACTGAAATATACTAAGATATTTTAAAGATGTACAAAAAAATATTATTTACTCTGAAAATCTAAAATGTTCACACGCAAGGTGTCTTGTTTTTCCAGCAAATTCCATTTTCTGTAAATTGTAGTTCACAAACTGTCGCAATGTGTAAGAAAGCTGCTGAAAAACCTTTAAGTAATTAAAAAAACATTTAGTGAAACTACACCCAGTCTTAGAAATGGATCATGTTTCCATCCAGAGTTTAGTGTTTCTTATCTATTTTTCTTAATATTCAAAAACCCTGATGCGTTTCTCTTTAAAAAACAATAATATACCCTATATTTATTTCCCTTTTTACCCCTTCATATTTCTCATTTCATCAAACCTGCTTAGCCTTAATGCGACCTTACTTAAACCTTACTTTATAAGCATTGACTATGCCTATTGTTAGTGTCTATGTGTATGTGAGCGTATACTGACCGAGTCAGTGGCTGCAGTGTATGAGTGCAGAAAACATGATGCAATAACATGTTCTCATTAGGGCCCCTGTGACGGCCTGCAACAGGAAACCAAGGGACGATCACACAACAAACCTTCCTAAGGCAACGGGGGAAGTGACGCCTGCTGCCCTCTCATAACGCCCTCCACGACCCTCTCCCTCACGCACACACACACACACAAACACACACACACCAGACGCACAGCTCCCTCTCTCATTTCCACCAGTGTCTGGCTCTCCCCATCCACCCTCATGGCCAAATGCACTGTGGGGTAGAGCGGAGTGGTGAGCATTATGGTGACATGTTTATGGCGGCTGTGAGCAGCGGGGGACATTACCAGGAGTGGTGGCACAGGTAATTCATTACGATGTGACCTCTGAGGAGGAAATGAAACGGAGTCAAGATCCATGTGTAAGCTGCCTTCGCGGGTTACTGAAAAAAAAACCCAGGGAGGTTAAAATGATCTATTGTAAATATGTTTAGCACAGACAGCAACCTAAACGTATACATGTGCACTACAACACATGAAGACACATTTGTACAAACACACGGGGAAATACAAGGGGGACACGTATAAAACACACACAGTTATTGCTGCTCATTGCAGACGTATTGGATTTGTGATATGCATTAGTGCAGCAACTAAAGATTATTTTCCGATTATATTCTCTATTTATCGTTTAATGCTCGGCCAGGTGACTCTTGAAAAAGAGATTTTAATCTCAACGAGACTTTTACCTGGTTAAATAAAGGATATACTGTATATATAATGTACAAAATGTCCAAACAATTTGAGTTTCTCAGAGCTCCAGACGACTACAATTGCTTGTTTTCTCTGACCAACAGTCCAAAACCCAAAGATATTCAGTGTACAATAGGGCTGCAACTAACGATTATTTTCACAGTTGATTAATCTGTCGATTATTTTCTCGATTAATCGATTAGTTGTTCGGTTTATAAAACGTCAGAAAATGGTGAAAAATGTCAATCAGTGTTTACCCAAAACCCAAGACGATGTCCTCAAATGTCTTGTTTTGTCCACAACTCAAAGTTATTCAGGTCATAGAGGAGTAAAGAAACCAGAAAATATTTACATTTAAGCTGGAATCAGAGAATTTTGACTTTTGTTTCTTTAAAAAATTACTCAAAATATTTGCCGATTAATTTAATAGTTGACAACTTATCAATTAATCGATGTAGCTTTAGTGTACAATAATGTAAAACAGAGAAAAGCAGCAAATCATTATAATGGAAGAGCTGTAACTAGTGAATGTTTGTCATTTTTGCTTGAAAAATTACAGAAGCGCTTATTAATGGAATAATCGACTAATCATTTCACCTCTAATATGCATTTTTCAACACAAATGCCAGTGTTTTTAGACTAGTATACTGTATTTGCCATCTTTGAATTTGACTTTATGTTTAAATTGCAGGTACTCGGTGTTCTCAAACCTGCATTTTTGGAAAGCTGGAAAAGTGACACATTTTTGCTTAAATCCATAGTAGTTAAAGTAGGTGGGATATCAGACCACTTTTATTTACAAAGGTCAGAGAATCTCAGGGATACACTGAATGAAGAGATAGTGTAATTTGCCAAATAACCAATAAATGACAAGATTTAGGTACAATTTAGGTTTTAAAGTCTAATTTATGTAGCTGTAGTAAAGGAAGAATCCTCATATCGGCAGCATTTGACATATGTTACGTGTTTAACATGATCTACTGAAGAATTGAACACAATCTTTAAAGAAAAGTCACAAATTTCAGCAAAAATTTCACATCCGTTCTGCGTCGAGCTACAATCCCGTGTTGTGTGATGTCAGGCTGTACATCATCTCCTATGAAGAATGTTTTATCGAGTACAGGAGCCCCTCATGTCGCAGTCACCGCACAGGAACAGGAGCACTGGTGTCGGGGGATGGGGAAATGTAATTAGGTCCACCAGGTGCACAGATCAGGGAACTAGTTACTGCTTCCCAAATTTATCACTTCCGCACAGATTTTGGGGGTGCATACCAAAATGTACTAAATGAGCCTCCAGTGAGTATTGGCAACAAACAGACTCATTGTTACCGAGCCTGGACACTCTCAGGTCTAAATAACACGGTCGCTATTTGCTTCTAGTCTACAGTGGCCTGGTCGCTCAGTGACAAGGTAAACATTTCACTGGCTTAGTGCGTGCAGTTCCTTCATTGCCGCACAAGAATACCAGACCATTGAGGAGATCTTTCAAGCTTAACGTGACTTAGGCTCAGTGTTAAAAACCTTCCTCTGGTCTTACTGGTGTTTTCTGGGGCTCATTAACAATCTACTCTCTTAAAGTTCGCTTGAATTTGTTCACAAAGGTCTAGCGGACCACCCAACACTCATCAACTTGAATCTTGCTGTCACGTTGGTGGACAAACACTAGCAGATCCATTTTGAGTTTGTTTTATCATAATTGATGTGGGATGGAAATTATTCTGTATTTAATATTGATTTGATATTTGTTTTAAGATATTCTAATATAAGTTTTTCAGGAAAAGCATAACACTTTCTCACATAGCTCTATGTGTTTTCTGAGCAATATTACGATATACATTGTGAAAATGATGTCTATTGTATACATTTTTCTATATTGTTTCTATCACGATATAGGTTAGACCTATATTTATTTATTTTTTTCTTTATAATTGCACTTAAATCTTCTAAGTTCATTTTGCACTCAAGTTTTTAAAATGTGAAAATTGATTTTATTTTGATTTGGCCATAATCGCCGAGCCCTGTGTTTGTATATTTTGAAGTTACTGTAATAAATAGTACAGAGATGTATGGGTACAAAATCACTTTGGAAGGATTATGCTATATTCAATTATAAGAAATATTCTGTAAATTACCAATTAGTTATCTCACTAATTTACCAATTATCCTTTTCAACATGTTTTCATTTGCTGACGCTTGTCTCTTTGGGCTGTTTACTATATGACACAATACGCTGTGTTGTTAAATTAGTCCAGGAAGTAAGTTTTGGCCTACAATATCCGCCATAAGCCTTTTCTGTACAAACCAGGCATCTCAAGAGAGAGCCCCCTTCAACCGACAGCAGAGCAGCGCCACCTCTTGTTCACGGACCTGAGCAGCAGGCCGGCTGGGGAAAACGGGGACAAGAATGTGCGCTTGTTTTCCAGGCGCCTAATTATAAAGGAGAATGTGCTTTAAGCAGCAGGCCACCAGATGAGGAGGAAGACAGGCCAAATCAAGCACTCTCTCTGTAATTATGCTTCACAGGCACTTGGCACAGCGCGCAAGATTTCGCACTTCTCAGAGTGGGCACAGGCCAGCGGACAAAGGAGGGGGGCAGCAAAGTTTTTCCACTCTGAGCCAACTAATTGCCTCATTATTCCCCAATAAGTCATTTAGAAGCATTTTTTTCTGAGGCTAACACCTCGGACACATGCACAGCACACAATCGGAGGGCAGAGGGTATTAAAGCCAGTCAAGCAACAAACAAGAACAACACAGACAGCTGGGCCTTGTCAGCTTCAATAATAAGAGTCTGAAATATTAGATTGAAACAGATGTAGGAACTAAAAGAGTGTCACACTGTGAGGACGGGAATTCACTTTGTAGCCTGGGCGTAGTTAAAAGATATAAATGCTTTAGTGCAACACAAAAATGTAATGCTGATAACATATGATATAATGTAAAATGTATGTAAGATAAAACTAATTATAGTTTTTGTTAATACACTTTTATGTACTTCTATTAAATACAGGGATATAGCAATATAGTTGAGGACCAAAACAGACAATAAAAATAAATAAAGTGAATTGCAAATTTCTATATATAGTGATTTGGTGCTTTGGTATTTTTATATATATAAAAATAAAGTGAATAAAGGCTATAAATACATTGGTATGTGGCACTAAACAGTAACATGCAACCACCTGGAAATTAAATTAAAATCCTTAAAATTAAGTTGTCATATAAACTCAATACCATACTTTTATTTTTACATACTACTACAGTAAATAAAAACATACCTTTTCATACCTGTAAGGGGTGATTTAGACCATGAAGTGCTTTGTAAGCATATAAATAACTAACTGCATTACAGTATACACACAAGTTAGCGATGCTCCAATTAAATGGGCACCATCTGGAATTGGCCACCAATTGTCACACAAATAACTCAAACAGAAGTCTGAGATTTCGCCAATTAGAAGAATGTATCGTAAAGTAGCTGAAGCAAATAAATGTTTTCATGGCTTGATTCATAATGACTTCTCCATCTCCACAGACAGGGCTTCTTGTTATTGTTTCGCCTCACATGAACTAGAGGTGGTGCTGTTGACTGTGGTTGGACTTGATGTGCAGTCAGGAGGGCATCATTATGAGCTACAGTATGTGTGCATTGATAGCAGAGTTAAGTGTTAAGCATGCTATGAGCTGGTGCAGGAGACCAGCACTAATGTGGGATTAGATATTATTTAAATACAATAAAATATAATACAATTGAATCATTTTTCTGACTGTGATACGCTTGTTATAGTCCTCATGAAGCAAAGTCAAGGTCCAAATGGTAAGCTGCCCAGTCTCTATAATGAACTGCTCCAGAAGTGCAATCATTTATTTGAGATAATTGCTTTAAAGAAATTATAATAACTGATTAAACAAAGTTGTTTGCAGGTTATATTGTAATGTATTGGTTACATTTGTGGATTCGTGATCAACACTGATGACACCATACGTTCCCAAGAGTGATTTTTATCAAATGAATACTGCAACTTTTGGCCTTTAATAAGAGTGTTAGGACTTGTCTCTTTCATTGAGTGGACAGACACAACAAAGGCTGAACATGATTGTAAGCTATTTTCTACAGTATAATACAGTACCAATACAGTATATCTGATATTTTCACATCAGCTGACACCATATATGGTTAAACGTGATGTGGGATATATGTATATGTATCCATATACTGTATGTTTTTAATAAGGCACAATTATTATTATCATTATTATTATTATTGAATACTTTTAGGCTACTCATTACAATGATTTTGCATGTCCTAAATATGATGATATGATATATTAAATTATGAGATTTGATTTAATTGTGAAAAAGTTGTTATTTACAAAGCTATAATAATGAGGGGAAAAATATTATTATTATTAATTATTATTATTATTATAATTAATAATAATAATAATAATAAAAAAACATTTTCTTTTTGTTCTTTTGTTTCAAAATACAACTGGCCAAACACTGGCAGTAAGTTAATATCATACACATAACATTGATTTTAAAAAGATGATATAGGCGGATATATGTAGATACGTTGTACATCTCTAAAAACGACCCTGTGAGATATTTAATAATCGCAAAGATATGCTAACAACATTAATAAAAAATGAAATAGCCTACCCTAAACTAGGCTACATCATTACTGGAAACGAAACAAATGTGAAACTTAAACCTGCAGTAGGCAGAAAAGTTTTTGGCATCATTTGGGCAAAAATTCCATAATAACATTTCAGCATATTGTAATTCAAGTGTTCTGAGAGAAAACTAGACTTCTGCACCTCCTCATGGCTCTGTTGTCAGGCTTTAAAAAATCTAGCCTGTTACGGGAGACTTTGGCCAATCACAGGTCATTTCAGAGAGAGAGAGCATTCCTATTGAGCGTTCCTATTGGCTGTGCTCCGACTGGTGGGCGGTGCTTGATATTTCCTCAACAGATCTCAACATGGCGTCCGGGTAGGGATGTCACGAGAACCGATACGCAGAGCGCTGACTCCGATCTGTACCGATGGGTGGCAATGTGTCCTCTCTGGTAGCGCTTTTGCTGTGGGGCTCTACCGCGGGGGTCTACCTGGCGCCGGTGCTCCGTGCACACTGGCTGTGACCGCTCCATCAGCCGTGCAGCGATTACCTCATTAATGTTATGGTTCCCTTATAGCATTGGTATTAAACGTGAAATATTGCCAAATAGGTGCATTTGCATTTCACATCGACAACAAATCCTCTGCTCCTGCTCCTACTACTCTGAGCTGACGGACCAGATGCGTTCATGGTCAGTATGTAGTGTCCGTCGTCTGACTATCGATTGATAACATGCCGCTGATACGCCAAAATGAACAAAATGGGTCAATTATTTTTATTTATTACTTAAAGGCTACATGCCTCTGTTTTTTGTAATGTTCAAATGTTTTTAATAAAAGAGTACGTGTTGAATTACATGGGATTTATTGTTGTTTTGTTTTGTTTTTGCCGTGGTATCGAATTTGGTATCGAGAACCGTGGAAATTCACTGGTATTGGTATCGACTACTAGATTTCTGGTACCGTAACATCCCTAATGCCGGGTCACAAACTTTCTCATTTTACAGCTAAACCGTGCACTACAAGATGTTTCTGAAACATTTCAGGTGTGAAATAGACATTACAGTAACAGAATATTGATTCAAATTTGTATATGTATATTATATCAGCGCTGCCTAGTTTGACCGGTTTGATCAGAGTTTGCAGTGATTGACAGCTGCTCAGAGACGGCAGGCTCCAGCTCCGCTCTGATTTGTTGTTTTCCTCCGGCCTGTGAAATCTTGCAGATGCCATTAGAACAAAGAGGCACATGATTTTAATTCAGATTACCTGTCTCATGCACTACTGTCAGGATATAGTCACCATTTTATAAAAATAACTTTTTTTTCATCATATATATCTCCAGTTCTACCCACTGCAGCTTTAACACATGCATGACAGTAACTTGGGTTTAAGAGTGCATCCTTACTTCCAGCAAAGTGCACTATGTTGTCAGGCTTGATTGACTCAAACTGATCAGTAATCAGTGTCTCTTCATTGGCTCCTCTACAGGCTGCAACTTTAACTCACTAGGCTGCTCTGCCATCGGGCCTTGCACTGCAATAATGTTGCACTAAACTGTCTTCCTGTCGGTGTGTCGGTGCTGCAGCTAGTCGGTGATAACAGCGTTGATAAGAGAAATGCAGCTGGTGAACAGGAACTGTTATATCTAGCACATACACATCAGCAGTCACCACACCTAGCAACAGTGTTGTCAGGACGCAGGAAGTAACTTGCTAGCTCGCTAACTTAGCCACTAGCTTGCAAACCCCTCGGCCATTGCTGCTGCGCTGCTGGCAGCTCCGTGACTTTATCGGCTCTTACCGATGTGGTTGTCCTCGATGTGCACGATGAGCTCGGCCAGAGAGTCGAAGTGGAGTCCGCAGCCACCGAACCTGCAAGCGTTGGAGAAGAAAGAAGCAGCGGCGATGCCTGTCATGGTCGCTGCTGCATTGGAAATGAGGGCAGCAGGCGGCGGCGGCAGCAGCAGCGAGCAGCGGGGAGACAGCAGGCGGACAGCGGTGGAGAACAGCTGGAGCGGCAGAGCAGAGCAGGGGCGGTGCGGTGCGGCGCGGTGCGGTGCGGCGCGGTGACTCCTCCAGGCTGCGTTGAGAGACACTACCAGACCGGATGTAAGGCGCTCTGGCTTTCACAAGAAAAGCTTAAACTGTTTATAAAGACACAGATTTCATCTAATAATTGTGAATTTATATCATATTTATCTTAAATATTATAAATTACATAAATTGAATATAAATAGAAACAGATTTGATCTAATAATTGTGAATTTGTATCATATTTATCTTAAAGATATAAAAATAAACAAACCAAAAAATGTTCCTGCTACTAATAATTAAATAATAAATAAAAATAAATACCGGTTACTAGTGACCAAAGTAGCTTTTTAAGGCTACTGTGACGACTTAAAGGTCCCATATTATAAAAAAGTGAGATTTTCATGTCTTTTATATATATATATAGAGCAGGTTTAAGTGTTTTATATATACTGTTAAACTATCAAAAAGCTCAATATACAGAGAAATACACAAACGGCCCGTATTCAGAAATTGTGCGTTTGAAACAAGCCGTTAGGATTTCTGTCCATTTGTGATGTCACAAATATACAATTATATAGATCATTACATGATTGTAAACGTAAACATTCTAAATGTGTCCCAGTTTATTCCTGGTTGCAGTGTATGTGAATGTCATCAGCTGACAGGAAGTACACATGGTCCCACGCTGTTGCCTAGCAACGCAATTCTGTTGCAATTCCGTCAAAATGTGCTAAAACGGAGCGTTGCAGACAGAGGGTGAATCAGGTATATTCAGACAGACAGTATGAGGAAAATAAAGTTGTTTTTTTTAACATTACAGCATGTAAACATGTTCTAGTAGAAACACAAAATACAAGTATGAATCTGAAAATGAGCACAATATGGGACCTTTAAATCCCAATTTATAATGATATAGAATGGAGTAAAGTACCTTTGTACAACTTGTGAAGCAGTGTTAACCAAATACTAAGTACCTTTACTGTAAATATATATATATATATATATATATATATATATATATATATATATATATATATCACCATTGAAATAAATTCATTTTCAATTAGATTTTCTTCTTCTTCTATTAAAATAGTGCATAGTCAACGAATCAACTTACCTTTTTTTTATCACTAACTCACTAAATATTGCCACTACAATAGTCTAATACTCTAAACTAAATATGGAATAGTGTTTATGTTATAACAATGTACCGTTTTAAACATGAATAATAAATAAACTACACAATGTATATTATTAAGCTGTTATGATCTATGGTAATAATACAATAGATTAAATAAATAACATTTCAGCAAAGGCCCAGTTTTATCACGAAAAGAAAATGCACATAACTCTAAAGTAGTCATTTAAAGTTGTATTTGTATATTTTGAGGGGAAGCTGGGTATTTTTCGTCTAACTTGACACATGTAGTTTGTGTAGTTAGTTTGCAGGATTGAAGAGAAAGAGGGACTGTCAGAAGCAAATCAGCACCATTACTTCAAACTACCTGCGGAATCCTTCAGTGTGTATACTCTAAAGGTGTGTACTGCTTTAACAAACTCAAAGTGTCAACAAAGTGTTTGTGTTAATTTGAATCCAATCTAAACTTGGATTTGTGTCCACTTATATCCACACTAAAATGATCTAATAATTACTTTATTGATTATGCGATTATCAGTAATTATTTTTTGTGATGAACAGTGATACAGTTGTGTCATGAATCACACACTGGAGCAACACTTAACTGCAAAGCATCTTATGGCCACAAGGTGGCAGTGTTGGTCAGCAGATAAATATGAGTCATGTTTGTTCTTTGTGTTCAGTAATTTAGGGGTCCTCTAACTCTCCCAAATTTTGCCTCGAGTGTTGTTGCATACAAGATGCTAATAAGTACTCAAAGAGAGCAGTATCAAATATATTTTAAATACAAGTTGCTTCTGTCTGATGTTATTCTACATTGGTTTAGTACCATCAAAATCACTTGATGAATCATGTGTTGCAAGATAAGTGTATTCATTCAGTTGTTTGAGACAACACAAGCTAGAAAAGAACACATGTTGCTGTTCTAGGTGTTGTCACTTGTAAAAAGTGATCAATTTCCAAAAGATTCAGTTATGTATGGAATCATATTTCAGTTTACATAAAGTAAACAACTACGGCTTGTATGTGCAGATTTTACTTACTTGTCAGAGCAACAGATATGAATGATTTTGTGTCTTATCCAGCTATTTTTTTCCTCCGTCTGTTTTCAGTGGAAGAGATGGAGTGATGCAATCACTTGCAAGACAAAAAGGGATGTCTGCACAATGCACTGGTATGTAGACAGTAAATAATAATCTTGTTTGCGTATGGAAATGCAGATCTGCCCCAAATTGTCCAGAAATTGATTTTGAAAATGCAAAATTACAGTAATAATTTTTAGTAACTTAAACTTTCTTCAGTTACATTCTTTTTTGCATTCATTGACTTTGCAGTAACTTTAAGTTAATGCGTGGTGATGATGTAGTGGGACATTGTTGGGCCCAGCCCATTTTCAGATCATTCACCACAGTGATGGTAAAACTATTTTTCCAGTTCTAGCTTGAGAACACTTTGGGATATTACCTTAAAAGCATTACATCACACACAGCCTCTTGTTTGAGGAAGCTGATGGCTTTCGTTTAAGATGCTGGCATTGCCTGTCTTCAGTTATTTGTTGATGGTTCTGCTTGATGAGCATAGCTGCAACTAATCAGTCGTCTTCACTCAACTTGTTACAGCCAATAAATGTAGATGAGGCAGATGCATTTGTGATTTTCTGAAGGAGAGATATACTGAATAGGCTGTTTAACCTAAATGTGGAAACAAATGCAGGGAAAGTCACATATCACAGTTGCTGGTTGCCCTCTGTGACCTTCTGTATCCAACAACTTTGAGCTGACCAACAAGATAATTTGCTCTCTGTTAGATAGTTACATGCTTCTATAGACTACAGTAAAGAGGGGCGATCAAATATACGATCAAATATACAATTGAAAATTTATAACTTTATGATATAAAGGTAAATTGTCTTGAAACATTGCAGAAACAGAGATTTTCCAGCTCTAAAACTCCCCTGAGAGTTATTCAGTTCAAATCACCAGCGTGTTTATTTATGAATACTATTAATAAAACAGATGGTTTTGCCGGCCAAAGTAAATTATAAAGGAAGAATAACACAGTGGTGACAAATTAATCCAACATTGTTTCCAATGTTGTAATATAAATTATAAGATTAAAATCTTTGAAAGTGAAATATATAAAAGTTTATTGTTATCATCCATTTATGTGACACTTTTCAAAGCCCAGCCAGAGAACATTTATAAATGGTGTTACACATGACTTTAATAATCCAGTATGAACACATACAGAAGCCACATTCAGATGTCAGAAGAGTGATGTACTCACCCTCAAATGCAGAGCACAGAGGACATCACCCTACACTGTTGTAAATCTAAAGAGCCATCACACAGGCAGCACTATTCACCAGCCACCTAATGTAAATGTTACGGGGTTGAGTGTTTGAGTGCGGGAGTGACACTGGGGTTATCTACTGGGAACCTCCCAGCACATATGTTTTGTTGAATTAGGCTCTCAGTTCCACCATGAAGCTCTACAGGGATGTTTGGTGTCCCAGGACCCGAGTCTCTCCCGCACCAGTGGAGTTCCCTACTCTTATGTTAAAGTTATACTCCAACAACCCCATACAGAATTGAAATTAGCAACTATCATAGATGCTATGTCCTGGCCCCCTTACAGCAGAGCATGATGAATTACTAAAGATTCTCCTTTTAAGAGTAACACATAAATATTTTTTGTAACCTGCCTCAGACTTTGATAAACAATGTCATACTTTGGCAGCACTGTTAACAAGTCCCGAGGTCTGAGTCATTATTCAATATTTCTTGATCTATAACCACTAAAACATCCTTCCTAGAAGTTCAGAAACTAAATTACATAAACAATTACAGGCTACAAGTATGGCTGAGAAGAACTAACATGGAACTTGGGCTACATCCATTGGGTAAAAGTCAGCCACTGTGAGTCTATGAACAACAATTTGAACTATGTTTCTCAGTCACTCCTTTTTAAGGTCCTGAATAGAATGGGAAATATGGAGATGTACCTGTAGTTTGCAAGGGGCAGGGAGATTCATTTGAACCACTGCATATAGAGAAACATAGAAAACATCAGTTGCCAGAGAGCTACTGATAATAGATTCAATTCTTCTAGCATTTAATTAGCCTTTTAAAGGAACAGTGTGTAACATTTAGGGGGATCTATTGGCAGAAATGGAATATAATATTAGTATGTTTTCTTTCGTGTACATTCACCTGAAAATAAGAGTCGTTGTGTTTTTGGTACCTTTATCGTTTATATCTACATACAGAGCAGGTCCTCTTCACGGAGCCGACCGCCATGTTTCTACAGTAGCCCAGAACGGACAAACGCTGTGTTAACTTTTCCTGCTTAGGCGATAACGTTACTCACGCCGGAGTTAACCCCCGTCACTCCACTCAGCCGCCGGGAAAACAAGACACGGGAAACCTCTGTTGGTGTTGAGGAGCTGCAGCATTTCTTTCTGCACAACATGCAACTTCCACTGTACATTAGCTTGATATTCTCAGAGCTAAACTAACTCTGTCTTTTGCTCCACTAGCTCACTTGCTCGCTCACACACATTTGCCACTACTCTCTCTCTCTTGCTTCACCACTCACTTCCCACATACACACACACACTCTACACAGTGGCGTTTGTTATTCTCCAAATTACCTACGCTACTCTTACAACAACAGCTCTAGAGAGGGCCATTTGCATTTTCACGTCAGCCACCGTAGTTCTCCTACACGTTTGGCACACAGGAGAGGTTTCAATCTGCAACCTCACCGCTAGATGTCGCCAGATTTTACACACTTTACCTTTAAGAAAACGTTTTTTTTTGTTTTTCACCCCCATAATTTATGCAACTTTACACCTTAAAGCTATTTGCTAGAAGTGAATATAGCATGAAACTGAATCTGCCATCTTACTTGTCTTGCTGAGGTGTTGTAATGTGGAATAGCATGTAGTTATACTGAGAGCCAATTTCCATCCCTGCAGGCACAATATTCTCTGATTAAGATGTAGAGAGCAGGACACAATGTTTTACAGTAACAATCCATTTGTTCAAACATCTACTTTCCATCTTCCATTGTTGTGCAAAGTAAAATATTTCTATTTTATATTTTAATTACAAATTGAAAACCTGTATGACACTTTTGTTATTTCGCCTCCTTCACCTTTTGCACTCGCCGCAACAAAGCATCCTCGCCGGTGCTAATCTTCCCAAGGTGATCTTTCTCAAAAGCATTGCACAAAGGCATAATAATAAAAGGTTTAGTATAATATAGATCAAATCTGCCTTAGTGTGGGTCACTGACCCAAACTGTATCGGCTCTTTCCAACCTTAATAGTCTGCTCCTCTGGGAACATAATGTTTGGATTGGTTGGGAAATATATTGGCAATAAAGAGACAAAAGGATGTCATAAACGTTGATTAAAGCTCTGGTTAAAAGACAGAGGCGGAGAAGCTCTGAGTTATGAGGGCTTTTCAGACTGCGTTATTGTTTCAGTGACAGAGCTCTTAGTGCGTCTAGTGGAGTGGTCGCAGGCGAGTGGTAAACATTTCTCAATGTGTGAGGAGTCATTAATCCCTGAAGCCGAGGATGGCTTCACTACTGGTGTCTGTGGCCTAAGAAATCACAGCCAGTTGGCACCAGCAGGTCACACAGAGCTCCAATATAAATGCTTTGTACTCCAAAGCCGTTTAAATCTCTTCTAATGTGCCGTACCTCAGGCACACATTTCAGGGAAGGCAGTGTGGAACAACTATGTGTATGTGTGCACGTTCAATTCATTTGCAAGTGAAGCTTGATGATGCGTGTAAGGTCTGCCAGTTTATAGCCCTTTTGTGAGAGATATGTTTTGCAAATATAAGTAGAAATTTGTTTGATTTGACTATCAGAAAAGAAGCCAGTAGCAAAGAAAACAACTGTTAGGGCACTGACGAGGAAGTGCAACGGTGATATGTAGCTTTGATGCTTTGAAATAGAAAACTGTCACCAATGATGGATTGCCAACAGCTACTTGGGCCCCAGAATTAAAAAAAAGGACGCTGAAAGTTCCAGCTTTACTGGTTTGTGCTAATCCAATCGAAAAGATTCACCGAATGATAGTCCATGTCCTGTCAAAATCTAGTTTGAAAATCTTCTTTGTTCCAGTTTTGGGCTTATTTCAAAATTAATTTGTGTTTGATCAAATTACCACACAGCATATCTGAGACCAGGTAATATTCCAGTTTAGAAAAACTGCACACATTTCACAGACGGTAAGGGGAATGGTGGGGTTAATAGTGGCCAACAGCTCATTTGTGCCTCAGGGCCCCATAGCAGGTTAATCCAGTCATTAGGTGCCACTGCAGGCCTATTTTAATAAGGGTGCATTCCGAATCACATACTTTTTCTTTTTACTTTTAGTAGGTACTGCAGCTGTCCTTACAAAGTACCTACTGTTGCATGCAGTATGCACACTATTGGGTCATACTACCAATGAGTATTGAAGCAAAGAGACAAAACTCCGGTGTTTTTTGACAACAGCCGCTGCCGCCATATTGGACTTATTATATTTATAATATCTTATTGTTCAACACAGGCCATTTAGGAATAATATGACAATAGAAAATAAATAATTTAGTTTTACTTTTGTACGGCATTTTTTAGGCTGACGTTTTACTGGCGTTCGGTAGTTGCTTTCAGTCTAAAATGGCGGAAGCGTAGCTTTGCTTCTGGATGGAACAAACAATTGACTTTCACTTCTGGGAAGATTGTTCTTCTTGGCAATATATTGCCAAGAAGAACGTATAAATACATTCTCTGATACTATTTCATCATAACATTGCACCTTGAACTTTGACCCTCTTGCTCATACATCCGAGGCGCAGAGGATTGTGGGTCAGAATAGACAGAAAATCCTGCTGACTTCCGGCGACCAGATGCAGTAGGACGTCCTGGTATATTTGGCAATATTTGACATACTATGTATTGGGACAGACTTAATATTTTTTCTGGCATACTAAATAGTATGGTAGTATGGATATTAATATAATATACTGTATATTATTTATCGTCAACAAAGGGTAGAAAGACAAAAGGTGCATTATATTAGCCTGTTACTAGGACTCAAATTGGCTATTATGATAAGATAAGAGATAAGATATTCCTTTATTAGTCCCGCAGTGGGGAAATTTGCAGTGTACAGCAGCAAAGGGGATAGTGCAAAAATGAAGATGCATCAGCTAACACAGTAAAAAAAGAGCTAAACAAAGTGTAACAAAACAATGAACCATTTAAATAGAAGGAAGTATAAAAATAGGAGCAGTATAGATAGATAGATAGATAGATAGATAGATAGATAGATAGTAACTTTATTGATCCCGAGGGAAATTCAAGTTTCCAGCATCACAGTTCCATAGTGCAAAACATGTTAGTAAAAAGGCAGTAAAAAAGTTAGTAGTACAAAGTACAAAAAATATATCAGATATAAAAATACAAGGAGATGAAGAAAACTGTTAAAACTGAATATAGTGCAGGGTAACAGCTGTGATACAGGACTATTAAAAAAGTGAATATAGTGCAGAAGAGACTGTTAAAAGTGAGTATAGTGCATTATTATCTGTATATACAGTATTGACAATAAACAGACTATTAACAAAATTGCACAAGTGGAAAATGATATTGCGCAGTGTGAATGAATGAAATTCCACCTGAAAATATTGTAATGATTTCAGTATGCTACTTGACTTTTTTTCTGTTTTTTACAGTATGTGAAGCCCTATGTATTGTCTTTCTTTTTTTTTCATTTTGTTTTTCCTTTATTTGGTTTTACTCAGACATTTACATAAACATACTTAATTAGATACAAATATGAAGTGAACCAACTTTTCCACTTTTTTACAATGAAATTATAGAACACACAGACACAACATGGGGTGCTTCTCATGTGAAATAAGATCAAATAAATAATAATAAATAAAATTACATTTAGAAAAAAAAGAAAAAATTAAACAAAAGAAGGGCGTTTTGGGGAATGTATTCTCTTTCAAGTGATGAAGTGTGTGATTAAATCCTCTCATTTCACACATAATGTAAGTGATGTCACTCATCATGCTAATGAGACAGTTCAGAGTTGTCAGTTCAGAAGATGCTGGTGCAGAGCGCTCATTTGCATGCCTAATTGGTCAGTATTGGAGATGCAGCTTTTACAACCACACCCACTCCACTCACTCCAGGTCCAGCAGCGTCCGTCCATCCATCCCTCCCTGCTCCATCCATCCATCCATCCATCCATGCCTCTAGCTGGGTGTGTGCATGTGCAAAAACTCCGCCCCACGCTCGCGCCGCCTACCAAGCGGACCGCAATGATTTAGAAGTTCAGGAATCCCACGTGACGTCACCCGGGGGGATGACGTTATGCTTCTCTAAATAGATCGTATTGTAATCTTTTTACCCAGTCCAACGTGGTTTCTTCTCTCAGAGACCTGCTTCACACATTTTTCTACACTTGTTTGGTAAGTTTGAGAAAAGCTCGCAACCAGCATGCAGAGGACCGTGCACGCGCCCCTGCAGGTTTGTTTGTGTTTGTTATAAAAAGCGAATCCTTCTTCTTACTTTTTTTTTACTGCTCCTTTTTTTTCTCTTCATGCAACAGCTTGTCTTGTTGTGCGCTTTCAGCAGTGTGTGTCGAGATGCTATGTTTTGCCTCTGAGAGGAGATGTTGGTTTTGTCAGAGTAGGTGCATTGTCATCTCACTCCTGTGCGTCAGCCTGTCTATCTGTTGACTGTTGGTGAAGTTGGAGTCAAGTGCTGCTCAGTGGAGACAAGTCTGCAGGAATTCATCTACAAAACTACACAATTGCAAAGGATTTTCATTGCACTTTACACCAATTTGGCACGTCTTCCAGTTTTTTCCTTATGTGCTCCATATAGCTCCATAAGCTGGACCCCTTGCTGCAGCACTGCCATGCCCATGCCCATCGTCCCATCTCGGGATAAACGAACAGCCGGCAGTCGGTGACTCTTTCTGCGCGCTGCATGCGGTTCACCAGCTACTGATCGGTCTGGAAATGATGTTTTTTTTTACTGTCATGCCAAGTTTAAAAAAGAAAAAAGAGTGATGATGCTCCATGTTTCCCGAGAAAATGTACGTTTCCCCTTTTTCTCTCTTGAACAGTGTATATGTGACCAACATTACGTCATTCTGCAGCTCCAGCAGTCGATATTTGATTAACCGCTGAGATGTTGAGGGTTACTTTCAGGAAGGTTGTGCTGACGAGGCGCGCTCTTGTGCATGGCTGGAAAAAAAGAAAGATGTTTTAATCATTTGATTACTCTCCGCTTGTCATTATGTTTATGTGACAACACACTATCAATAACCGCTTGTTTTTCATGCACGCTGCTTTTAGACTCGTGGAGTGGAGGCTGTATGGAGGTTATATTGTGTTCCCTTTTAATAAGCACCTAAAGGCATTTAAGTTTGATGATGTTGTTAGTGATTCTGATCATTTAATACAGATTTTATTATTATTTTATTTTAATAATGAGATCAGGCACCTATTGTACTTCTATAGATTTTATGAAAGCAACAGTTTGAGAAAAAGTTTGGAAGTTGAATCCTTTTTTCACATTTTTTCACTTCTTTGTTGTAAAAAGCCTTGGCAAAAAAAAATCCATTATATTTTGAGTATGAGAAGAGTTAACAATTGTGACTTAATAATAATAATAATAATAATAAATGATAATAATAACAATAACAATAATAATATTAATATTAATAATAATAAATGATAATAATAACTGATGATACATATTTTATTATTATTTGTATCTTACGTTCAGTAATATTCTACTGAAGTGAATAGCCAGCTACCAGCAAGCAAAATAAACATCAAATTGTGAATAATTACATAAATAAATAGAAAACAGCAAATACTTCTACATTAAACTTACTGGATAACTTGAGTTATTTGGTAACCTTGATGCAGATCTAATTCTTCACATATTTTACACAGTATTCAGCCTGATTGCAGTGCAGCGGCTGATTGCAGTAATGAAATGTGACCTTTATTTGTTGATGGTTGTTGCATGTGCTCAAGGTGAAACATTCCTCTGGTAATGAGTGTACTAATGTAGGAAGGGGTCGAATAACAGAAATCATAACACCAGCCACAGAAGTCTCATTTCACCTTTAAAAAAAAAAACAACTTTTTGGGCGTATTTTATTATATCGACTTGTAAATTTTTAATCATTTCATTCTGGGACTTTTTCCTCTATTCTATAAAACATGTTGTGAGTAAGAATAATGCGAGTGCCCCTCTGAGGAGGCTTCTTTGTATTGTGTGAGTTTACAAGTTGTGGAAGAGGCCAGTAATTGATAGGTCTTGATGTTTACATCACAGCAGGCTTTTTGTCATGCATTCACTCAAGAGCAGAAGTTCAGGGCAGACATTGTCTAAGAAAGGCTATGTTCGCCGCCTCAGGGTTCGCCGTGATCCTACCTTGAACTTGTGCTGTCAAAGGCCCCGGCTATGGGGAGTTAGAGATTTGAATTGCTGCGCATGTTTGTGCTTGCTTTAACCCCATATGCCTTTGCACCCGAGCCCCTCTTTTCCTCACCATATTGTTTAAATTCTAATATATGCGCTCTACCTGGAGAATTCCTCCCCAGCTCCTCTTGAAATCGAACGCCGGACCCTAATCCTTCCCCTCGCACACATCAGGATGTAGTTAATGTAAAGTGTAACCAAATTTCCTCTGCTAAACTAAAACATCTATATCAAATGAGAGCCAAGTGCCTCTTCCAAGGAAAGGGGCGTTGAGTACTGATAATTTGAAGTGTGAAAGCTATTGGATAATTCACAGAGGCATTCACAGAATTAATGGTTAAAAGTTTTATGCGTCATATGGTTCGAATTTCCTGGTAAATGTGATGAAATGACCAAGTCTCATTTTAAGAACAGGAAGGTAAATGTAAAAATGTTGCATCTGTTTTAATAGTCATGGATACTCTTTGTTTCTTATTAGTGCTCTCTGGTGATTTGGGGATTTTTGGTCGAGTTGTAGATTTAAAAGAAGTGATTCATAGTTGTACAGGTGTTCAGGAAGAAAGCCTGAAAACGATGGTGGCATTGTACGTACAAATAGCTCAAAGTTCTGTATATTTTGAATAAAAATGAGGCCTTAAATGTTGATTCAAGACGTGGATAATCACGTCACTGGTTCTTCAGTCGTTCATACTTGCCATCATCCTTGGTTCAGGGTTAGGATCAGCAGCGTTAGTCCTGTTTGTTGTGTCAAAGGAGACCAGGTGAGTTTTTAGGGGCCCTGTATGGAGACGGAGTGGACTGGTGACAGAAAGAGAGACCAGGGCTCATTGCTCTCTGACAGAGAGACCCTGTCCAGACCCTGTTCTGCAGGCTCGCTCATGAAGTACAGCTTGTTAGGTAAACAGCGCTGCTTAGCATAACACAACATTTGAGTGTTTTGACTGTGCTTGAGGAAATAGTCTGTGCCCATGAAAAAGACACACATGTACATAGTGTATGAAGGTATTCATGCTCGACACGTGACGTGAGGCAGCGGCATTGAATTTCGGGTTCGTGAATTGATGATGGTGGCAAACTTTGTGTTATATGTATGTAATAAATAACAACTGATAAACACCTAATGCTGATGATTAAATTAGTATAGCTTCTTAACGGACCCTCTTTGAACCGTTTGTTTTGATGAGATTGGAGCAGTGCTATATGAGGGAAGACGGATGAAAACAACAGAAATAGTGTGTTTTTGCTTCCTGTAGATTCTTTATCCGCACATTTCCTCATTTAGCTTTACTATTGTGGTGTCAGAATAGAGATGCACTGTTTTTGTGCCCTCTTCCAGGCACCATTCAAATAGTTTGTAAAGGCTTAATTTAGTCACCCTGGACGTTCACATGCTCTCAGTGCGGCTTTGGTTCAGACCTCTCAGAGGCCAACTGGGGCCTTTCTGTATGGAGTTTGAATGTTCTTTCACCAAAAAAGACCTGCATGTTCAATGCTAAGGATCTTCCTGCAGTTGATCGAGGCGCTGGCTCGAAGATAAAGTTGGTCCCTCGGTGCTGTGCTGTGCTTGGGGATTAATAAAGACTACCTTAATACTTGTCGTACTCACTTAACATCTGTTTAAACATCTGTCAGAAAGTGCTGGGCATCTGTAGTGCTGGCTGATATGGTGACTGCTCAGAGGTTGGTTGTTTGTGTTTGTCAGAGATGAGGAAAGTACACTGCATTGTACCGGACAATGATAAGACCTTGAAGTAAGAATACTGACACAGTAGCCAGCAGTCATTAAACATAATGTTAGAGGCCAGGACAAGGGCTTAAGTCCAAAGAATACTTTCTGTACCTGAATTTACTGGGTATAATAATAATACAAAATTCTCATTTAAATAAATCTGTGTTTAATATTGTCTTAACATACTCTTTACAGACACAATGGTTTCTAAACCAGCTATACTATACTGGTTGCCTTGTTGATTCTTTCTTATAAATATTATGTAAATTATGTAGATTTCTAATTTTACAATAATAGAACAGTCTTGCTATAGATACTGTTGGCAGGAGCAATTATGTAGTATTAATAGTTAAATGTGTGTGAGGCATCACATGCATCAAATGCAATGATTGATTAGAGTGCCTTTTAAATGTCATGTCACTGCTCTTGGTTTGATCTTGAGAAGCTGTTAAAATGCACCTGTTATTTGTGTTGTTTTTCTCCCTGACATCCTGTCATAAATATAGTCGCGCTGTTTTCAATATAGTTTTAAAGCTGCATGTAGAATGCATCCTCTCGTGCATGATTTAATTTCTGCAGGTGAACGGAGGGACAGGACATTTACAGAATTTGTTGGCCTTTAATTTTTTACGCGTTTCTCTTTCCTGGGAAAGTTTGTCCTCTTTTTCACTCTAAATTATTAAAGCCTTCTAAAAAAAATACAATGGCACATTTGATATGATGCATGGCTATGGCTGTAGTGTGCGGAGCAATTACTTACAAAGCACAGATTTGGAAGATAAACATATGTTTTTAAAGTTGTTTTTTAGAACAAATAAACTGCATCTTGTATCCATCCCTCATGCACTGCTGCTCTGCAACCACTTCCTTTTCTCGTTCTCACTATGACGTGAACTGAATAACTTGATTAAATCCTTTAATGATTGCTGACTGAAACATGAAAATAGAATGTCAACTTTCGAAAAAAGGTATTCGATGAGTTTTAGGTGCCAGTTTGTCTCGCTGTATAAGTAAATTAGTGAAAAGGGATTTTTCACATTCACTACTGGGGAGTAATTGTAGTTACCAGATGTGTTAGACCAGAGTCTGTCACTTTGTGGTGAGATTAAACATTTCAAGACAACCTTGTTGAAACCACCAGTGTTGGTGTTTGATTGCAAATTTCAAACATAGTTTATCGTGTCATTGTTTCCATCCAAATTCAAGCTGAAACCATCGCAACTGTTCCTAGACGTGTATGTGTACCTCTGCATACGCAGTTGGCCCAGTAGAAATAAATGTTAATTGAGTTTAACAGTGATTGTATGTTTTATAGAGTGCTAGCAATACATTATTTTCTTGTTGTTTTTGTTCATGAACAACTTTAGAGGTTAGAGTCTATGATTATATGTAATAAAACATAGTAATAAATTCAACTACTTAAGTATGTTGAACTTTTTAAATACTTTCCCAGTGTTTCCAGTCCTTTTATAACCCCAAACCTTAGCCTTGATGTCATTTTAGTTGATCCTTGATTACCGACAAAACTTTTTGTTACTGAAAATAACCACACAACTGTTTCAGGTGCAACGGCAATTTTATGTGTTAGCGTGACACAATGAGTGTATTTTTCCTCTTGGATGCTGGTGGGGGAAACTCAAGTCATTCACTTCCTCTCTCCGCTTTCTCCTTTTGTCTTTTTGTTATTTTTTTTTTGTAGTTTTATGAGAAGGTGGCCAGAGTGATGAACTCAGACCAGGAAAGGCCGTACGTGTGCAACGCTCCTGGCTGTTCTCAGGTGAGTGTCGAGACAAAGCAACACAACACAGTGTGTACGTGTGTGTGTAAAATGAAGAGGTGTACATTGAGGAGGCCTGAGGAGAGGGTTACTGCCTCACGCATAGGGGAGAAACAGAATAGCAATGATGTGAAACATAAACTGTAAATAACGCTGCAGGTGTAGAAAAAAAATTCTCTTTGAAGTCAACACCAGGGATGATGCTCTTTTGGGTATTCACTCTTTAAATGGGGAATAACAGTGAATGTTATTTTGGCTTAAAGCTTCAGTGTACTGGTTTATAACACTTATTTGTCTTTGTACATACAATTCTCACAATCCTATTTCTTAAAAAACTCCACAGCGATTCCCAACGGAGGACCATCTGATGATACATAGACACAAACATGAGATGACCCTTAAGTTCCCCTCCATAAAGAACGACAACATGTTATCAGGTGAGTTACGGCTGCATTGATACAGACTCTACCTCAGCAGGGTTCACGGGGAACTCGTAGCTCATTTGCAGGTGTGCGCCTCGGTGACTCATGCTCAGACAGACACACTTGTCTATCATCAGAAAGCGTTATGGCGTGTCTATACCAGTTGTTTACAGTAATGTAAAGCATGTGACACACGCTACCTTGCGGCTCAGTCCTGTTCAGTGCATACCACTTACGCACACTTCAGGAGGCGCTGACGTATGATGGGAGAAATCAGCATGTTTAGCTAAGGTGTGATTTGCATTTTCCCATCATCAGATGTGTCATTAGTCTAGATCTTATTATAGAGGGAGATGGTTTACAATGGTTTTAAGAATATTGCAGTATACATTAATCTACTGCTCAAAGAAATATCATATTGTGGTTTGTGTACCAAGTGTCAACCCAAGGCCGATCCATAAGTATAGATCTCCATTCCTAGAAACGGCCAGGCCACACTAGATGACAGCTCTAGCCACACCGCCGAGATTGTGTCTTCTTTATTATTTACGCCCAGTGGACAGGAGGATCGGATTTTCTAGGCCGGGTGTTCTTATCGTCTGAGTTACAGCTCTGACCATTTCTCTTACTGAGACCTTGAGCTCAGGATAAAATAGTCAGCGCTTATACTGTAAGTTACAGCTCAGCCACACATGGTAACATGTGCTCTAAGCTGGTCATTACAATCTCTTTCAATTTTAGTGCTATAATTGTTGACCTAAAGTTAACCTCCTGCTCCGTTAGCTCATATCCTCAACTAAAAATTGACTCGCTTTTTTATTAATAGGGTTGTGTCGAATTGGAAAACAAGCGTATTTGTGGTAAACCTGTATTTTGGGTGCACAGGTCATGATGAAAGTTTGAGTCAATCCCCAGTCTAGCCAGAATGGATAAACACACCATGAAGTATGCTTTTAGCCTTTGAAACAAGCCTGATCCTAAAATCACCTTCAACTGTCTGAAACCTGATCTCTGTGCACCCCCCACAACGTCAAGTTGAATACCGCAGCTTGACGGAGCTCAACAAATGAGACCCCCACTCTGTAGGTGGGATCTGTACTTCATCAGCTGGAATGGGGCTGTCAAGCGCAGTATCTCTCCCTCGCTAACAGAATGGGAGTTATGTTTTCTTAAAATCATCGCAAATACGTAACAACAACATACATTCTTTACATTTTGATCTTAAAAGAGTTTGTAGACTAACAGTGGTCCACATAAATACTGTACATAATGGATATATAATATACTCTGCATCAAGATTACTCAGATCTTCCGACCAATTAAATATCCCATGGTTTAGGCTCAAAACAAAGGAGGACCGTGCTTTTACCATTTTAGCTCCAACACTATGGAATTACTTTCCCCTCACTGTCAGGTCAGCTGAGCCTGTAGCACATTTAAAATAAAAAACTTTTAAAAACACACTTATATATGCTAGCGTTTTTTTATAAGTTTGTTGCTTGCAAATCCTTTAGTTTTGGTTTTATTTGTCTTTTAATTCTGCTTTTATTGTTGAGTATCTGCTTCTGTTTTATAAAATATATACTGTATGTTTTTATTCTGTGTACTAACTGAACTGAAAAGTAGATAAAGTTTATTATTATTATTATTATTATTATTAATAATAATAATAATAATAATAATAATAATAATAATAATAATAATAATAATAAAATAAACAGCATTTTAGCAAAATGCAGAATCAATAGGGCTAGAAAATACAAAACAAACTAAACATAAGGATCAGAGAACAAGGATACTGATTTTGCAAATTAAAGTTTAAACAGTAAAAGTTATACAATGAAACAAAAACAATATATCAATACATATACTTTGCTTTTATTTATTTGTCTAATATGTACTATACTTCCTGCTAACTTGGTGTGTGTGTGTGTGATGTACTATATGTGTGTATAATGTTGAATCATGTGTCCTGTTTGTTTGTTTAACGCTGCTTTGTCATTGTGTGTATGTTTCATTTATGTTTAATGTCGTACACCGTCCCTTATGAATAATGGTAATAATAATTTTGCTGGTGCTGCAGTGTTTTTCTGTCCATGATCGTGGTGTACATGCAGCCTGATACAAATACACACTTATTAACAGTAGTTGATGTCAAAGCTAAAAAAACTTCCCTTGATTTCCAGACCAGACGCCCACACCGACACGTTTCCTGAAGAACTGTGAGGAGGTGGGATTGTTCAGCGAACTGGACTGCTCCATTGAGCAGGAGTTTTGCAAGGCCCAGGAAGAAGAGGACACTAAACAGGTACTGCAGAGTGGAGAACAAAGCCTCAGGCTGGAAATAAAAACCTGAGGTGAACCCAAAGCCACAGCCACCCAAAGGGGCCTAGGTCAGGTGGTTATGAACTGTTATCTGGTGCTATCATCAGTCATGTCACCACACACTAGCTGAAGCACACATAGATTCAAAATACCTAGACCTCATGTGACCGCACTCTGCTAACCACACATACAGAATATATACACGTCTGATATTCCTGCCATATTCTCTCCTTTTTGTAAAAAAGTGTAGTCATGTGTTGCACATCCAGCCCTTGTTGACGCCTCACTCCCCGATTCCCATCGGCCTTGTTGACAGTGACAGACAGGCCTATAGCAGGTGGAGATTTGTCACCCACCACAGATGAGGAGAAGAGAGATCAGGTTCTCCACCTGTAACTTCAAACAACTCTCCAGCTATCTCTCAAGGAAGGAGTCCTATTTCCTCCCAGACGTGCACACAGACCCCTGAGACAACTTTTGTGACAGCAATAAAAAGACCTGGCCAGACATTCTCACATAAGCCGTGGTCATTTATGCATTATAGATCTGCCCTGCAGGCACCTTCACCTGAAACATGGGTACTAGTCAAATCACCACAAGACAGACTGCTTATCTAACGTCTGGAAAAGATGTGCAGTGCACGCCGTAGCTAAGCTGTCGTCTGGGTGGTTTGGCTCTGGAGCTCGTCTGTGCTCAGGTCAGCCTTGTCTAGCCTCCCAGGCCTGTGTGGTTTATGATGGGAGGCTCTGCGAAGTCAGCAGGCGGCAGCGAGTCAGAGCAAGGCTTTCTGGGAGTGTAGAGACCAATAAGCAGAGTGGAAGCTCGAATTGAAAAATTAACATATTCAATTACCGATAAACTTTCCTTTCCCTTTCCTCCATCCATATTTTAAGGTCATTACTTGTTGTCAGGTGAACTATTTTTAACATTCTGTATTCTCCTTTTTATATTTGATCATTGCCACCCGCTGTTTCACATTTGACTCAATGCAAATGACTTCAATTTGGTGTTTGTTTTATGCCAAGATATGTGCGTTGAGCTCGAAGATATATTGTTACTTACGGTACAGGATTATTTTGAAATGCTTATGCGGTTACATGTAAACAATTACAGTTACATGTAAAACAAACAAACTGTCCTGCTGGGCAAAGAATTATAAGGAAACCTGTTGTTCATTAGACTCTCAGTGTTTCCTCAACTCAGAAAAAAGCCTGTGGATGATAGTTTACATAGATCCTCATTACCCATTCAAACAGTTGCTATGCTTGAGCTGTGCTGAAAATACAACTTGCTGGGAAGAATGTGACATTCTTGACAGATTCCTAACCTCAGATATACTGCTTGCTTTTCTCTCCCCTGTCCTTGCTGCAGAGCATCTCACTGCACGGCCAGTCAGGCCAAGGCCAGCAGCACCAGCAGTCCCACTCACGGATGGGCAACCATGATACCAGCATAGTGATCCAGCAGGCCCTGCCCTCTCCTCAGTCCAGCTCCGTCATCACTCAGGCTCCATCCACCAACAGACAGATAGGGTGAGTAGAAAACCAGCAGAACACCAGACAGTTACAAAAAAATTAATGAATTGTATTAGACGTGGAAGAGAAAGAGAGGGAAGAATAGATTATTTGTTTCATCTTTGTGACGGAGTAGTAGAGATGCAAGTTAAGAACTGCTGACAGGCTGAAAATTATCTGAGGAGTGCTGAGAGTGAGAGTGTATCCTCTCACCTCAAGTGTGCCCCTGTTATAGCGACAGCCTCAGGGTCGGCCTGGTCCTTTTGTGTCCGTGCCGATTGTCATCCCTCCGTAGTCTCTGAGGTAATGTCAGTGTTTTGTTACATTTCGAGCAGTGTGTGTGTGTGTGTGTGTGTGTGTGTGTGTGGTGCTGGCGATTCATGTTTTGCTGTTCATTCAGTATTGTCCCACAGCAGAGCATGCCAAAGAGGGTCCCAGAGGGACAAGATGAGGTCATTGTTGAAGCCGTAGCTGTGACGGCTTTTACAGCGGTTTAGCATTTCATGCTCTAAAATAGTTCCTTTCACTGTATGGGAATGTCAGCCAAGACCTCAGATCTCTGTTTCTCTGATACCTTAGCGCTGCCATGCTACAGGTGTATAATAACCAGAAAATAAAAGGCAATTGCAATCTGTGTTGTTGTGCTGCTTCGTTATTTACCTGCAGTGTTTAGCAGTCAAGGCGTATTTCATGGGAGTTTAAAGCATTTTTAATCACCGTCATAATCAGACCCTGATGATCCACATCTGCATACTGTGTGAGGCTGTGGGATTTTATAACCGTCATGGGTCTTTGAGGGTAATGTTTTCCCTCTCGTGACTTTTTGTCTATATATATCAAGAACATAATCATTACCACACACAAACATTTATGCACTTTTTTCCCTTATGGAGACACTCCGCTGACCTCATTCACTCCTTATCCTTTAACCCCAACCACCTTCAAACTTGTGCCAGGGCTTTGTTACTGTAAACCAGACTAGTTAGACATTGAGATGGCTCTCAGTGTTCGGCCTGTGCTGCGTCGATGTTGTTGCTGTGTAGATTTACAGCTTGAGGAGCTAGTGAATATTGGATGGGAGGCCCATCTCTAAGCCTGACTGACACCACGTCACACCGACTCTTTGTGGAGGACGGAGATGGAATTTCACCCCCTTGGAGGAGCAGCAATCACTGCCAGTAACAGAGACTTCGCTGGGCTGGCTTCACCTGAGTTTACCTGTCATTAAAAACTCATGCCATGTGGTGGGTGGGTTTCAGCCACAGAATGGTGCGTTAAGTCTCAGTTACGGTTATCTGTTGCACATTATTTGAGGCATTCCCCAAGCAGAGGCGTCACTTGTTTAGTAGGAATCCTAACACATGAATAGGATGAGCAGATTCACATGAGGGCAATGTGGAAATGTTCCCATCAGCAGGAAAATGGGTTGAGGAAACCCCTCCACTGAGAAGCAGTGCTTCCACAGGAAGCCATTAGGGCCAACCAACAGCTCCATGCACGGGGTCTCTCCACAGGAACTTCCCACACACAGAACAAGCCGGACACTTCACAGGCTAGCTGTGCTCCGTCCACATTGATAGTTAGGGAGAAGAAGGAAGGTCAGATCAGGGGTTCCCTATGACGCCCCTGTTGTCATATTAATCCACTTCAGCTGTAGTCTCCAATATGTTTTGATTTCTCATGTCTTCGTGAAGAAAAAGCAATCAAACCTAGTGGTTAATCCACAGTGTATACATTATTTACTGTGCAAATGTTTATGCTTAGTTTTAATCATAATAATCTGAGAGAGATAATTAGGGAAAAGTGGTCCTGGTCAATTAATCTGCCTTGTTTGTGTATGTCATCATTGCTTCTAATCTGGACACACTTTCTGAAGCTCTTTGGTGATGAATATATCTCTGAATGAGAATAATTCAGTTTAATCTCGCCTCCATCTGCTTCCTCCCTTCTCGGCTCTGCTGAACGCGCAGCGTGAGCATCCAATGAATTAGGATAACAAGTCATTTTCATTGCTCCACAATGTTTACTAAAGAGCTTTGAGGCTTGGAATCAATTAGGATTGGCTTTCCTCAAGTCCATTTACTTTAGGGTTGAGCTGGGCCTGCAGCTGTGAAACCCGAAGACCTCGCTTTTCTCTCTCTCTCTTTTTTCTCTCTCCGAGTCCCTAAACAAGGTCTTTGGGGAGCTGCTCTGACACAAACCAGTGTTAAAACCAGGCATAAGAAACAGCCAGCAGATCTTAATGTCACGGCTATCATTATCACACAAAGCGAAGCGGCGTCCAACAGATTTGAATGCTTTTCAATTATAAACATCTGGCGCTGAGTTATGTCAGAGTTAAACGCGTTGGACATTACTAGTCAACCATGGGAGATACAACATTGTGTGGAAACCTCAAACCTTTTCGCTCGTAAGAGGACATGTGCGGGTATGGGTGTGGGCACGAGGCACTAAAATGACATTCCTCTACTTTGGCTCTCGCAGAGGAACTCAGTCCAACTGTTTCCATTACATACAATCAACCTGAATGCAGCTGGGTTAAGTGAGGAGCGATTACCGTACAGATGTGGTAAAATATCTGATCAATGTATGATGATGTGGTATTTAATTATCTCAGTTTTGGCTGTGTATAAAAACAGGTGCTTTTATTAAATTGATTAGATGAATAATTCTTAAGAGTGTTGAGAACTGTGTGAACCTAAAAGATGCTATCTTCAAAACCTGTTGAAGCAGTCGGTTTTGATTTGTCATCATCATCACAGCCATTTCAAAATTTCAGAAGAGAAGTCTGAACCATTTTATTCTTGTGCAAGTGTGACATGAACAATTTCTTTTACTTCAAAGTCACGGACCATAATCAATTGCAGAGTTATTTTTCTGTCAGTTTTCTACATGGAGATTTTATCTCTGAACTTGTCGATGATGTCCCACCCAAGGCAGACTGTGTGAAACTATAAGTTTGACTGTCACATCACCGTGCAAAGCTTGAAGGAAGTCAATTTGTGGTTTTGTTTCCCATGCTGCTTTAAATGCACAATATTTTCACACCTCAGAGCTACCAGCTACTTGTCTTCCTTGTTTATGCTTTTAAGAGAAGTAGCTCAAATAGATGTTGGTCTGCATGCCTTACAAACAGCGGGGTTTCATGCAAAGCTCAAGTGCGGGGTGACACATTTGGACTTCCTGTGTTTTCTCAAGAAGATTTGGTGATATGCTGATTGATTATTAAGGACCACTTCTCTCTGTTTCAAAGAATGTTTTTGACAAATCACATTTGCATTCCTTTTTTTGCTTAATTATGATCATCATATCAATCCAGCCAGATATGATTTCTAGATAATGGCTTCCACTTTCTAAAAAGCTAATGATCACATCTTGAAAACAAAAAAAATGCAATACATGTGCAAATGAAATCTGTGCATGGTCTGTCACATACAGTATATTTTTAATCCTCATGTATAACATATTCTCTCTCTCAACTCGTCAATTACCGACCGAATGTCGGTGGCCCTAAGCCTCAAACTATGACGCTCTACGTGGCCCTCTAGCATCAGTTTTGGACGTGTCAGGGACAGAGTGTCAAAATAAGCTCATTATGCATAATGTCTTTTCAAATCAGACTTCTGGTTTCACAGGACGTTGGGTTTAGGCAAGAAAATCACTTAGTTAGGGTTAGGGTTAGAATCTTTTTGCTCTTTAAACTACGTCACCACACTCCCGGCGTACTTTCTTTGTGCGTTCACTATTGCCGCTGATGGGTTTACATTGGAGTTAATGGAAAGCCCGGTGCGTCTCATACCGGCGCTAAAGGGTGCCTTGTGCAACTATAGTGATATAGTTTTCTCAGTTGTTTACATATAGTACTTCTGCTATTGCCGTACAATACGTAGCGTAATGGTGCTCATAGTTGTGATACCTTTGATTCCAGGATGTATTGCATATCCCCTTTTTTTAAGATAGATTGCATAACACTTTTTCCCATGCGTGTGATAAAACAAGCGTGCTGATTTCAACACCCATTGTGCCAGCGCCAAAACAGAGAAAGTCTCCACACCTCTACGGAGAGTTATGGGCTTTCCGTGGACAAACTTTGACCTCATGAACTTCGAAATTTAAACAAAACTTCCTTTATTATTGTTTATGATTAGATTGCATTCAGAGAGTGGTGATAAGGAGAGAGGTCCGCCCTGAGTGCAGGAGCGCGGGACCTCTACAAAATGCCTAAGGTGCCCTCATGCTCTGACTTGACAAATGCCCTTCTCCGCAGGCAAATATGGGCAATTGTCTCAGCTGTGTATATAAACTGTAGGGCTAATGCACATAGAGTAGTAGCAGGCAGAGATGAGAGAAGAACACATAAACAAAGGTGCAGAAAAACAAAGGTATACAGTGTAATCAATTACAAAAGGAAGGAAGGAGAGAAAAAGAAAGAAAGAGAATGCAGGATGTACATCTGACCTGAATTAAGATGAGCTCATTGTGTACTGCAGTGGGTTTAATAGTGCGTTTGTAGAGGAACGCCCAGACTCTGTTCCCTCTCATTCCAGCGGGGCTGTGTCATCCCTGCCCCGGGGCCACCACACATGCAGGCTCCTGCACAAGCAACTCACACACAGGGACATGCCTCACAGCTCTGGGGAGCGCAGGGATCACAACGCGGGGAAGTGTGGAAAAGGGGGATCAGAGGTGGACAGAGGAGAGGAAGAGAGGGATCAGAGGTGGATGGAGGAGAGGAAGAGGGGGGATAGGAGGTAGATGGAGGAGAGGAAATGAAGGATCAGGAGGGTGGAGGAGAGAGGCATCAGATGTGAGGACATGGGTTTTCTACCGGGACGGTGGCGGGCGGAGGAGAGGATAAAAGACGTGTCTACACAAGGAAAGGAAAAGATAGATCATGTTTGGATGGAAGTATGGACAAAGTGGGATCAGAGGAATGAAGGTGTGGGAAAAATGCGCTGAGATTATGAAAGGAAAATGAAGATGGAAAACTGAATGAGAAACAGAGGGATGAGACGGGAGAAGACAGGCATCAGGTGGCTGGATGAGAGGAAGTTGTTTATGGAGGAGGGAGACGAACAGGCTAATTAACAGTCAGGTTTTAGTAGATGAAGACGAAGAAGGATGAAGTATCATTAAAAGTGAAAGGGGCGGTGCAAGCCAAATGTTACAACACCAGTCAGGTGCTGCGTGCCAGGTTAGCTTGTAAGGAATTTACTGACATGCTTTTTGCTTTTGTTGAAAGTGAAAGACTACCCATCTTCGCTCAGCTAATGACATCCAATGGATCAAAACAATATCATATTTGGTGAATAAATTCCACAACGCTCATGGTAATTCGCTCCAGAGTATCATCCAACGCCATTTCTCAACTGTGCTTTGGCACGGTTTAACTCAGCTCGATGCTCCCTAATGTGAGGACACCCCAACCCAGATCCATCCCAGTGCAGCACCCTCCCAGCATCCATCCCTCCTTTGGCCCACTAATAAAAGTCAGCCTGTGTCGTAACCCATTAGGGCTGATTTATTTGATCAGATTCGTATTATTTCCTCAGTCCAAACCCCATGGCACTCTCCTCCCACCAGTGATTAAAGGCAGTAAATCAGGGGCAGGTCCTGTGTAGTGTTTACTCAGAGAGCCAGGCAGCTGCAAGCTGTTTGAGGCCCTTGTTTCTCTCTCTGTTTACCTCCGTTCCCATGGCGACTGCACCACCGTCTCCCGAACGTCTGGAACTTGGCCCTGGGCTGTTTTGGTTACGTTCGAAAGTTTTTAGCTGCTGTGTCTACCCAGAGCTCGCAGTGACTTCACCCGGCGAGGAGTGAGCGCAGAGATGTTGGACGAGTCGAGGAGGAAAAGAGAGGGAAAGGCGAGAGGAGGAGAGGAGGGAGGGACGAAAATCTGGGGGTGGGCAGGCACAGGGTGGGGGGAGGGAGAAAAGCCAAGAGCATTACATCATTGCTGGAGCAGAGTCAGAAAGGGAAGGATATGAGTCAGTGGACTGACTGCACCTCTCTCTCCCTCTCGCTCCCTCTCTTGCTCTTCTTGGATGGCAGCCAAGCCCCTTGTGTTTAAGTCTCCAGTGCTCGAGTTGGAGTCGGGACTGTGGGGACAGTAAAGCTTAGCGTGTGTGCAGACTGCAGGATTTGTAGGTTAGAGCAAGCAAATCCACACGGGCTTGAGTTGAGGTGTGGGCACCCTGAGGGGTCCAGAAGAGAGTTATAGAGGATTAACAGGACAATGGGAGGAGGGGGAAACTAGGAGAGAAAATAGCAGGATAACTTAGAGAAATAGACTGCGGAGCAAGAGATACAAAGCAAAAGAGGGACTCGGGGAGAGAAGAAGCAGTGATGTCATGGTGGAGCGAAGGTGGGCGGTGGGGTGGAGGGGTGGTGCTGTGGTGGTTCTTGGGCGGGGATTGTGGAGGAGAGCTGGGCTGAGAGCAAGGCACTCAGTAATGTGAGAGTGCAGGGTCAGGACTGCAGAGTGTCTACCTGCTCTCCCCTGGGGCCCACAGCCCGGGCTATTATCAATCCCCTCAGTGGAGCCACAGCCTGTCATTATTCACTCACATGCACACACACACACTGGAACATGCACGTATTCACACACACAAACACTCTGAACATGAATCCACTAATCCACCGTACAGTGTGGTGCGTAATGTATTCCTATAGGCAAACAGATGTAAACACAGAAAAAAGAAGAAACGCCTCAATTACAATGCTTTTATCATCTATATGGAAACCCTGCATCACAAGCTCAATAAAGTATGTTGATACTTAGGGCTGCAACTAACATTTGTTTCGATTATTCCTTAATTAATCTGCCGAATACTTTGTCAATAAATCAATTAATTGAAGAATGTGGAGGCCAAACACAGATTTTAACACAGAAAAGAAAATGTTCTTCAAGCACCATAAAGTTGAGCAAAGAGTAAGTTGTATTAAAACTTTTAATATAATTTTATCTTCAAATATAAAGATTTTTTATTTTAAATTGAAAGCAGAAATATTGGTTGAAAAACGCTGACTGGTTTCAACCTCACAGGGTCTTTTTCAGGGAAATAGAAAAAAATAAAAACATTTGTGCTATAAAATGTGTCACAATAGTGAAAATGCCCTCCACAAGTAAACCAATATGACTTCTTCAAATTGCTCGTTTTGTCGGACTAACAATTCAAAACCCCAAAAGATGCAATTCATCATCACATAAGACAAACTAAAGCAGGAAATCATTACATTTGTGAGGCCGGAACCAGACAATTGGGGGATTTTTCTTGAGAACAACTTGACTAATCAATTAATCGACTAAAGTTAACTCTGTTGATAAAAATTATCATACACATCAGTAAGTGTTAAAATCGATATGTTCTTTCTAACAAGTAACACAATTCTTATATTCATTAATAGTGTCTTTTTGCCTCCAGCCGGTCTTTATTTATCAGCAGAGTCAGCACAAAGCTGAGTTAATCCCCAGAGGAAGTGCTGTCAGATGTTAGTGTTGTTTTTCCGCCCGCTGGACAAGCAGCAGGTTGTGTTTTGGTGTGTGTGGTGGTGACGGACGCGGTGTTGGTCCTCCCCCTGCTCTGTTGCAGGTGAAAGGCGCAGCAGCATAACCTGTACGAGCTTCAAAGGAGCCTTTCTTCTCTAGAAAGCGGGGGCCTGACCTGCAACAACCAGCGACCTGCCGGTTTTTCCCTGTCCTGACCTCTGCTAGTTATTGACTGTCACAAGTAGCTCTGTATTAGTACATTTCATTGTCTCATCTTGAATGAAGATGGACAGCTGCAGTCTTTTTCTTAATGAGAATATCAGCACCTTAAAGCATTTAATTCATCTCTTATTGCTGACTTTGAGGAGTTTTTTTCTGGCACTGAACAGTGGTTTCTGCATTTATCACAGTCCCTGTAACATCTAACATCACAGCACTACTTTGAGAGGGCACATACACTGAGATGGTGCATATCTTTGTAAATGAAATAAAGTATTGACTGAGTTAATCTTTGGATGTAAATTATAAATTAAAAATCTATAGTGTTTTTGAGCGATACAGTATAGCAAAACATGATATCGCGATACTCAATATTTTTTTTATATTTTCTTACACCCTTACTTCCAGTACCCAGGTTTAAAATGTTTTCTCATTTTTTACTCCTCAGCTTCATGGTTGAAAATATTAGATTTTCCATAAAGGTTGCTGCAGCAATCAGTCTACGCAAAACCATGTAACATTACTCTAAGTATGAATTAAATCAGCATCATTAATGTACTGTTTATTCCACCATCAAGGTAGGTAAAGATAGGTTGGTCTTGGACATATACATCTATGAATATATGCATATTATACAGTATAATATACTTTATATAGATTTGCAAAAGACAACATTGTAATGTTTTTAATGTTTGGATATCCCGTAATATGAAAAAAGAAATTAGATATGTTTAATAAACCACTTTTGAAAGAAAACACTGTAAATGAGCCTATTTCAAGATTTTACAGCATAGTTTTAAAGAAATGTTCGCTCACATTTTTCCCTTTTTGGTTTGGGGCAAACAAAATTGCCTCAGAAAATCACTCACTAGGGAGTCATCATACTAAAAACAAATCCAGCAAAACAGTTTTTATGTACAAAAAGTCAACAGCGTTTCACTGCCACAGCCTCGTGACTATTCTACTTCATCCTCTAAACGCAGAGGCAAAACTGTGTTGATGTAGTGCGCTGCAGCTACACTGCATATACCTCATTGTACTTTCATGACTTTTCCCATGTGGAACTGTTTGGATTCGCAGTGTTGCTCAGATGTCATACGTGCAGTTAAATGAGTGTGATTGTGATAAATTGGGATGTTAGACAGGAATGACACGCAGTCGGGATGGTAATGATCCTGTGTGTGTATGGAGCAATCTAACATGTCTGGAACATAAATGCACATATTTAGGTCTGGAAAAATACAGGTATTTATTCAGGTGGGCGAGCGTTTGCTCTGGTGCCCCCCTTTCCCTCCATTTGGCCATCACTCCCTCACTACTCACTATTACGGTAATCCAGACTATGATGTGGTCAATTGATTATATTAACCCGTTGAACACAGCTGACCTAAATGCTTCTTGTTCCTAAATGTTCAAGGAAATGGAGCTTTATTGACTGATATTGATCCTGATGCTACCGATAACTGGAGGCTTATTGATTCTCCTCTACAGGTTATTTAAGAATCAAGTAGTGTTTTTTTAAGCTGTGGACTGAATACAGTTACTGTATGCATGAGGGTGTAGCAGCGCTCTGCAGCTGGGAGTCGGTGTTCTTACAGCAGGGATTTGGTGGCAGTTGAATGATGTCATCGCGCCATGCAGATGGAGCAGTCTGGGTGTTTGGATGGCTGCAGCCCCTGAGCCAGTGACTGTGACAAGACTGCTGTCAATAGTTTAAGCTTGGCCCGGGCCTCGTACGTACATGTGATTTATTGATGTGGCCGTGAGTGTGGATAGGCCCGTTGGTCCGCACACGCTTTTGTGGTCACCAAGGGGGGATTTTTTTCCCCCCACAGGGCTCCCACCGCCGTAGCAGTCTCTGAAAGTGATTCTCGTCATGCACGTCTCGTGGTCGTCATGACAAATGTTATTCATTCATCATCGCCGTCATCGTTATTCATCTATTGTATTACATGAAGTGTGCTTGTTTAAAGTGCATCCAAAAACTCCCAAGATGCCTCAGCTTTCAACTGCACCATGAATACATGAAGCCACACACTCTTTTTTTCCGTTCTGACTTTGAAGCTGCAGAAACAAGTGGAAACTAAAAGCAAAAGAAGTCGGGGAAAACATTTACTCTGAAATAGCGCAGATGTGGAATGAATAAATGTGGGGTATTATTTTTAAGATGCAAGAGCAGTTTAGTGATCTCATGTTGTGGAATTGCAATAGGGTTCTTTTCAGGTGAAAGCATTTTGTAAACTTCTGTTAAACTTGGTTTTAAAACATAATGTGAAAATAACAACACAGAGTTAATGGTTTTTAACACTTTATACTGTAGTTGTGGGTCGATATAAGGGGTATTTATTAATGTATTTTTCAACAATTTTAACTCCTCCTGTGAAGACAGATAATCATTGATTGAATTAATATAACACTATTAATCTTATAAAATATCTTCTTAGAAATATGTAGTATTAAATAAGTATGTTTATTGTTTATATTTATTGACAAATTACTTATTATATTTCCTATTTATAAATTATTTATTTATTTATTTACTTCTTCACTCTCATGACAACTCTATCTGATGAAGGCCAACGGATGTGGCTGAAAGCTCTGGAAGAAATCAAGAAAGTTGACCTTGAATTACGAAGGGTTTTTGACGTGTGTACCACATATTGTTAGATATAATTACAGCTATGTTATACGGCGCTATTAAAGGTTCAGCCACTAGATGTTGCATTCTCCTTCCTCCGTTCCGTTGCATGCACTTCACAACAAGTGGTTGCCAGTTCGTTGCACGACCTGCTTATTTTATGGTGGAGTGGAGTGAGACTCAGACAGACAGTCGTGTCAAGTGATGAATCTTTCGTGGTAGAGTTATGGAGTCATTTTGCAACATATAGCTATTCATTATCTATAGATTTAGGTTACAATGTGTGGTGGTGTTTCAAGGTTAATGTTACATAATCTATGATAATCTGAGAATATGGCTGGTTTTGTTTGAATATGACAAATCGTAATTTTATGGGTTATTATTGTTCAGACGATCAAGCTTAGACAGCTAATATGTGCTAACGTCAGTTGCCACAGTAAATATTCACGTATTCTGCAGCCTGATGGAGACAAAAGTGTCCAACTCAGCCATTCATCCGTTTTTTTCTTGCTAACTGGCAATTTGATCGCTGACGACACAGAGACACCACGTGATACCAATGTTTTTATAGTATTGGCTCATAGAAGTGGGAAACAAACGTCAGATATCTTCCACAGAGATAAACAAAACGTTCATTTTGGACCCGTCAAAATTTAAAAAATGATAAATCTACGATCATAATATTTGTTTTTAGGAAAAGCCATACTTTTCACCTTTCTAAAAGCTCTATGGATGAACTTTTTTTTTTTTAAATATTCATCTACATAAAAAAATTATCAATAAGACCTTTAAGCAGTCATTATATTTTTATACACCAGTTATGGATACTTCACAGGAGAAGTTACAACTAGCATCATAGTGGTGGTGGTAAATGGGTTCGATGTTGTTATATGATAAAGCCAAGATTATTGATATCAGTCATCTATAACAGTGTGCAACTTGAAGTTCTCTGATTGTCCATCTGTGTGTCTACTCAGGCCTGTCCCCGGCTCTCTGTCCTCACTGCTGCACCTACGAAACAGACAGCGACAGCCTCTGCCAGCCTCCATGCCTGGAACGCTGCCAGACCCGACCATGCCTGGCTCCTCCGCCGTGCTGATGCCTGTGAGTACAACAACAACAACGGCGCACAGAGACACATTCACTCACACAGAAGCAAAGTCACTCACTCATAATGTGACAACAGTGTAAATGCAGGCCTGCACATGGATGTTTTCTATCACCATTAAAATGGTTTAGCACAGTTTATAAGGAAGTCATCGCCTGTAGAAATGAAGGAGTCCACCTCTGGGTTTAGACTTTATTGTAATTAAGCAAAAAAAAGACGGGGAATGATAACAACCCAGAGAAAGCTCCTCGTATCAGGATTCTAATGATACAACATATGTTCTCATTGTAACACAAGACAGCCAGTGTTTATGGTATGGGGGGAAAAAAGCCCTCCCATGTTTATTAAATTAAGAGCTAAGCGATTTTGGGGAAGATTGACGGTTCAGGAAAGGGGTGCAGGTTTGGGTGATATTTTTACACAAAACACACTTAGTGCAATTAAGGCTGTGTGTCAGGTTCTAGGCCTGAGTCTCTGTGGACGAAGGGGGGAGCGGGGGTCAGGCAAAGGGGGGGTGGAGAGGGGGTCGTTCCCAATGGAGACTACCACACCACCCAGAGTTCAGCAGCTGGGAGGCCACAGCAGCTCACACACATACACGTGTGCACGCAGAGGCTCACACAAAGGTTTCTTCTTTCCTGCGTATACTGCTCACATCATCACCCAGCGTTGGTGACCTTTCATCCCCGTCAGCTTAACCAGCTGATTTCCTCACATTCAGGTCTCAGCTGTGACACATGACCACGCTGGCCAGGGTCAGGCAGTAACCACACACACACACACACACACACACAAAGACAGATTCTAATGCATTCAAACAACTTACACCTACTTGCATCTTGTTCAACTTATTAACACGTCTTGCACCAAGAGGGGTTTTGATGTGTTGGTCTGACTGACTCTTGCCACACTATTATCAGAAACACACGTAGCCCTGTTGCACCGGCTTCCTGTGTTAAGTCCCTCCGTGCTGGCTTCCTGTTTTGGGTCAGCTCCAGTTATCATCACACAGAGCTGTGCACGGGGCAGCCTGTCATGTGAAATCAGGCTCTCGTGCTCTCTCATCTCGTCCCCTTATGTGCTGGAGGACAGTGGTGGAATGTAACTGAGTATATTTACTCAAGTACTGTACTTAAGTACAAATTTGAGGTACTTGTACTTTACTTAAGTCTTTTCTTTTCATGCCACTATATAGTACTTCTACTCCTCTACATCTCAGAGGGAAATATTGTACTTTTTACCTCACTATATTCATCTGGCAGCTTTAGTTACTTTACAAATTTACAGATTTTTTTGCATGCAAAACGATATATGATGGTTTCTGGGTAATTGTGATGAAATTAAACACTATTTGCCGGATTTTTACAAACCGATCAATCAATTAATGGAGAAAATAATCAGCAGATTAATCCATAATGAAAATAACCATTAACTGTAGTCCAATACAAATGAGCTCCACCTCAACCGACTACAGTAAACAGTAAAATCCTGCTTTTACGTGAATGCGTCAGAAATAATAATCTAATGATATGAGAATAAGAGTGATATAATATAGAATAGTAAAACAGTCACAGAGGACTTTTTTCTGCATTGAGTACTTTTACTTTTGACACTTTTGATACATTTTCCTGATTATAGTTACATACTTTTACTTAAGTAGCATGTTCAATGTAGCACTTTTACTTGTAACAGAGTATTTTTACAGTATTGTATTTTTACTTTTGCTTAAGTAAAGGATCTGAAGACTTCCTCCACCACTGCTGGAGAATGAGTGTCGCTTTAAATGAAAGCAGTGATAGCATCATAAAAATAGCATAGATCATAGCTAAATAAAGAGTTTTATTATTGATTAATCTGGTGAAAAAGTGTTGTTTCATGGGAATAAGAGTATGACTATTATTATGGCGTTGTAATCCTCAGATGGAGAGACAAATGTCCATGGGCTCTAATATGATGGGTATGCAAGGACCCCCCCACAGCAGCTCCTGCGCTTCCACTCACATTCCCTCCATGCACTCAGAAGCAAAACTGGTGAGTATACGCATGTATTCACATGGCTACGTACACATTTTATGCACACACGTACACAGCAAGTGCACACACTCGAGCTCAAAAGTGTTGCAACTTTCTTTTCCACTGCGCTGTGCCAGCAACACTGCGCTCTTAGGTCTGTGTGGATTTCATCATTTGGTGTGTAATCAAAGCTGTGTCTGAACCTGCCAGTGCAGCACTGGAGACTCGGGCTGGAATAAAGGGCCCTTTATGTGGTTGAGGCTGGGCTGCCCACCGACTGCCTGATGTATATCTTAATGTACAGAACATGTTCTGTAGGTCCTGCAACTTGTTAGCACTAGTTTAACACAGCGGGGGAAAAAATCAAATGACCTCATCCTTCACAAAGCAGGCAGTTAGAGCAGTGGGAACGAGACGTAGCCGAGGGAGGAGAGAGTCAGAGGACTGACTGACGAAAGAAACCTTCCACTCAGTTCGCATGTTAGCAACGCTCACACTGATGCCAGTGACTGACAGTGTACAGTATACGTCTGATTAATGTCAAACGGGCCAACAGTCACACTGTAGGTGATATGACTTGATTAATCCTGTAGCAACATGACCACCAGCCATCCTTTGTTTTCAAAATAAATAACTCTGAAAAAGGAAAAGGCGCCATAGAAATAAGAGCAAGTGTCATGACTTGGATTTTAAAAAAAGAATCACAAGCCATAATGAAAAGCATTGGCTGCTCTTTGTGTTTGGAAAGGTTCACTGATAGCTGAGTTTGCTGGACAGAAACATCTTGTAGAGAGAGAGAAAGAGAGAGAGAGAGAGAGAGAGAGAGAGAGAGAGAGAGAGAGGTAGCAGAGGTCATTAGAAGAGTTATTGCTCTGATAGAGGAGAGCGGGAGCATTCCCAGGGCATTTAATTCTCCCTCTTCCTCCTGCTCTCTCAAGATTGATCGTCTTTGTAGTCTTTTGAATCTCTTCAACTGTTCCTATGGTAACACGCTGGGGTAACACAATATTAGTGTATTAGGCTTATCTCTCCCCTGGCCTTCATCCAGACACATCTTACCTTTTTTTTCTTCCTCCTATCTATGTAATTGAATTGTAAATGCTCTGTTAGGCCTCCCATAAACATATGCAGTCACTAAATGGCTACAGGCCCCTGAGCTCGACCATGCAACTTTCTGGCTAGTTGGCTGTTCATACCACGAGGCACAGCAACCAAATGTGGATCAATTGAGATTGCGCTCCCTGATGTCTGAACGCAACTGATGGAATTCCACGATTGTGGACAGAAAAGTGAGAGACTAATTGTGTTATCAGGGTGCGATCTCCAGCGTGGGTTTCATAAGCATAGACGGGGGTCTCTAATGTCTGTAATATCCGCGCCCGGGCCAGGTCGATAAATACGGCCTCGCTATCAGATAACTGGGCCATGATCAGGCCCATGTGTCCCCTGCGACGTTCTCAATCCGGCTCTAATCGCATTACCCTGACCATGTTGACTTTCCGCCAATGGGAAATCTCCGCACTGTAACCCCACACCCCCGAGGCACGGACCTGGATGCACTCTTTCTGCTCGGCGTTTATGTTGGGAGAGCGGCAGAAGGGGATTGAGTGGGACTTTGATAGACACGAAGGAAATAGATAGACAGGCAGAGTGAGCAGGGGGAGTTGAAAGGCGAGAGACAGTATCGACACCAAACTTCGAGTGAGGGTGAGAAATGGGAAGATCTCTTTGTGAGTGACATGAAAGGACTTCTGCTCGGCCTAGTTTCCTCTGCATGCGTGCATGCATGTATGCTCATATGTTAGGGCTCGCTTGATATTTTGTGGAAACTGGAGGCCTCGGTTGCAGGATTAACCCTCCCCTGTCAGAGAGAGCATGCCCAGAGCCCGGGCTAATGAAGGCTAATTGATTTTGTGGTGGGCCAGAGCAGCAGGGAGGCCTGTCTCTGGTGTAAATAGTTAATGAGCCGAAGGACTGCTGTGGCCCCTTGGGGACTCATATCTCGCTCTAAGCTCTCTGTTTGTGCTCTCTGGGCCAAAGACTGTATCTGCATCAGTGCCCATCTTTGTTCTCTTTCTATCTCTGATTTTCTCCTTAAGTGCCATCGTTTAAGTGGTACAGCGAAGCCCGGTGGTGCCGTAACTGACTTGTATGTTTGCCCCCCCTTCTTTGCTTTTAGCTGGTTGTCTGGGAGGGTTTTTATTAGTTTTGGTTCTTTCTTCTTGAGAAGGAATGGGTGCTCGTGGTGCCGGGTGTGGTTGTGTTCTGCTCTGTTGTGGTCTGGGGAATAGAGTGGTGTGTGTTGTGTGTGCTGGAGGTTGTGGGATAGTTGACCCTCGCAGCGTAGAGGAAGCGCCGCAGAGAGGAGGCCAAGTTCCACAGCATGCCGGCCAAAAGCATTACGTCAACGCTCAGAACCGGTTCTCCACAGGGCCTCGCGAACAGTCGCACACACACTCACTGACTGCTCCAGCTCTGTGTCATCCTCCTCGCACGGTGTCACATACTTAGACAGCCACAGACATTCGTACACATACAGACAGTCAGGTACTTGAAAACAACAGCATGCAGAGAGGTGCACATACAGTACTATATAAACACACATGTGCACACTGTGTTTTCCCCCCGAATACCTTCCTCTCCCGCTCAGATGGTTTGATATCTTTGTTTGTGTGATGAAAGACTTCCGCTATCCTTTCTCATCTGTAACAAGGGAAACCCAAACAGGCCCTCATCAAGCTGGTTCTAAATAACATCTGCGAGTGCCGACTGTGGGACTCGACTCAGCTCATGTCTGTGGTGGAATTCGACATTGTTTTTGTGTCCCTTTTTAAATGAGCTCCATGCTTTCCGCACATCCTGCCTGCCTGCTAATTTCAGACAGAGGGGCCTTGAAACAGTTTGTATGAAAATGTGCTATTTATTATCTCCCAATTATCTATTGTTTACATTGTTACTAAGGACAATAAATTTGTCACTAAGCATCAGGCTAGGTGCTGAGTTTTTTATGAGGTAAACAATACTATATGTTCCTTCGCTGCAGCCCTCTTGGCCGTGGAGCTGGCACTGGACGGGTGGATGACATAATTCCTGGCATGCTCTAAATGTACTCCTTTTTACTTGAGGAGGGGGAAAAAAACAGAGCGTCTCTTAAAGAAACATTTCATAGGACACAGGAGGACCAATAATCAAAGTGTTTCTAGCACGCTAATGTAGCTTTTTATATTTCATTTACACAACCCTTACTATGTTTCAGTGTAGTTACAGAATTGCAGCAGGCATTTGGGTTAATAGGCTTGAAGTTAAAGTGTTGCTCTAAACAAGTGAAAAATGAGAAAGTTGCATTGCATATTCTGCTCAGAGATTTCCAAGAAAGAAAAACTTGTGAAGCAGCCACAGATGTGTCAGCTTTCAACTCTGCTACACGGTGATTGATTGAGCAATTAGCTCAGTATGAAGTAAGTAGTTAAACTATTAGCGTTCAGCCCTAACCCTATTACGTGATCCATTCATTTCCTTCCACCGTAGTAGTGGAGCACCTCTGGCTAAATCTCTTGTTGTGAGGAGGAGCAGCGCACACAATAGGAGTCAGACTCCAGGTTTTGTAAGCAACATCTGTATGAATGGTGGCATTGTCAGGGTATGAGGTCATTGGAGAGAGACGGTGAGCTAAGAGCACAGCTGAATCTGCAGGCTGCTTCACTGAGCTCTATAGAATGTGTACTGTATATGTTTGTATATATGCTTGCTTTCAGTGTATTGGCACCCTCTCTGGCACCCTCATTGTCCTTGGATTCAAAACACATCTGTGGACTAAGTGAGACAAACTATAAAGTTTGTAGATAGTATTTGATACAGATCTGTTATGCACATACGTGTGGTTAGTTAAGTAAATGTGTGGATGACGTGCGATAAACTGCAGTCAAACAAGGACACACAGCACATGGCAAATTTTGCTGAGATACAGTGTTGCAAACAGTAGAGAGAGTGGTTAATGTCAGTGTCTTGGATGCAAAGAAAGGTCTGTAGTTGATAAATGTATGATGTTTCTCTTTATCGCTATGGAGGCGAGTGGTTTCAGCAGGGCTGAGGAGCTGCTGGATCAATGTGCGTCTGCCAGTTTATCAGTGTTGGACTCAGACCAGAGAGGGGCCCCTCTCTCTCTCTCACTGCCTCCACTGTGTTGCCAGTGCCAAAGTGAAACACATACACACACTATATAGTAATAGTAAATCAAAGGTAAATGGACATGCTGTGTTTCAAGATGTTCTGCCTCTCATTTGACAGGCTTTGGTAGCTCACCAACAGGATCGTTTGTTGTAATAATGAATAATGAGTTTAACCGCAGTTGCCCCATTTATACACACTACGGTCTGCGCCTTTAGCTCCTTACACATCACTGCTGAATCATAGAATAATATTAGACCTCTTATGGATATAGTTGCTAAACACAATCAACGATATTGCTGCATTTCTTCACATTAGAGAGTCAACCTGGCAGAAGGTAAGCAATGTGATATAGTTTATGAGATTCATTTTTATACATTATTTAATAGAACGTAATACAAGCAGCCTACACTCTGTGATCATGTTTAAGTAACTAAGAGACTTGAAAAAGACATTGTCTACTTTTGTGTTATTTAAATAAACAGTAATAATTCTATAGTAACCAGATAGTAGAAAACCGTGTCACATACCCTTATTACAATTTTTTTACATCAGTGTTAACCCCACATCCCAGCCCGTTCTCATACCCAGGGCGTCAAATACTGACACTTTATCACGACCCTTAGCGTGGGATACCGCCGCACACTCTATAGCGCCGGTATGCGACGCACCAGGCTTTCCATTAACTCCAATGTAAACCCATCAGCTGCAACATTAAACGCACAGAGAAAGTGCGCTGGGAGTCTGGTGACATAGTTTAAAGAGCGAAAAAACTCACACAGGGCGGGTGGGCGAGAGGGAAGGTAGATAACAAACACATCTCATGAGACTGCTGTTCGTGTCTCGTGCGTCACGTTACAATCCGTGTTCCCAACGTTCAGTTTAATTTTCACTTTACAAACGTAGTAGTTTTAAGCTCAACCATGTAGTTTTTTTTCCTAAACCTAACTGAGTGGTTTTGTTGCCTAAGCCTAAAGTGACGCCAGGAGGCATGACAAAGTGGCAAAATGTGAATATGTGAGTTGGGATGAGAATGTGTCGCACATTCGGAAAAGGGTTTTGAGGTCAAATGACCTGCTTTCAGCCATTCAGTTTAAAGTTATCCAACATCACTGCATCAATCTGAAACGGTTTGAAATGGCATGCCTAAATTCAAATGAAATTTACATTTAACATGTATTAAAAATGTGAAAAAAGAGTGACTCGTGAGAACTTATAAACTATATAAAACCCAAATTGTTAGAACACAGCAGGTTGCTGTCGTTTGTAATTTGATAGAAAGCAGACAAACTTTTACAGCTGAAAGTTCAAGGTTGACATTGTAAAGCTTCTATACGGCGAGGTCTTTTAAGGACTGTGTATTTACATTTATATTTGAGTAGTTATGTATGTGTGTGTGTGTGTGTGTGTGTGTGTCTAACCCTCTGCATGTCTGTGTGTGTGTGTGTGTGTGCAGAGGGTTTTGGATGAGGGTGGCAGTTGTGGCGCAGAGTGTCGCATCTGTTTGTCTTTGGATGAGTGCGTGTTGTTTTAGCTGTGCTGATGGGCGGTGTATGTGAAGGCCATTTGGTCATGGTTCAGGGCCCGTGAATGGGTCGGGGCTCCGGTAGAGCCAAGCTTGGGTAAACCAGCTGCCGTCACCACACGGGCCAGACTGGACTGGTCCAGCCACTGTGAGCCCCCCTGGAGCCTGAGCAGCGAGCGAGATCCCTCACTGGACTCCAAAACAACCACCAAAACACTGGAGGGGTGACTGGAATAAAGTTTGTTGTGTCAGAGATTTTCAATCTGATAAAGTTAATCAATATTGACAAGTTAAGCCACTACCTCATTTCTTAAACCAGTAATGCTTACACATTAGATCATATTACATCTGTTTTATTCATGATGATCAAACTAACTTCTTTTTACTTGTTGCTTCTCAGTCATTTGACATGTTGGAGCACAAGAGGAATCTCTTGCCCTGTGGGTGTCTTAACAATGTGTGATCCTAATGCAAATGTTATAGAAATAGCTTGAATATTTTGAAAGGAAATATGAGTATTTGTGAGTATTCATGACAAGGCCTGAATGAAAAATCCACACACAAATAGGAACGCTGGTTACAATTTACATACAGCATAAACAGTGAGTGGGAAGTTACAGGTCCTGTTTCAGCCAAAACACACAATGATTTGTTATTTTAAGCATCTTAGAAATGATGTTTGATTTAAGTCATCACATTTCAAGTCTCATTACCAGGATGACGCATAATTTGCCAGTCGCTTTTGATGCCACAAATTAGGACATAATGTTAGTGTGTTTGTTATTGTATTCATGCTCTGTCTGTCTCCCTCGCTCTGAGGCATTCTCTGTATTGTGGCAGTGGGTGCAGTGATAACCATGTAGGCTGCTCTGGAGCAGGGCTTTACAAGAGAGGGAACAGTGGGGATATACAGACCGGAGTCAGAGGCCCATCCATTAACTTGACAGGGTGGAGGAGCTGCCAAGAGTATGAGTGCATGCTTTGGAGCGTGCTCCTCAGTGGGCGTGTGTCTCGCTGCGCCCATACCGCCACGGTTCCTCCGAGCACCAGCACCAGAGCGTCGGGCCCTGGCTACGTCCATCTCCCCCGTCTGCTTCTAGGACCACAGGGAGGGTCTGTTCGGCACCCGGCTCTGATCAGCTTGGCCCAGAACCCGAGAGAGGAGAGAGGGGGCGACGTTACGGCCCTCCCCTCAGACTGTCTGCCTCTCCATTCCCTGAGGAAATCAGTTTAACAGTCCCCAGCTCTTGGCAAGCAGAGGGAGAGGGGGTGGAGGAACAGGGGAGAGGTGTGTGCGTGTGTGTGAGAGAGAGAGAGAGAAAGAGAGAGAGAGAGAGAAAGAGAGAGAGAAGGGGGGGGACGTTACTGCCTCTTTGGGCAAGAGGGAAATCTAATAAAATTGAACTAATGGGGGCGTGGAGTTTTAGGGCACAGAGAGTGGGTTTTGCAGACTGGTGGGTAGTGGAGGTGGAGACGAGGAGGATGGAATTAGATCCTCTGAGTGCTTGAACCAAACGCCTGCTTTCAACTGCAGATGGTGAACCCATGTCGGGTTGAGAGAGCGAGTTAGGGCGCCTCGGCCCACGAAAAACACTGCCAGGAAAGTTACAGCTATGATATATTATACAATTAGAAATACGGTGTGCTTAAACATGATCACTGTGCCGGTAGCAAAAGACAGACAGAAGACAGACGGAAGCTTTAATGTTCCTCCATGGACTCCTCCATTTGAAACTGTGATCTTTTCGCACTTAAACAATGACTCCACACACAGACTGGTTAAATCTCTCTAACCTGCCGTAAGGCGCCACAGGTCCCCTGATAGTACACCGCTTCCACTTTTAAGGGGAATAAAAGTGCTCACCCTGACCTCGCTGGGTGTGATTTACCCATCCTGAGGCGGGCGTGGTCTCCTCCCTTTTGTACCTGCTCCGCTTCCATCCTCCCAGGGTTAATAGATATGAAGTCATCTGACTGAGGAGAAACCTGAGTGTGTTCTCAGGATGTGCCCAGAGCACTCACGGCGACATCACTCAAAGCCCCCATTCGTGTCAGAGAGGAAGCAACCATTAATAAATATCATTAATGGGTGATCACCTGGTATCCCTGAAACCACATAAATGAGAAAAGGCCTAAAAAAAAGGATGGGAGTGGAGAGGTCAGGGGGCAAAGGTCTGAGAGGAAAGACAGCTCCCCTCTGGGCAAAAAGATGGCTGAACCAGGGATGGTGTTTTAACAATGGAAAATCAATAGGCGTACTACTTTCAGTGCACTTGCAGAATGCATGAAATATAGTGTCAAATGCTCATATATAGACTGCTAGTTTATAGATTTACCCTGGTAGAAGCGTATCTCTGGTGTCATGGTGTTTTTTTTTCTCAATTCTCAACAACATCAGAGCAGACAGTGGTAGGACAGACTGTGTGCCATCCCATGTGTGAGCGCCCTGTGCCGCCGCCGCCACCACAGGCTAACACCTGCACTGATCTAATGACTGTTTTCTGTATAGCGGCCATGTTGCTGCAGGAGAAACGTATACGTATGTGTGTGTTATTAGAGTGAAATGAACGTGGTGGTTAAGGTTTTGTGCTTCAGAGCAGTCTGGGGAAATACAACCATGTGTTAAGGAGTCATTAGGGAGCTGATGAAGGTGTTTAAGAATCACAGCCTGCTCATCATCGCTCTGCTAACGTCCCGTAGTTGCGTCACTGTGGTTCTGGATACAAAGACTTAAGGTTTTGGCCGAGGCGGATTTAACTGAGCTGGAGTCTCGACTCGAGATGGAGCGGTAGCAGGCACTCGTGCAGAGATAGCGGTAAGGGTTTTCTCTTTTGACACAATGCGTGAACCGTGTTTTTTCTTTAAACTCTACTGTTTATTTTTGAGCGTGTTAATATAATACTTGCCACTTGTTTACGTAGTCTTTTCTTGCTATTTGTTCCTTTATCTCTTGGATCTGTTTATGTGGGATAGGTTTTTGCGTCAGATATGTTGTCTTGGTTCAACAATGTAAATATAAGGGCTGTCCTCGACCAAAGAAAATCTTAGTTGACTAACACTCGTACGATTTTGTCGACTTATCGATTAGTTGATTTTATCGACAGATCTGTAAAACTGAGTTTCTCCACAAAGAATCACACAAAAGCACCACTTTAAATCTTGTGTTAGCCAGAGATTTGCTCATATGTTTCTCAAGTCATTCAGCATGGAAAAAGCATAAAAACTACTAATTGACTACAGAAATCTTAGTCGACTGAAAAGGGGCATCCCTGGGAACAATTAACTTGTGTTTGGTGAAACTGGTGTGATCTTCTAATCATGCATGATCCTCTTCTTTTGTGTTTTGTCTCTCAATCCTGTTTGTAACCATCACCGCCACCCAGGCTTTTGGAGTGGCCCCCTCAGCTCTGTACTCTGACACTCTTGGGCCTCTTCAGATGCAGGCTAATTCAATTAATAAACAGATAGCGCTGTACTGCCAGCTGGACAGCTCTCAGAGACACTGATAAATGAGCACTGGTCGTCTCGGGCTGATGTGTGTGGGGAGGAGACACTAGAAGCCATCTAATCCCCCCCCACCCCTGCATGGTCTCTCTCTCTCTCTCTCTCTCTCTCTCTCTCTCTCTCCTCTCTGTCCTTCTTCCCTGGCGCCTGGTTGGCAGCGAGTCAGGCAGCTCCAGATGAGCATCTCACCCACACACAGACAACTTTACTAGGGCCTCAAAAACACAGTAGAGAGGCAGCCAGCAGATTCCCTTTGGCTTCTGTTCATCCAGGTGATTGCCTGCTCTGTGACCAAGTGGCAGGAGATTGTTAAACTCTGATTGATTCTCTGTTTCACGAGAGGGGTGGGCCTCACCTCTGTGGTGCTGACTGACAAGCTGAAGGCTGAAGGCAAGTTGTTTAGTGTGGGCTGTCAGCCTCTGAATTCATCCTGTGACACACGGAAGATGTCCTTGTCAACACACCGGTGACTATGATTGATATCTGTAAGCTTGTTTGAATTCCATTTTCTGTCTAAGTTGCATGTCAAGTAGCTGTTTGTTATTTCTGCATGGTAACAAGAACTATGAGCATATACAGACTGTAACTTATACTGTTGATAATATATAACAGTAAGTCAGAGCATACTTGTTACCCTCAGTGGGTCTCAGTGTGACTGTGATGCTGTGGACAGCTGCAGGCCTGTGGCTGCCCCGCTGTTTGTTAGTGTACACTCCATGGTATTTTAACCTCTGTGTCACCGGTCGCAGAGAAGAAGGGCTTTGGCCCCTGAGAGTTGTGCTGCTGAGGCTGTGGTGGTGAAGGTGGTTAGCAGGTGTTAGGGTGTGATCAAATGTAGATAAACACTAAGTGAGAACTTTTAAAATAGCATTCATAATGAGGAGCGACAGATGAAACTGAAATCATGCTCCAATAACGTAGCGCTGTTTCGCTATGTCAGGCATCCCTTGGTTTGACAAGCAGAAACTATACTCAGCCAGAACAGGCTTGGCAAGATCATACTTTAAGTGTGCTGGTTTCACGTGCAGTTATATCACACATGCCAAGCAAAGACAACTAGACAAATCCTTTCACAAATAGATATATGCCATTTGTAAATATAATACAAACCAGGGGGCTTTCTTTCATGACTGCCCCACTTCTGAAGTGATTTATTTGACTGTGCCTCCTCCCTCCTGGTAAAAAGCTTTCCACTCATGAACAGTGTGAGAGAGGAGACTGGATGGCTGATATTGTGCTCTGGTCATGTCTCAGCGTTGTGATCCAGACCAGCTGGATGCCATTCCCTATGGGAATCATGAATGTGAAGGTTGTTAAAAGATATGGAGCCCTGGACACGGCGTGGACTCACTGACAGCAGCTGGGAGAAGGGGGAAGGGAAGGGAGCAGGGAGAGGGAAGAGAGCACTGGGAAAGAGAATAGAAAACTTTATGGAATTCACAACAGTAGCCTTAAGATGAACGCCTTTGTTTTCAGTTTTGTTGAAGTCACAAGAAGACGAATTATAGACAGAATACAATGCTGGACTTTAGCATATATTTAATTTTTTTAAAGAATTTATTCACATCAGCAGTGCACTTTCAACCGTCTCAACACTCCCTTATCCTGTTATTCCTAAAGCGGTGAAAATGTAAATCACAAAATGGTTCAGACACTGATTTTTTTTTATTATTTTGTCTAGGTTTGTGTACCACAGATGTGGCCTGAAGACATACTTTAATTGGCACTTGTATATTTGGATTATGATTTTTTTTTTTCTTGCGGTTGTCTTTATGTGATGCCCAGAAAAACATAGTGTTGAAGAGAGGTGCATTCAGTAAACACGAGGAACACAAGCAGACCTTCAGAGACGCACCAGTCCAGTCAGGGCTAAGTAGACCACACGGTTAAAGCAACAAACCTCCTGCTGCTGGGTCAACAGCAAGGGAGCAGTCTGAGGCTCACACCTTGCCAGCACGCTCATCTCACGGGCAGACACACACACGCACACATGTGCACAGAGGAGAGAGAGGCTATTAGGAATATGAGGAGGAGGGACTGGTGGGATGGCAATCACGGAAGGTAAAGCGGGAGAATGACAAGACTGAAGGAGAGACAGAGGACGGCCTAAGTGGCTTTGATTTGTTCTCCTGACATATGGATTTATGGAGCCATTCATCATCTGCTAGTCAGCACATGAAGCTGCTCTGTAACTGTTGATAATCTGCACACTGATAGATGAGAGCATGTACAAACTTTTTAGATATTATTCCTAAGGCTGTCAATTAATTAAAATATTTAATCACGATTAATAACATAATTGTCAATAGTTAATCGTGATTATTTGCAAATTAATCACAAATTTTTTATCTGTTCAAAATGTACCTTAAAGGGAGATTTGTCAAGTATTTAATACTCTTATCAACATGGGAGAGGGCTGATATGCTTGCTTTGTATGTATATGTATATATATATGCATGTATGTATGAATATATATATTATTGGAAATCAATTAACAACACAAAACAATGACAAATATTGTCCAGAAACCCTCACAGGTACTGCATTTAGCATACAAATATGCTCATATCATAACATGGCAAACTGCAGCCCAACAGGCAACAACAGCTGTCAGTGTGTCAGTGTGCTGACTTGACTATGACTTGTCCCAAACTGCATGTGATTATCATAAAGTGGGCATGTCTGTAAAGGGGAGACTCGTGGGTACCAATAGAACCCATTTTCATTCACATATCTTGAGGTCAGAGGTCAAGGGACCCCTTTGAAAATGGCCATGCCAGATTTTCCTCCCCAAAATGTTGTGTAACTTCATAGCATTATTTAGCCTCCTTCCCTACAAGTTAGTATGACATGGTTGATACCAAAGGATTCATTAGGTTTTCTAATTTCATGTGATACCAGGATCTTCACTCTAGCTTTAAAACTGAGCCTGCTACAACTTAAAAATCACAGTTGCCTTAATGCGTTAAAGAAATTAGTGGCATTGAAACAAATTCACATTAATGCGTTATTATCGTCTTAACTTTGACAGCCCTACTTATTTTACAGAAAATGATGTTAAACATTGTGTTTTGTGTTCATTTTTGTCTACCCAGAGGCTGAAGGCTGCACTTTCACACCACCCGGGTACCATCGCCAACGGCAACATGAACTCCATGGGTCACATGATGGACATGATGTCGTCGCGGCAGGAGCAAGGCGCCCACCATCACATGCACTCGCACCCGCACCAGCAGCACCTGCAAGCCCCTCCCCACGCGTACCAGCAGCACCACGGCCACCACCACATCAGCCAGGGCCACGGACAGGGTGGACACCACCACCCGCAGCAGGGACACAACCCCCATCACAACTCCCACAATCCCCACCTCCATGGCGGGCACCCACACCAGACCTCGCCGCACCCTCCAATGCACTCCGCATCACATGTAAGCAACACACATTCCCCGGGAGAGCCGAAGCTTTTAGACAACCCAAAGGCAGAGCCACAAGTTCAATTAACTACGCTGCACATTAAAACCACTCATATAGCTAGAAGCCAATCTATATCATATATGATATCATGACTAAAACAAGTAGTAGCCCTTTGAGCACTTTTGAAGTCAGCAATTAGTGGTTTAGTATATAGCTGAAATGATGCTTTGCATTCACAGTAAGTCAAAGGATGAACACATCTTCCCTGCCAAGTAGTTTCCTGGCAACCATCTCAAAGTAGTTTTTCTCCTTTGAGGTTGGTCAGCCTCAGGTCAGTGTCGGACGCCTGCCATGGAGGGAAAGGGTCAAGAAGAGGTCTTAAAGTAGCCATTATAAAAGATCAGTACTCTCTTTTGAAAACCACGCTCCCTCCACGCTCCTCCTGCACGGCCAAGCTGCCATTATGTGGCCACAACAACATTCTCCAGGTGCCGAAGAGGTTTTAAAATAAATGCCGGTCCTGATGATGACCAGACAGCCTCGGCTAATAGTCCCGGAACATCTTAGCTGTGAATACATTTGGTTTAATTTTGACTGAAAGTTTGAAAGTATTGCTCACAGCATAAAAGAATAACATGATGTGAGTCACTTTGTCCTTGCATTGTCTAGTGGCCTCTGCTGTGCCGAGCATTTTGGATGAAGGACAGTCAAGAAATGTGATTTACTGTATGTTCCAAATGCATCATTAAGGCATTGAAACAACACTCTCTGTATGCACAGAGGCCATTAGAGCAGCTTGTATTTTCCATGGTTCCCATAAAAATGGTAATGATCTGAAGACTGAAAACACTTGACCTTGCCAAGTATATGTCAAGATCTGTCAGTGCACGTACGGTTTTAGAAACGAGTCTTTTGACTGTGTCTGGTGGCGTTAGTCTGAGTGGAAGTGGGCGGTGGAAAACTGCCTCCTGACACCTCTTTAACAAGGTGGGCAGGCTGGTGAATCAGCCCAGTCACTCACTCACTCTGTCACCCTGACGCACGTGGCACAGCCAGATGTTGTTTTTGGGGAAGTTGCCAGACGTGGACTAGCTGCAGGAGGTAATGTATAGATGCTTGTTTTGAGGCTTTGAGGGCAGTGGAGCTGTGACAGCAGACAGGTGGCTTCTCTCCAGGTGTGTCAGAATGTCTGGTTGGATGGTGACAGACAGACATCAAGAGAGCTCAGTGATGCTGATACCTTTCTCTCCTCCCCTGTTTTCAGATGTCACCTGCAACCCAGCAGATGCATCCCACGCAGACGCTGCAGTCTCCGCCACCCAGCGGCGGGCGGCGCAGACGAGTAGTGGACGAGGATCCGGACGAACGTCGGCGGAAGTTTCTGGAGCGGAACAGAGCGGCAGCAACAAGATGCAGACAGAAGAGAAAAGTGTGGGTGATGTCGCTAGAGAAGAAAGCGGAAGAGCTCACTCAGACCAACATGCAGCTTCAGGTACACAATGAACTTCAGGTGTTGAAAACTGAACTTCTTCATGTATGCACAGTACCACTCACAGTCAGCATGTATTTTTGACTCAGTTTCTTATTAAAAACATCATGATATTGTCCTGTTTTTCACCAGAGATAATGGCAATGATCAGATCAGTTGGTAAAAATCAAAGCTGCAGAGCTCCAAAAACACTGGATCCTACAGTTCCCATAATGCAACTGAATAGCATCTTTTGTTAGACCCCCCCTTCCTGGTAAATGCCCTCATCGTTCAAACTCAACATCACAAACTTGTAACACAGGTTTTCAGTTCAAAATTTGAATTCTTAAGATAATACAAGATATAAAATGTTTAGTGTCTATTTGCACCCGGGTGATAATAGTCACACGGCAGCTATTTGGCTATTTACACTTGGCCAAGTTGCATATGCTACTTAATTTAACATTAGTTCGATCGCTGACGGGTTTTCTGCCTGAAAGCCCTTTCTGACAGGAAGATTTAATAGTAGTAGAAGTAGTAATAGTAGTAGTAATATAAAGGGCGACAAAGTATGTGCAGGGAGTAGGTTGTGGTGGATGAATGTGACAAACTTTCACGCAGGAGGCCAGGGTTCAAGAGATATTTTTTTACACTTAGATTACTTCATATTTTTTAGTTTTTATTAGTTATGAATTTCAGTTTTCAGTAGCAGTTTGGTTAGGTTTAGGCAACAAAACTACTTGTATACATACGGTATCTAATGTGTGTCCAGTTGGGGTGCAAATAGCATTGTTAGCTACGGACACCTGGGTGCTTGTCTCTGCCTGTAACATATCTAATAGGACTACAATCTTTGTTATCCATACAAGTGATTAAGGATAAAAAAATTCCCTGGATGATAAATGCTTCTGTGTCTTTCCTGCATTTCAGAATGAAGTGACCATGCTGAAGAACGAGGTGACCCAACTCAAGCAGCTTCTCCTCACACACAAGGACTGTCCCATCACCACTATGCAGAAAGAGTCCCAAGGTTACCTCAGTGAGTAGCTCAGACATAAACACAGACACATACACACACCCTCATCTGTGTGCCTTAGCCCTACAGTGCAGTACAGATAGCACTGCGGGGAAATGTTAATTGTCCTGCCAGAGGAAAGATTTAAACTCTACAGACTGAACGGTGACTGCCAACACTCTTCGCTGCTATGTGCTGGTATCCGGCTCCCACGCTCGTGGCGGGACTCTTCCTTTCACATATGGGTGTTGCACACTCTGGTAGACAGCCCGGACTGGGAGTTGGTAGTCTGAATCCCCGTATGAGACCTGTTTTTCCATCTGACAGCACCTCCGCGCACAGAGGCAGCCGAGACTCGATGTGAGAAAGACGTCACGGGCTGCACGTTGGCATCCAAACTCTTATGGATGCCCCGAGATCTCACTGATTACCGGACTGCGCCTCGGCTCAGCCGCGCATGACATCAGAGCCCCACCCTTTGATACGGATACAAGTGACATTTCCACGTAATTAGGATAAGGCACCTCCCTGTGTGGCTTTAGCGCAGGAAAATAAGGCTCACATCCCGCTTGGCTGAATGGTTCTTTTATACAGGAGAGAGCCAACTCCCAGACTGGGCTGGGAGACTTTCATCGATGAGTCTAGCTTGTGTACAGATGTCACCTTCAATGTGTCCAGACTTCAGCAGGCGTGTTTATGGAGTTGAGTGATTCACTTTTCCATTTTTGTGCTATCCATTTATGGCTTGTTTTTGGATGACAGGTGAGAATTAAGTGTGTTTGACATTCATCTGTTTCTGCTAATAAAGCTTTTATTTTTACAATAATGAAATTTGGTCTGTGTTTATTTTGATATTATTTATCATCATTTGTTTTACTACATTATATTTTGAAGCTTCTGTGTAGAACTTGAAGGTTTGTAGTATTTACACTACTCTACACACATCCTCATTGATGTCTCTGCTGTCTCCTCAGGTCCAGACAGCAGTCCGGCGGGCAGTCCAGCGCCAGCGTGCTCCCAGCAGCAGGTCATTCAGCACAACACCATCACCACCTCCACCACAACCGTAGGGGGCAGCAGCGTGCACGGGCAAACCAATCACCGCACAGACATTAACCCCATCCACTAGGGACAAGAGAGACGTTATAATCCCAGCCCAAACTCCCCCTGCTTTCTGAGGGTCGCCAGCTGCACATGTATGCTGACCCCCACCCCTCCCTCCATCAAGAAAAACCTCAAAGGCCTGTGAGGCTGTTCTTTATACAGTAGCTACAGTATGTATTTTTATAGACCAACCCTATTAACGCATAAATGTTCTATGGTTTGTTGCCTCATTTTTTTTTATCTGTTTTTTAGCGAAAAAAGGAGTTTTGCTAATTTCATGCAGCGTTTAAGTGACTTTTTCTGTTGTGTTAATGGTACAAAATGGACGTAAGCCTCAGACTGTCATCTCTATTAGCAGACCTTGGGTCTCTGTATGCCTGATGGACTGAAAAATGAGTTAAATCATTCTCTAAATATCACTTACAGACAGTGTGTTGAGTGTATGCAACAGACACTAAATTGTCTGTGAAGTTGTTAAGTCAAACTGTCACCATGATGTCTTGAAGACAGGAATATGCAAGCAGGTGTAACGATCCTTTTCTTTCCTAGAAACGTATATGACTGTTAACCTTTTTCCCTGTTCTTAAAGAGTGTCATAAAACAGTGAAAACATGATCAAATGGAAGCAATACGTCGCAGTATTGATCATCTTCTCTACCGTGTGTCCACATTCTGATCAGCATGGCCAAGCCACTCTGGTCCCGAGGACATTACGATGCTGTTACAGCTACAGAACTGTACACTGTGATACCAGTGAGGCAGCTCGGGAGTCGAAACAAACTCCTTCGCTCTCCAGGACCAACTGAAGCTTTAATTATTGAGGCCTCATTTTTGTCTGTTTGTGCATCTGGATTTTAGGATCCATAGTTTTGAGTATGTATGGGAATTATGTTTTGCCTTCTTTCCACTGCAGAACAAAGTTCAGCAATGTGTAAAGAAAGAAAAACAAAAAAAGAGTGTGAGAAAGTGACTGAGCATGATTTTTTTTTTTTTTTTGACTGGCATCCCACAACTGGCAAAGCGTTTTTAAAGAGGAGCAGTTTATGCCTGTGCTTTTCCAAAATGTCACAATGTGCCTGAATCTCTCTTAAAATCTTCCGTTGGCTTTCTGTAGACAGCGACTGTTCTTCTTCAAACAATCAAAACCATTTAATTCTCTGCGTTTTATTAATGAGTCGTCTCTGTTATCGGCTTTGTCGTGGATGTCTGCTGCATGTGAGCTCAAAAACCAGCTGACCAAGGAGAAAAATACCCGCTTTCCATTTGACCTCTGACCTCTTCATCAACTTCTCTTCCTCTCTTTCTCAGGCCTCCTCTGCCGAGCGATGGATGTACTAACCTTTTTTTTAACCTCCCTTACAGCCTTGAATCTTCACGCCTTCTCACGTTGACTCCTCTTTCTCTCTTTTCCTACGACCAGGAATGTCGACTCATTAGCATGATGACCATGATGCACTGTGTTTTACAGTAGGATGGATGAAATACATTCCACTGACAGGTGGAGCGATCGCAGAGCTGTCTATGCACTTTGTCCTCTGTCGTGCCAGAGGGTAGAATAGCCATATTAAGGTCCGAGTAATTCTCAGTGATCCCCCTTCCCCCCCTTTTTTCACACACCAGCGCGAAACTTAAATGTGTTTGGCTTTATGGAGAGACTGTGCCTGGCATGCATCACATGTCTGTAGATAAAAGAAGGGAACCTATAGGTGCTCGTATTGTAAGGACCCTGCACCGTTAAGTTTGTGCTCTTTTTATTCTGGAAAAAAAAAAGATGAAGGATGTGAATTGAAAAGCTTTATCCTCATTATGGGTTACATTCAAGTTTTGTCAAAGCATTCAGACCGTTTGAGTCTGTGTGTGCAGTTTGATGTGTGTCGATGAGAGAAATCGATTCTCTTGAAAAGGGCTTTGTCGTACCAACCCTTTGAGCTGAAGCTTGCCTTATGTTAGGTTGTTTTTTAGACCATATTTAGACTGTTAGACCATTCCAAATTAACCTCTTGCATGTGAAATTTATGACCTCAAAATACTTTCAACTGGAATCATTTTAGAGCTATTTTAGAGTTAGATACGAAAGTCTCTAGTTTCCTTTTTGACATTTGGGTCCAGGTTCAGAGAAAAAGATATTTGTTACTGCAGAGGCAGATGAAAAAAGGACAGATGGAAGTGCAGTGTGAGTGTGTGGATTTGTGAGAGGTGGAGAACAATTCCTATGTATTAATGATGTTATAATTGTATTATTTTAAATCTAAAACTATAAATATTGTACATAATGTCAGTAATTTCTGTAATCCTGTACATGTAATGCAACCACCTTTCTTTTTGAAGGGAGTAAATGTGTGGTACATGTTTGTAAATAATGTTCGCATAGCACTTGTTGCCTTTTGTTTGTACGTCGAGGCTCATTTTCAGCGCTTAAATACATTGTTTATATGTAATGAACTGATGAAATCCATTCTGGCCTGCATAACTTTGTACATTTTTTTTCGTGTGTCTGTAATGACATTGTCTCTCATTTTTGTTTTGCATTTGTACAGATGTTAAAGTATCACTGCAGTTACATTACGGTATGAAAATAAAGCACTTGTTCTGTAACATACAACTAACTGATGTGATTTGATGTCACAATTAGCTTGTACTTGAAATCCGGTGACACAAATGTTTTCTGTGCAGATAACCAGAGTACAAAAATGAACTGAGAGATTAATTGAATATTTTAGGAATTCTATTAAAAAGAAAACTAATGTTGACATCAAGCGATCAACAGTATTTCCCCGATGCTTGTCCTTGAAATATAACTGCTCATTAAATAGTTAGGTGCTTTAAAGGTTTAGAATACTCATTAATTATTGAACCGTCTAGACATCTTGATAGATGCCTGATGAAATAACATGGCAGTTAACTTCAGTACACAAACATGTTTGTCAAAAAATAACCAACTAAAACTACAGAACACTTCAGCGTGTCAAATATATTTTAAAGCCACATGAATAGCCGAAAATAATGAAATTAATAGCAGGCATTGTTTATTGTTGTAACATGCAAATTGGCCCCTATTCTTCAGAGATATGAGCCATCTAATATTGTTTTTAGGATCTATGTTCAATAATAAGAAATGTAGTTGTATTAACTTTTTAAAAAATGCATTGAATGACAAGTTTTGTGAAGTGCTATTGTTTAATTTCTGTCTTTCTAAGGAAATTTCTTTGAGCACAGTGACCCCTGGTGGACAAATTCCATTCAACAACAGGTGTGTCAATTAATAAAAAGGCTTCTCTGATCATTAAGACACTCAGATTTAGAAAAAAACAAAAAACATTTTATTTCAAGACAATTCATCTCTGGTTTCAAGGTGTTTTCTTTATATTTCATCATCAAGCATGTTCTGATTGAATGCAACAAAGACTATTTTCCTCATACAATCAAACAGAAATAAACGTGAAATAGTTTTCACAGAACTCAGGTTTGATAATCAGACTGAATTGGCAGTCATTAACACTTATTTTCACTATTTGATGATTCAAATGTCTGGATCCAGGCTATGAGAAACTTATTTCATTCGCAGTCCAACGTCCCACACCAAATGTCACCTCTGCTAAAATACTGGGGGGGAAAAAAATCCACAAGGTGCTGATTTGGCTGAGACAATCAACAGTCATTAATCAAAAATATGCTTTTTAAAGTGGTTGTGCTTATGTGTTTCAGCACCAAAAACACATCATATAAATCCCTTTGTTGAGAGGAATCTGTCAATCATGTCAAAGGACCTCGCCGGTTGGTCGTAAGGCAGAATGTGTCCTCCTCCTCGGATGATGACCTGCGCGACAAGAAGGACAGAATTTAAAATGGGTGTTCACGGAGTTCCTTTCACATTGTTTTTCAACTGTTGTTATTAACCGCCCACCTGGTAAAACTCTCCAACTTGTCTCACATAACCTGCCACCTCGGTGTCGCTGGGCTGAAGCTTCCAGTGGAAGCGAGGGGCTGTTTTGTACTCAGCCGCCCCGGTCCAGTTGACGGTAGGCAGGAACCTCTCAGTCAGTGGGGCTGCAATGATTACATCCAGTTGACCATTGTAGATTAACACCTGGGTGTATGTAGAAATGGACCAAACAGGAAGAGACTATTAGAGAGGGATTTTCTAAGCAACATACAATTAAACAAAATACAACTACAGCGTATAATCCCACACCCCTCACCCTATAGTTGTCCATCAGCACCCCCAGCCACGGTTTGATGCTCTTCATGAGATCCTGCAGAAGGTACTTCTTCACCTCCGAGCCGTCGTGGAACATCAGGTTCCCCACATGGATGGCACGCCGCACAGCTGGCAGAGTCACAAACGAGGAGAAGTACTCCTGGTCTTCAGGCTCCTGTGGTACACAAAAAAAGCAAATGTAGTGGGTTAAAACTATTTTAAGTAATAATTAGTTCAGATGTATTTAAGGTTTTGCTCAAAGAAGAAGTCCCACAGGCAGCTTTGAGCCCTGCCAGCAGTGTTTCTACGCACGTGACATGTCATGTAGTTGTAGTAGTTGGTGCAGCCGGTAGCATTTTGAAGGAAGGAGGGATATGGTTCAATATCACCAATCACCAAGCTATCAAAAACCTGAAGTCAGACGTTAACAAAATAGTCAGCTAAAGGTTTGACTTTATTCACAATTTTACTAAGAATGAGAATAAAAATGGTATTTATTGAACGATTATAAATTAATGAAAATCTAGACAAATGATGATAATAAAAATCACAGACTTTTCTGACATATGTAACCTCTTACCTGAAAAGCCTCCAGCCACTTCTCCTGCTGGATGAGTTTAATCCCAAAGTCCGTCTGCTCGACGACGTACTGTTTCTGGAGTTCATCTATCATACCTGTTTGGTACATGAACTCAGCATAACCACCCAGCATCTGAGATGGGGAAAAAAAGTAAAACATTATACTCGTCTCATTTCTACATTGACATGTCTGAACTGTAGACTACTACACCAATAACACCTGACGGGGTCAAGCTGAAGAGAAGTGAAAAGCTCCCTGCTGGAGCGTGACTTTTTTTTTAAGTGTAGAAACATGAGAACAAAGAGAGCGAGAGAGTTATTAACCAACTTTCTGATTAACACAAGATTGCTTGATGATTGCTCCTCATTGTATGAGATGGGATGAGATGAGGCATGAAAGAAGAGATGAGATTAGAGATGCAATGAGATACTAGATGAAAGATGAGAAAATTTGATGATTTTTTTTTTTTTTTAGGGGCACAGAGCAACAAGTACAATCTGGAGACACAGGAAATAGGCCTTTTTCACTGCAGACATTTTGACAGTAACACCTGTGCTTTTCCTACTATGACAAGTTAAAATGTCTGCAGTGAGAAAGGTTCATTCATTAGTCAAGATGATGAAGTTTAGAATCTAAATCAGCCAGAATAACTGATTGTGTGTTCAGAGGCTTTAAAGAATATCAGAAAAAATGACTTTTTGTCAGATACGCACCAGTTCTGGATCACAGAGCCCGTCACCGATAGCCATCCCCATGAAGTTAATCTTCACCTTGGCAGTGGGGTTGTTTTTATGAATGTAGTAAGAAATGGCAGGAACATACTTCCCTGCGTAAGACTGCATGGGGACAGAGAAGGTTTACAACCTCCAATTTATCTTGCATGACAAGCATCTAATGAGTATAAATGTGTGTCCAAGTTAAAAAGCCACTTGTATAACACCACTACTATATCAATTAATATTAATATACAAAGCTTGAAAAGAAATAAAAACAAACATACCTCCCCGGTTGCATAGAACTCATTGGACTGATACTCAGGAAAGATCTGGAAGAACTGTGTTAAAGCACTTTTAAAGAAAAAAAAGGGAAGAGATGGGAATAAAAGTTAGTAATCAAACCACCAGACTCATAGATCCAAGTGACAATGACACTATGTGTGAGTTAGTTTCACCTGTACAGATCTCTGCCGACATCATCCTGGTTCTGAGCAAAACCTGCGTCCTCATCAGTGAAGCTGAAACCCGTTCCAACCTAGAAAAAACAAATACTCCTCCTCAAAGACTTCATGACACCTTGAATGAAAGATGTGTTTCAAGTTGTGGCTTTTTTTGTCTGAGGATGAATAAGTAATAGCGTACCGGATTGTCGATGTACAAAACTGAATATCTCAATGTCCAAGCGTAATCCCTCATACCAACTGCAAAGACACAAAACATATTATATTGGAGTAAATAATGCTCCAATATAAACTATACAGGGCTCAAGCTCATTCAGTTAAATAAGGATTACAGTGCATGTGTATGTATGCCGCTGTAGTACCAGATCGGTTCTTACCAGTCAAGTTCTTAAACACCACATACGGTCCATGTTCCACAAAGAGACCGAACATGGAGGTTCCACCGGGCCCGCCTTGCAGCCAGAGCAGCACCGGAGCTTTATCTTGATTTGCCTGTCAGTCAGGGCATCACACAGAAAGTTAAGATCTCAGCACCACCCAGTGGTTACTTCAGTTTATTAACAATAGAGGTCAGGTTTAGGTTCATCAGACTGTAGAACTGTGGCAAACAATCAAAGTAAAATGTCAAACATCTGTCTTTTATCACCGAATATGTGAATATCAACACCAGACTATCAGATTTAACAGATTTACGGCTGAAATAAAGATTTTTATTTTTATTTTAAAGTCTCAGAAATGTGTTTAAATATGTGAGTGACATCAACTCTCATACAGTATACTAATAAACACTGACTCCTGTAAATGGTAGCTGTCACCTGTAGAAGCATCTTCACAGAGGCTGAACTGAGAGGATGAAAATGGACTGAATGGAGAGTCATTATTTAGGGAGATGAAAATAAATGTCATGCACTATAATGTAGGGGTCTAAGAAAATATCAACACATATGAGTATCGTGATATTATTACTGTATCGATTCTCCTAAACACTGTATCGATTTTAATTAACCTCATAAAGATCTGACGGCCCGCCATCGGGCCTGGCTGCTAGGAGGCTAAATAACACTCCAAAGTTACGCTAAATTTTGGCGAGGAAACACTGGCATGGTTTTCACAGGGGTCCCTTGACCTCTGACCTCAAGATATGTAAATGAAAATGGATTCTATGGGTACCCACGAGTCTCCCCTTGACAGACATGCCCAGTTTATGCTATTCCAATGCAGTTTGGGGAAAAAAACATGCAGTTTTTTGCATGCAGTATAAACATGTTATTTTTGCCAATTCTAAAATGGTTTATTTCTGGTGTGTTCTTTACACTACGACAGTTTTCCTAAAATTATACTTCGCAATATATACAGTCGAAATGTTACTCCAGTATCATGATACGCATCGTATTGCCAGATTCTTGCCAAAACACAGCCCCGGTATAATGTGAGGTTTTCTATAAATATTCTTTATCGCTACAAATATTTCACTCAGTGTTATGCAAGTGGCATGTGACATTACCATGCTGAAACATTAAAAGGAAGATATGAGACTTGGTTACTGATTTACAGCTTTTACCAAAAACAAAGTTCACCAAAAATAGCTCAGTCTTCCTGCAAGACCCTGGTTAAAAAAAACGTGACTTTTAACACAAAACACAAAGTCTACCATCATCATAGCTTACATTCCCCCAATGATTGCAGCTGACTAAATACACACAGGTGCAACTCCTCCTCACAGGTTGGACTGAGTAATGAATACCTCAAGTGCAATCAAGTTGAGTTCCAAAGAAAACAATAAGCACGAGAACGAGTATTTATCTAAAAATATCTGCTTCCTCCTTTTTGTTATCCTCTCCTATAAACTGCAGCACTGACAGTAATGCAACTGTGTAACATGGAAAGAAGAAGTCTGAGCCTACCATCAGTGCACCCCAAAGTCAAATCTCCTCAATGGAAAAATGATTCTCAACATTGGTGCACAATAAAAGTTGCATTGTGTGTATCCTACCTGCCCATGCAGCACCACATGACAGACCCGAGGTTAGCTGTGAAGAAGGTGTTGCTTCTTTGCTATTAACTATGCTGGATTATCTTAATTAGTAACCTTCCACATTAGAAACCAGCTAAAGATATAATTTAAGTTAAAACAATATTTTTCAGGAGTTGGTGAAGACCAAACCAGAGGAAAAAAAAAACACTAGAATAATGGATTTGGATTCAGTCAGGTGGCCAGAAGCACAACTCCAGTGAGATAATAATGCTGCTCTATGTGCGCTGCATGTGTAAATTGGTAATTGTTAACCAGAATTAAATTTGTTTAATAATCCTGTATATGCCAGCTGTGTGTAAAATTAATGTTTTTTTTAAAATGCTACCATGTATACTAAAATCACTCACAATATCTTTAAATCTTTATATTGTATTAGCTATTACATTAGTATTAGGGTCTTTTTCACTGCAGATATTTTCACTTGTCATAGTAGGAAAAGCACAGGTGATACTAATAACAACAACACTATTTCAAGTGTCAAGCCATGCCAGTGTGAAGGTGAGCCAGCATGCACAACAACAGGGCACTCATTATTAATGTTAGTACTGAAGTCTGAGCCTACCATCAGTGCAGGGAAGAACCAAAAGAAGAGGTTACTGTTGTATTTCTTGTTGACAGTGAGGTACCCGGCATGACTCTTGACGTTTGCACCTGGCAGATCTCCTACCAGACTCAGTTTCTTGGCTGGAACAAAAAGAAGAAAAGATGTCTGCAGTATGATTTTTTTTTTTTTTTTTTTTTTTAAATTGAACAAATTCAAATTTACAAGCAACATGGGTCATAGATTATTGCATTCGACTAAAAGGAAAAGATGCATACAGAACAAGAACAGATACAATATGTAAAATTATATATGAAAATAATAATAAATTAAATTAAGGGCCAGGGCTGTATACCTGTAATTCATATTCTTCTATTATGCTAAGAAGTTTCAATGCATTTTTGTTTTTCCTAAGGCTCTGTATAGTAATGCGGGTGCACTTATATACCTTCATCTATGGCTCCCTTCTCCAGGTATGGAGTGAGGAAGAGAGGAGACCCGGGGTCGACTCCATTCAGGCCGCTGACAGAGTGAGATTTTCGGCAGAAGAAGGACGAGCAGCTCCGTGATGAGAGAGCAGAGTCCAGACAGTCCACCAGAAAGAGGAAACCCAGAGTTTCCCTCCACAGCCTGCCCAATAGTGACAACATCAATATCAGACTACAGACCTGCTCAGTCATGTGTGCACCTCAAATACCACAATACCACTCACATTTCAAAACAATCTGATCTTCTAATTTGTTAAAACTCACCTCATGTTCACTGTTGTTTCTATTGCAAACAGAATAAAGTCCAGCCTTTAGTCAGAGAGACGTCTTATGAAGTCTGTCAGCTGTGTGGACTGACTAAACGGCTGAGGAGTCACATGATCAGCTCTGCGGTGGTCACGTGACGCATTTAGATCACGTGGTCATTGTTGTTTAGTTCACTGTTTTTTAATTCCTCAACGAGGTCTTGCAGGAAAACTTCTATGTTCAGTTCAGTTCAGACAATTTTATTTATCCCCAAGGGGGCAATTCATTTGCAGCATTCCCAGTCCATACATCCATACATACAACAGACAACCAATAATTAGTTAAATCAAAGGAAACATATTAAAGGCATGGGGCAGTTTGAGGGATAAGTTACAATAAGAACCATATAAACACATTAAAAAAAAATAAGAAACAATATATGAGAACAACATCAGGACTATGCTAGTTGAACATAATGGTTAGAAGACAAACGAATGGGATTCAAAGCTAACAGTTAATAAGCATTAACTCTTATACATTATTATTGCATTATTATGTATTATATACTACTGTATGTATACAGTCTATGATTTAGAAGGATAATTCTGAGCATGTAGGTCTTTATAATGACCCATTTGATCCCTTCTTGTAATTTTTTTTTAATTATCTCATTTTAAATGGGGCAGTTGTATTCATAGATTAATTGAAGCACACACTTTATATTATTTCCTGTTGAGCACAAAGTGTTCAAGTGTTTCCTTTAAACTCACTGCCAGAATAATGCTCAGTCAGCATTTGGAGTTTCTGTACACTTTATATAATAAGGAAGGAAGCATAAAAATTGAGACACGAAATGACTGGTTTGCTTCTCACTGTCATCTCGAAACTTGATAATTAAAAGTTGTGTAAAGCCTCCAGGTTTGACTGTGATAGGCTGGGACACCTGTCAATCAAGCAAAAAACACCCCAAAGTCAAATCTCCACACATATGAGTATCGCGATATTATTACTGTATCGATTCTCCTAAACACTGTATCGATTTTAATTAACCTCATAAAGATCTGACGGCCCGCCATCGGGCCTGGCTGCTAGGAGGCTAAATAACGCTCCAAAGTTACGCTAAATTTTGGCGAGGAAACACTGGCATGGTTTTCACAGGGGTCCCTTGACCTCTGACCTCAAGATATGTAAATGAAAATGGATTCTATGGGTACCCACGAGTCTCCCCTTGACAGACATGCCCAGTTTATGCTATTCCAATGCAGTTTGGGGAAAAAAACATGCAGTTTTTTGCATGCAGTATAAACATGTTATTTTTGCCAATTCTAAAATGGTTTATTTCTGGTGTGTTCTTTACACTATGACAGTTTTCCTAAAATTATACTTCGCAATATATACAGTCGAAATGTTACTCCAGTATCATGATACGCATCGTATTGCCAGATTCTTGCCAAAACACAGCCCCGGTATAATGTGAGGTTTTCTATAAATATTCTTTATCGCTACAAATATTTCACTCAGTGTTATGCAAGTGGCATGTGACATTAACACGCTGAAACATTAAAAGGAAGATATAAGACTTGGTTACTGATTTACAGCTTTTACCAAAAACAAAGTTCACCAAAAATAGGTCAGTCTTCCTGCAAGACCCTGGTTAAAAAACACGTGACTTTTAACACAAAACACAAAGTCTACCATCATCATAGCTTACATTCCCCCAATGATTGCGGCCTCATTTTTGTCTGTTTGTGCATCTGGATTTTAGGATCCATAGTTTTGAGTATGTATGGGAATTATGTTTTGCCTTCTTTCCACTGCAGAACAAAGTTCAGCAATGTGTAAAGAAAGAAAAACAAAAAAAGAGTGTGAGAAAGTGACTGAGCATGATTTTTTTTTTTTTTTTGACTGGCATCCCACAACTGGCAAAGTGTTTTTAAAGAGGAGCAGTTTATGCCTGTGCTTTTCCAAAATGTCACAATGTGCCTGAATCTCTCTTAAAATCTTCCGTTGGCTTTCTGTAGACAGCGACTGTTCTTCTTCAAACAATCAAAACCATTTAATTCTCTGCGTTTTATTAATGAGTCGTCTCTGTTATCGGCTTTGTCGTGGATGTCTGCTGCATGTGAGCTCAAAAACCAGCTGACCAAGGAGAAAAATACCCGCTTTCCATTTGACCTCTGACCTCTTCATCAACTTCTCTTCCTCTCTTTCTCAGGCCTCCTCTGCCGAGCGATGGATGTACTAACCTTTTTTTTAACCTCCCTTACAGCCTTGAATCTTCACGCCTTCTCACGTTGACTCCTCTTTCTCTCTTTTCCTACGACCAGGAATGTCGACTCATTAGCATGATGACCATGATGCACTGTGTTTTACAGTAGGATGGATGAAATACATTCCACTGACAGGTGGAGCGATCGCAGAGCTGTCTATGCACTTTGTCCTCTGTCGTGCCAGAGGGTAGAATAGCCATATTAAGGTCCGAGTAATTCTCAGTGATCCCCCTTCCCCCCCTTTTTTCACACACCAGCGCGAAACTTAAATGTGTTTGGCTTTATGGAGAGACTGTGCCTGGCATGCATCACATGTCTGTAGATAAAAGAAGGGAACCTATAGGTGCTCGTATTGTAAGGACCCTGCACCGTTAAGTTTGTGCTCTTTTTATTCTGGAAAAAAAAAAGATGAAGGATGTGAATTGAAAAGCTTTATCCTCATTATGGGTTACATTCAAGTTTTGTCAAAGCATTCAGACCGTTTGAGTCTGTGTGTGCAGTTTGATGTGTGTCGATGAGAGAAATCGATTCTCTTGAAAAGGGCTTTGTCGTACCAACCCTTTGAGCTGAAGCTTGCCTTATGTTAGGTTGTTTTTTAGACCATATTTAGACTGTTAGACCATTCCAAATTAACCTCTTGCATGTGAAATTTATGACCTCAAAATACTTTCAACTGGAATCATTTTAGAGCTATTTTAGAGTTAGATACGAAAGTCTCTAGTTTCCTTTTTGACATTTGGGTCCAGGTTCAGAGAAAAAGATATTTGTTACTGCAGAGGCAGATGAAAAAAGGACAGATGGAAGTGCAGTGTGAGTGTGTGGATTTGTGAGAGGTGGAGAACAATTCCTATGTATTAATGATGTTATAATTGTATTATTTTAAATCTAAAACTATAAATATTGTACATAATGTCAGTAATTTCTGTAATCCTGTACATGTAATGCAACCACCTTTCTTTTTGAAGGGAGTAAATGTGTGGTACATGTTTGTAAATAATGTTCGCATAGCACTTGTTGCCTTTTGTTTGTACGTCGAGGCTCATTTTCAGCGCTTAAATACATTGTTTATATGTAATGAACTGATGAAATCCATTCTGGCCTGCATAACTTTGTACATTTTTTTTCGTGTGTCTGTAATGACATTGTCTCTCATTTTTGTTTTGCATTTGTACAGATGTTAAAGTATCACTGCAGTTACATTACGGTATGAAAATAAAGCACTTGTTCTGTAACATACAACTAACTGATGTGATTTGATGTCACAATTAGCTTGTACTTGAAATCCGGTGACACAAATGTTTTCTGTGCAGATAACCAGAGTACAAAAATGAACTGAGAGATTAATTGAATATTTTAGGAATTCTATTAAAAAGAAAACTAATGTTGACATCAAGCGATCAACAGTATTTCCCCGATGCTTGTCCTTGAAATATAACTGCTCATTAAATAGTTAGGTGCTTTAAAGGTTTAGAATACTCATTAATTATTGAACCGTCTAGACATCTTGATAGATGCCTGATGAAATAACATGGCAGTTAACTTCAGTACACAAACATGTTTGTCAAAAAATAACCAACTAAAACTACAGAACACTTCAGCGTGTCAAATATATTTTAAAGCCACATGAATAGCCGAAAATAATGAAATTAATAGCAGGCATTGTTTATTGTTGTAACATGCAAATTGGCCCCTATTCTTCAGAGATATGAGCCATCTAATATTGTTTTTAGGATCTATGTTCAATAATAAGAAATGTAGTTGTATTAACTTTTTAAAAAATGCATTGAATGACAAGTTTTGTGAAGTGCTATTGTTTAATTTCTGTCTTTCTAAGGAAATTTCTTTGAGCACAGTGACCCCTGGTGGACAAATTCCATTCAACAACAGGTGTGTCAATTAATAAAAAGGCTTCTCTGATCATTAAGACACTCAGATTTAGAAAAAAAACAAAAAACATTTTATTTCAAGACAATTCATCTCTGGTTTCAAGGTGTTTTCTTTATATTTCATCATCAAGCATGTTCTGATTGAATGCAACAAAGACTATTTTCCTCATACAATCAAACAGAAATAAACGTGAAATAGTTTTCACAGAACTCAGGTTTGATAATCAGACTGAATTGGCAGTCATTAACACTTATTTTCACTATTTGATGATTCAAATGTCTGGATCCAGGCTATGAGAAACTTATTTCATTCGCAGTCCAACGTCCCACACCAAATGTCACCTCTGCTAAAATACTGGGGGGGAAAAAAATCCACAAGGTGCTGATTTGGCTGAGACAATCAACAGTCCATCCATCCATCCATCCATCTGCAACCGCTTATCCCGTTAGGGGTCGCGGGGGGGGCTGGAGCCGATCCCAGCCGACATTGGGCGAAGGCAGGGTACACCCTGGACAGGTCGCCAGTCCATCGCAGGGCTGACACATATAGACAGACAACCATTCACGCTCACATTCACACCTACGGGCAATTTAGAGTCCACAATTAACCTAACCTGCATGTCTTCGGACTGTGGGAGGAAACCGGAGTACCCGGAGAAAACCCACGCTAACACGGGGAGAACATGCAAACTCCACACAGAAGGGTCCCAAGCCGGATTCGAACCTGCAACCCTCTAGCTGTGAGGCGCCAGTGCTAACCACTGCACCACCGTGCAGCCCCACAATCAACAGTCATTAATCAAAAATATGCTCTTTAAAATGGTTGTGCTTATGTGTTTCAGCACCAAAAACACATCATATAAATCCCTTTGTTGAGAGGAATCTGTCAATCATGTCAAAGGACCTCGCCGGTTGGTCGTAAGGCAGAATGTGTCCTCCTCCTCGGATGATGACCTGCGCGACAAGAGGACAGAATTTAAAATGGGTGTTCACGGAGTTCCTTTCACATTGTTTTTCAACTGTTGTTATTAACCGCCCACCTGGTAAAACTCTCCAACTTGTCTCACATAACCTGCCACCTCGGTGTCGCTGGGCTGAAGCTTCCAGTGGAAGCGAGGGGCTGTTTTGTACTCAGCCGCCCCGGTCCAGTTGACGGTAGGCAGGAACCTCTCAGTCAGTGGGGCTGCAATGATTACATCCAGTTGACCATTGTAGATTAACACCTGGGTGTATGTAGAAATGGACCAAACAGGAAGAGACTATTAGAGAGGGATTTTCTAAGCAACATACAATTAAACAAAATACAACTACAGCGTATAATCCCACACCCCTCACCCTATAGTTGTCCATCAGCACCCCCAGCCACGGTTTGATGCTCTTCATGACATCCTGCAGAAGGTACTTCTCCACCTCCGAGCCGTCGTGGAACGTCAGGTTCCCCACATGGATGGCACGCCGCACAGCTGGCAGAGTCACAAACGAGGAGAAGTACTCCTGGTCTTCAGGCTCCTGTGGTACACAAAAAAAGCAAATGTAGTGGGTTAAAACTATTTTAAGTAATAATTAGTTCAGATGTATTTAAGGTTTTGCTCAAAGAAGAAGTCCCACAGGCAGCTTTGAGCCCTGCCAGCAGTGTTTCTACGCACGTGACATGTCATGTAGTTGTAGTAGTTGGTGCAGCCGGTAGCATTTTGAAAGAAGGAGGGATATGGTTCAACATCACCATTCAGCAAGCTATCAAAAACCTGAAGTCAGACGTTAACAAAATAGTCAGCTAAAGGTTTGACTTTATTCACAATTTTACTAAGAATGAGAATAAAAATGGTATTTATTGAACGATTATAAATTAATGAAAATCTAGACAAATGATGATAATAAAAATCACAGACTTTTCTGACATATGTAACCTCTTACCTGAAAAGCCTCCAGCCACTTCTCCTGCTGGATGAGTTTAACCCCAAAGTCCGTCTGCTCGACGACGTACTGTTTCTGGAGTTCATCTATCATACCTGTTTGGTACATGAACTCAGCATAACCACCCAGCATCTGAGATGGGGAAAAAAAGTAAAACATTATACTCGTCTCATTTCTACATTGACATGTCTGAACTGTAGACTACTACACCAATAACACCTGACGGGGTCAAGCTGAAGAGAAGTGAAAAGCTCCCTGCTGGAGCGTGACTTTTTTTTTTAAGTGTAGAAACATGAGAACAAAGAGAGCGAGAGAGTTATTAACCAACTTTCTGATTAACACAAGATTGCTTGATGATTGCTCCTCATTGTATGAGATGGGATGAGATGAGGCATGAAAGAAGAGATGAGATTAGAGATGCAATGAGATACTAGATGAAAGATGAGAAAATTTGATGATTTTTTTTTTTTTTTAGGGGCACAGAGCAACAAGTACAATCTGGAGACACAGGAAATAGGCCTTTTTCACTGCAGACATTTTGACAGTAACACCTGTGCTTTTCCTACTATGACAAGTTAAAATGTCTGCAGTGAGAAAGGTTCATTCATTAGTCAAGATGATGAAGTTTAGAATCTAAATCAGCCAGAATAACTGATTGTGTGTTCAGAGGCTTTAAAGAATATCAGAAAAAATGACTTTTTGTCAGATACGCACCAGTTCTGGATCACAGAGCCCGCCACCGATAGCCATCCCCATGAAGTTAATCTTCACCTTGGCAGTGGGGTTGTTTTTATGAATGTAGTAAGAAATGGCAGGAACATACTTCCCTGCGTAAGACTGCATGGGGACAGAGAAGGTTTACAACCTCCAATTTATCTTGCATGACAAGCATCTAATGAGTATAAATGTGTGTCCAAGTTAAAAAGCCACTTGTATAACACCACTACTATATCAATTAATATTAATATACAAAGCTTGAAAAGAAATAAAAACAAACATACCTCCCCGGTTGCATAGAACTCATTGGACTGATACTCAGGAAAGATCTGGAAGAACTGTGTTAAAGCACTTTTAAAGAAAAAAAAGGAAGAGATGGGAATAAAAGTTAGTAATCAAACCACCAGACTCATAGATCCAAGTGACAATGACACTATGTGTGAGTTATTTCACCTGTACAGATCTCTGCCGACATCATCCTGGTTCTGAGCAAAACCTGCGTCCTCATCAGTGAAGCTGAAACCCGTTCCAACCTATAAAAAACAAATACTCCTCCTCAAAGACTTCATGACACCTTGAATGAAAGATGTGTTTCAAGTTGTGGCTTTTTTTGTCTGAGGATGAATAAGTAATACGTACCGGATTGTCGATGTACAAAACTGAATATCTCAATGTCCAAGCGTAATCCCTCATACCAACTGCAAAGACACAAAACATATTATATTGGAGTAAATAATGCTCCAATATAAACTATACAGGGCTCAAGCTCATTCAGTTAAATAAGGATTACAGTGCATGTGTATGTATGCCGCTGTAGTACCAGATCGGTTCTTACCAGTCAAGTTCTTAAACACCACATACGGTCCATGTTCCACAAAGAGACCGAACATGGAGGTTCCACCGGGCCCGCCTTGCAGCCAGAGCAGCACCGGAGCTTTATCTTGATTTGCCTGTCAGTCAGGGCATCACACAGAAAGTTAAGATCTCAGCACCACCCAGTGGTTACTTCAGTTTATTAACAATAGAGGTCAGGTTTAGGTTCATCAGACTGTAGAACTGTGGCAAACAATCAAAGTAAAATGTCAAACATCTGTCTTTTATCACCGAATATGTGAATATCAACACCAGACTATCAAATTTAACAGATTTACGGCTGAAATAAAGATTTTTATTTTTATTTTAAAGTCTCAGAAATGTGTTTAAATATGTGAGTGACATCAACTCTCATACAGTATACTAATAAACACTGACTCCTGTAAATGGTAGCTGTCACCTGTAGAAGCATCTTCACAGAGGCTGAACTGAGAGGATGAAAATGGACTGAATGGAGAGTCATTATTTAGGGAGATGAAAATAAATGTCATGCACTATAATGTAGGGGTCTAAGAAAATATCAACACATATGAGTATCGTGATATTATTACTGTATCGATTCTCCTAAACACTGTATCGATTTTAATTAACCTCATAAAGATCTGACGGCCCGCCATCGGGCCTGGCTGCTAGGAGGCTAAATAACACTCCAAAGTTACGCTAAATTTTGGCGAGGAAACACTGGCATGGTTTTCACAGGGGTCCCTTGACCTCTGACCTCAAGATATGTAAATGAAAATGGATTCTATGGGTACCCACGAGTCTCCCCTTGACAGACATGCCCAGTTTATGCTATTCCAATGCAGTTTGGGGAAAAAAACATGCAGTTTTTTGCATGCAGTATAAACATGTTATTTTTGCCAATTCTAAAATGGTTTATTTCTGGTGTGTTCTTTACACTACGACAGTTTTCCTAAAATTATACTTCGCAATATATACAGTCGAAATGTTACTCCAGTATCATGATACGCATCGTATTGCCAGATTCTTGCCAAACACAGCCCCGGTATAATGTGAGGTTTTCTATAAATATTCTTTATCGCTACAAATATTTCACTCAGTGTTATGCAAGTGGCATGTGACATTACCATGCTGAAACATTAAAAGGAAGATATGAGACTTGGTTACTGATTTACAGCTTTTACCAAAAACAAAGTTCACCAAAAATAGCTCAGTCTTCCTGCAAGACCCTGGTTAAAAAAAACGTGACTTTTAACACAAAACACAAAGTCTACCACCATCATAGCTTACATTCCCCCAATGATTGCAGCTGACTAAATACACACAGGTGCAACTCCTCCTCACAGGTTGGACTGAGTAATGAATACCTCAAGTGCAATCAAGTTGAGTTCCAAAGAAAACAATAAGCACGAGAACGAGTATTTATCTAAAAATATCTGCTTCCTCCTTTTTGTGATCCTCTCCTATAAACTGCAGCACTGACAGTAATGCAACTGTGTAACATGGAAAGAAGAAGTCTGAGCCTACCATCAGTGCACCCCAAAGTCAAATCTCCTCAATGGAAAAATGATTCTCAACATTGGTGCACAATAAAAGTTGCATTGTGTGTATCCTACCTGCCCATGCAGCACCACATGACAGACCCGAGGTTAGCTGTGAAGAAGGTGTTGCTTCTTTGCTATTAACTATGCTGGATTATCTTAATTAGTAACCTTCCACATTAGAAACCAGCTAAAGATATAATTTAAGTTAAAACAATATTTTTCAGGAGTTGGTGAAGACCAAACCAGAGGAAAAAAAAAACACAGAATAATGGATTTGGATTCATCAGGTGGCCAGAAGCACAACTCCAGTGAGATAATAATGCTGCTCTATGTGCGCTGCATGTGTAAATTGGTAATTGTTAACCAGAATTAAATTTGTTTAATAATCCTGTATATGCCAGCTGTGTGTAAAATTAATGTTTGTTTTTTAAAATGCTACCATGTATACTAAAATCACTCACAATATCTTTAAATCTTTATATTGTATTAGCTATTACATTAGTATTAGGGTCTTTTTCACTGCAGATATTTTCACTTGTCATAGTAGGAAAAGCACAGGTGATACTAATAACAACAACACTATTTCAAGTGTCAAGCCATGCCAGTGTGAAGGTGAGCCAGCATGCACAACAACAGGGCACTCATTATTAATGTTAGTACTGAAGTCTGAGCCTACCATCAGTGCAGGGAAGAACCAAAAGAAGAGGTTGCTATTGTATTTCTTGTTGACAGTGAGGTACCCGGCATGACTCTTGACGTTTGCACCTGGCAGATCTCCTACCAGACTCAGTTTCTTGGCTGGAACAAAAAGAAGAAAAGATGTCTGCAGTATGATTTTTTTTTTTTTTTTTTTTTTTTTAAATTGAACAAATTCAAATTTACAAGCAACATGGGTCATAGATTATTGCATTCGACTAAAAGGAAAAGATGCATACAGAACAAGAACAGATACAATATGTAAAATTATATATGAAAATAATAATAAATTAAATTAAGGGCTAGGGCTGTATACCTGTAATTCATATTCTTCTATTATGCTAAGAAGTTTCAATGCATTTTTGTTTTTCCTAAGGCTCTGTATAGTAATGCGGGTGCACTTATATACCTTCATCTATGGCTCCCTTCTCCAGGTATGGAGTGAGGAAGAGAGGAGACCCGGGGTCGACTCCATTCAGGCCGCTGACAGAGTGAGATTTTCGGCAGAAGAAGGACGAGCAGCTCCGTGATGAGAGAGCAGAGTCCAGACAGTCCACCAGAAAGAGGAAACCCAGAGTTTCCCTCCACAGCCTGCCCAATAGTGACAACATCAATATCAGACTACAGACCTGCTCAGTCATGTGTGCACCTCAAATACCACAATACCACTCACATTTCAAAACAATCTGATCTTCTAATTTGTTAAAACTCACCTCATGTTCACTGTTGTTTCTGTGGCAAACAGAATAAAGTCCAGCCTTTAGTCAGAGAGACGTCTTGTGAAGTCTGTCAGCTGTGTGGACTGACTAAACGGCTGAGGAGTCACATGATCAGCTCTGCGGTGGTCACGTGACGCATTTAGATCACGTGGTCATTGTTGTTTAGTTCACTGTTTTTTAAGTCCTCAACGAGGTCTTGCAGGAAAACTTCTATGTTCAGTTCAGTTCAGACAACTTTATTTATCCCCAAGGGGGCAATTCATTTGCAGCATTCCCAGTCCATACATCCATACATACAACAGACAACCAATAATTAGTTAAATCAAAGGAAACATATTAAAGGCATGGGGCAGTTTGAGGGACAAGTTACAATAAGAACCATATAAACACATTAAAAAAAAATAAGAAACAATATATGAGAACAACATCAGGTCTATGCTAGTTGAACATAATGGTTAGAAGACAAACGAATGGGATTCAAAGCTAACAGTTAATAAGCATTAACTCTTATACATTATTATTGCATTATTATGTATTATATACTACTGTATGTATACAGTCTATGATTTAGAAGGATAATTCTGAGCATGTAGGTCTTTATAATGACCCATTTGATCCCTTCTTGTAATTTTTTTTTAATTATCTCATTTTAAATGGGGCAGTTGTATTCATAGATTAATTGAAGCACACACTTTATATTATTTCCTGTTGAGCACAAAGTGTTCAAGTGTTTCCTTTAAACTCACTGCCAGAATAATGCTCAGTCAGCATTTGGAGTTTCTGTACACTTTATATAATAAGGAAGGAAGCATAAAAATTGAGACACGAAATGACTGGTTTGCTTCTCACTGTCATCTCGAAACTTGATAATTAAAAGTTGTGTAAAGCCTCCAGGTTTGACTGTGATAGGCTGGGACACCTGTCAATCAAGCAAAAAACACCCCAAAGTCAAATCTCCACACATATGAGTATCGCGATATTATTACTGTATCGATTCTCCTAAACACTGTATCGATTTTAATTAACCTCATAAAGATCTGACGGCCCGCCATCGGGCCTGGCTGCTAGGAGGCTAAATAACGCTCCAAAGTTACGCTAAATTTTGGCGAGGAAACACTGGCATGGTTTTCACAGGGGTCCCTTGACCTCTGACCTCAAGATATGTAAATGAAAATGGATTCTATGGGTACCCACGAGTCTCCCCTTGACAGACATGCCCAGTTTATGCTATTCCAATGCAGTTTGGGGAAAAAAACATGCAGTTTTTTGCATGCAGTATAAACATGTTATTTTTGCCAATTCTAAAATGGTTTATTTCTGGTGTGTTCTTTACACTATGACAGTTTTCCTAAAATTATACTTCGCAATATATACAGTCGAAATGTTACTCCAGTATCATGATACGCATCGTATTGCCAGATTCTTGCCAAAACACAGCCCCGGTATAATGTGAGGTTTTCTATAAATATTCTTTATCGCTACAAATATTTCACTCAGTGTTATGCAAGTGGCATGTGACATTAACACGCTGAAACATTAAAAGGAAGATATAAGACTTGGTTACTGATTTACAGCTTTTACCAAAAACAAAGTTCACCAAAAATAGGTCAGTCTTCCTGCAAGACCCTGGTTAAAAAACACGTGACTTTTAACACAAAACACAAAGTCTACCATCATCATAGCTTACATTCCCCCAATGATTGCGGCCTCATTTTTGTCTGTTTGTGCATCTGGATTTTAGGATCCATAGTTTTGAGTATGTATGGGAATTATGTTTTGCCTTCTTTCCACTGCAGAACAAAGTTCAGCAATGTGTAAAGAAAGAAAAACAAAAAAAGAGTGTGAGAAAGTGACTGAGCATGATTTTTTTTTTTTTTTTTGACTGGCATCCCACAACTGGCAAAGTGTTTTTAAAGAGGAGCAGTTTATGCCTGTGCTTTTCCAAAATGTCACAATGTGCCTGAATCTCTCTTAAAATCTTCCGTTGGCTTTCTGTAGACAGCGACTGTTCTTCTTCAAACAATCAAAACCATTTAATTCTCTGCGTTTTATTAATGAGTCGTCTCTGTTATCGGCTTTGTCGTGGATGTCTGCTGCATGTGAGCTCAAAAACCAGCTGACCAAGGAGAAAAATACCCGCTTTCCATTTGACCTCTGACCTCTTCATCAACTTCTCTTCCTCTCTTTCTCAGGCCTCCTCTGCCGAGCGATGGATGTACTAACCTTTTTTTTAACCTCCCTTACAGCCTTGAATCTTCACGCCTTCTCACGTTGACTCCTCTTTCTCTCTTTTCCTACGACCAGGAATGTCGACTCATTAGCATGATGACCATGATGCACTGTGTTTTACAGTAGGATGGATGAAATACATTCCACTGACAGGTGGAGCGATCGCAGAGCTGTCTATGCACTTTGTCCTCTGTCGTGCCAGAGGGTAGAATAGCCATATTAAGGTCCGAGTAATTCTCAGTGATCCCCCTTCCCCCCCTTTTTTCACACACCAGCGCGAAACTTAAATGTGTTTGGCTTTATGGAGAGACTGTGCCTGGCATGCATCACATGTCTGTAGATAAAAGAAGGGAACCTATAGGTGCTTGTATTGTAAGGACCCTGCACCGTTAAGTTTGTGCTCTTTTTATTCTGGAAAAAAAAAAAGATGAAGGATGTGAATTGAAAAGCTTTATCCTCATTATGGGTTACATTCAAGTTTTGTCAAAGCATTCAGACCGTTTGAGTCTGTGTGTGCAGTTTGATGTGTGTCGATGAGAGAAATCGATTCTCTTGAAAAGGGCTTTGTCGTACCAACCCTTTGAGCTGAAGCTTGCCTTATGTTAGGTTGTTTTTTAGACCATATTTAGACTGTTAGACCATTCCAAATTAACCTCTTGCATGTGAAATTTATGACCTCAAAATACTTTCAACTGGAATCATTTTAGAGCTATTTTAGAGTTAGATACGAAAGTCTCTAGTTTCCTTTTTGACATTTGGGTCCAGGTTCAGAGAAAAAGATATTTGTTACTGCAGAGGCAGATGAAAAAAGGACAGATGGAAGTGCAGTGTGAGTGTGTGGATTTGTGAGGTGGAGAACAATTCCTATGTATTAATGATGTTATAATTGTATTATTTTAAATCTAAAACTATAAATATTGTACATAATGTCAGTAATTTCTGTAATCCTGTACATGTAATGCAACCACCTTTCTTTTTGAAGGGAGTAAATGTGTGGTACATGTTTGTAAATAATGTTCGCATAGCACTTGTTGCCTTTTGTTTGTACGTCGAGGCTCATTTTCAGCGCTTAAATACATTGTTTATATGTAATGAACTGATGAAATCCATTCTGGCCTGCATAACTTTGTACATTTTTTTTCGTGTGTCTGTAATGACATTGTCTCTCATTTTTGTTTTGCATTTGTACAGATGTTAAAGTATCACTGCAGTTACATTACGGTATGAAAATAAAGCACTTGTTCTGTAACATACAACTAACTGATGTGATTTGATGTCACAATTAGCTTGTACTTGAAATCCGGTGACACAAATGTTTTCTGTGCAGATAACCAGAGTACAAAAATGAACTGAGAGATTAATTGAATATTTTAGGAATTCTATTAAAAAGAAAACTAATGTTGACATCAAGCGATCAACAGTATTTCCCCGATGCTTGTCCTTGAAATATAACTGCTCATTAAATAGTTAGGTGCTTTAAAGGTTTAGAATACTCATTAATTATTGAACCGTCTAGACATCTTGATAGATGCCTGATGAAATAACATGGCAGTTAACTTCAGTACACAAACATGTTTGTCAAAAAATAACCAACTAAAACTACAGAACACTTCAGCGTGTCAAATATATTTTAAAGCCACATGAATAGCCGAAAATAATGAAATTAATAGCAGGCATTGTTTATTGTTGTAACATGCAAATTGGCCCCTATTCTTCAGAGATATGAGCCATCTAATATTGTTTTTAGGATCTATGTTCAATAATAAGAAATGTAGTTGTATTAACTTTTTAAAAAATGCATTGAATGACAAGTTTTGTGAAGTGCTATTGTTTAATTTCTGTCTTTCTAAGGAAATTTCTTTGAGCACAGTGACCCCTGGTGGACAAATTCCATTCAACAACAGGTGTGTCAATTAATAAAAAGGCTTCTCTGATCATTAAGACACTCAGATTTAGAAAAAAACAAAAAACATTTTATTTCAAGACAATTCATCTCTGGTTTCAAGGTGTTTTCTTTATATTTCATCATCAAGCATGTTCTGATTGAATGCAACAAAGACTATTTTCCTCATACAATCAAACAGAAATAAACGTGAAATAGTTTTCACAGAACTCAGGTTTGATAATCAGACTGAATTGGCAGTCATTAACACTTATTTTCACTATTTGATGATTCAAATGTCTGGATCCAGGCTATGAGAAACTTATTTCATTCGCAGTCCAACGTCCCACACCAAATGTCACCTCTGCTAAAATACTGGGGGGGAAAAAAATCCACAAGGTGCTGATTTGGCTGAGACAATCAACAGTCCATCCATCCATTCATCCATCTGCAACCGCTTATCCCGTTAGGGGTCGCGGGGGGGCTGGAGCCGATCCCAGCCGACATTGGGCGAAGGCAGGGTACACCCTGGACAGGTCGCCAGTCCATCGCAGGGCTGACACATATAGACAGACAACCATTCACGCTCACATTCACACCTACGGGCAATTTAGAGTCCACAATTAACCTAACCTGCATGTCTTCGGACTGTGGGAGGAAACCGGAGTACCCGGAGAAAACCCACGCTAACACGGGGAGAACATGCAAACTCCACACAGAAGGGTCCCAAGCCGGATTCGAACCTGCAACCCTCTAGCTGTGAGGCGCCAGTGCTAACCACTGCACCACCGTGCAGCCCCACAATCAACAGTCATTAATCAAAAATATGCTCTTTAAAATGGTTGTGCTTATGTGTTTCAGCACCAAAAACACATCATATAAATCCCTTTGTTGAGAGGAATCTGTCAATCATGTCAAAGGACCTCGCCGGTTGGTCGTATGGCAGAATGTGTCCTCCTCCTCGGATGATGACCTGCGCGACAAGAGGACAGAATTTAAAATGGGTGTTCACGGAGTTCCTTTCACATTGTTTTTCAACTGTTGTTATTAACCGCCCACCTGGTAAAACTCTCCAACTTGTCTCACATAACCTGCCACCTCGGTGTCGCTGGGCTGAAGCTTCCAGTGGAAGCGAGGGGCTGTTTTGTACTCAGCCGCCCCGGTCCAGTTGACGGTAGGCAGGAACCTCTCAGTCAGTGGGGCTGCAATGATTACATCCAGTTGACCATTGTAGATTAACACCTGGGTGTATGTAGAAATGGACCAAACAGGAAGAGACTATTAGAGAGGGATTTTCTAAGCAACATACAATTAAACAAAATACAACTACAGCGTATAATCCCACACCCCTCACCCTATAGTTGTCCATCAGCACCCCCAGCCACGGTTTGATGCTCTTCATGACATCCTGCAGAAGGTACTTCTCCACCTCCGAGCCGTCGTGGAACGTCAGGTTCCCCACATGGATGGCACGCCGCACAGCTGGCAGAGTCACAAACGAGGAGAAGTACTCCTGGTCTTCAGGCTCCTGTGGTACACAAAAAAAGCAAATGTAGTGGGTTAAAACTATTTTAAGTAATAATTAGTTCAGATGTATTTAAGGTTTTGCTCAAAGAAGAAGTCCCACAGGCAGCTTTGAGCCCTGCCAGCAGTGTTTCTACGCACGTGACATGTCATGTAGTTGTAGTAGTTGGTGCAGCCGGTAGCATTTTGAAAGAAGGAGGGATATGGTTCAACATCACCATTCAGCAAGCTATCAAAAACCTGAAGTCAGACGTTAACAAAATAGTCAGCTAAAGGTTTGACTTTATTCACAATTTTACTAAGAATGAGAATAAAAATGGTATTTATTGAACGATTATAAATTAATGAAAATCTAGACAAATGATGATAATAAAAATCACAGACTTTTCTGACATATGTAACCTCTTACCTGAAAAGCCTCCAGCCACTTCTCCTGCTGGATGAGTTTAACCCCAAAGTCCGTCTGCTTGACGACGTACTGTTTCTGGAGTTCATCTATCATACCTGTTTGGTACATGAACTCAGCATAACCACCCAGCATCTGAGATGGGGAAAAAAAGTAAAACATTATACTCGTCTCATTTCTACATTGACATGTCTGAACTGTAGACTACTACACCAATAACACCTGACGGGGTCAAGCTGAAGAGAAGTGAAAAGCTCCCTGCTGGAGCGTGACTTTTTTTTTAAGTGTAGAAACATGAGAACAAAGAGAGCGAGAGAGTTATTAACCAACTTTCTGATTAACACAAGATTGCTTGATGATTGCTCCTCATTGTATGAGATGGGATGAGATGAGGCATGAAAGAAGAGATGAGATTAGAGATGCAATGAGATACTAGATGAAAGATGAGAAAATTTGATGATTTTTTTTTTTTTTTAGGGGCACAGAGCAACAAGTACAATCTGGAGACACAGGAAATAGGCCTTTTTCACTGCAGACATTTTGACAGTAACACCTGTGCTTTTCCTACTATGACAAGTTAAAATGTCTGCAGTGAGAAAGGTTCATTCATTAGTCAAGATGATGAAGTTTAGAATCTAAATCAGCCAGAATAACTGATTGTGTGTTCAGAGGCTTTAAAGAATATCAGAAAAAATGACTTTTTGTCAGATACGCACCAGTTCTGGATCACAGAGCCCGTCACCGATAGCCATCCCCATGAAGTTAATCTTCACCTTGGCAGTGGGGTTGTTTTTATGAATGTAGTAAGAAATGGCAGGAACATACTTCCCTGCGTAAGACTGCATGGGGACAGAGAAGGTTTACAACCTCCAATTTATCTTGCATGACAAGCATCTAATGAGTATAAATGTGTGTCCAAGTTAAAAAGCCACTTGTATAACACCACTACTATATCAATTAATATTAATATACAAAGCTTGAAAAGAAATAAAAACAAACATACCTCCCCGGTTGCATAGAACTCATTGGACTGATACTCAGGAAAGATCTGGAAGAACTGTGTTAAAGCACTTTTAAAGAAAAAAAAGGAAGAGATGGGAATAAAAGTTAGTAATCAAACCACCAGACTCATAGATCCAAGTGACAATGACACTATGTGTGAGTTATTTCACCTGTACAGATCTCTGCCGACATCATCCTGGTTCTGAGCAAAACCTGCGTCCTCATCAGTGAAGCTGAAACCCGTTCCAACCTATAAAAAACAAATACTCCTCCTCAAAGACTTCATGACACCTTGAATGAAAGATGTGTTTCAAGTTGTGGCTTTTTTTGTCTGAGGATGAATAAGTAATACGTACCGGATTGTCGATGTACAAAACTGAATATCTCAATGTCCAAGCGTAATCCCTCATACCAACTGCAAAGACACAAAACATATTATATTGGAGTAAATAATGCTCCAATATAAACTATACAGGGCTCAAGCTCATTCAGTTAAATAAGGATTACAGTGCATGTGTATGTATGCCGCTGTAGTACCAGATCGGTTCTTACCAGTCAAGTTCTTAAACACCACATACGGTCCATGTTCCACAAAGAGACCGAACATGGAGGTTCCACCGGGCCCGCCTTGCAGCCAGAGCAGCACCGGAGCTTTATCTTGATTTGCCTGTCAGTCAGGGCATCACACAGAAAGTTAAGATCTCAGCACCACCCAGTGGTTACTTCAGTTTATTAACAATAGAGGTCAGGTTTAGGTTCATCAGACTGTAGAACTGTGGCAAACAATCAAAGTAAAATGTCAAACATCTGTCTTTTATCACCGAATATGTGAATATCAACACCAGACTATCAAATTTAACAGATTTACGGCTGAAATAAAGATTTTTATTTTTATTTTAAAGTCTCAGAAATGTGTTTAAATATGTGAGTGACATCAACTCTCATACAGTATACTAATAAACACTGACTCCTGTAAATGGTAGCTGTCACCTGTAGAAGCATCTTCACAGAGGCTGAACTGAGAGGATGAAAATGGACTGAATGGAGAGTCATTATTTAGGGAGATGAAAATAAATGTCATGCACTATAATGTAGGGGTCTAAGAAAATATCAACACATATGAGTATCGTGATATTATTACTGTATCGATTCTCCTAAACACTGTATCGATTTTAATTAACCTCATAAAGATCTGACGGCCCGCCATCGGGCCTGGCTGCTAGGAGGCTAAATAACACTCCAAAGTTACGCTAAATTTTGGCGAGGAAACACTGGCATGGTTTTCACAGGGGTCCCTTGACCTCTGACCTCAAGATATGTAAATGAAAATGGATTCTATGGGTACCCACGAGTCTCCCCTTGACAGACATGCCCAGTTTATGCTATTCCAATGCAGTTTGGGGAAAAAAACATGCAGTTTTTTGCATGCAGTATAAACATGTTATTTTTGCCAATTCTAAAATGGTTTATTTCTGGTGTGTTCTTTACACTACGACAGTTTTCCTAAAATTATACTTCGCAATATATACAGTCGAAATGTTACTCCAGTATCATGATACGCATCGTATTGCCAGATTCTTGCCAAAACACAGCCCCGGTATAATGTGAGGTTTTCTATAAATATTCTTTATCGCTACAAATATTTCACTCAGTGTTATGCAAGTGGCATGTGACATTACCATGCTGAAACATTAAAAGGAAGATATGAGACTTGGTTACTGATTTACAGCTTTTACCAAAAACAAAGTTCACCAAAAATAGCTCAGTCTTCCTGCAAGACCCTGGTTAAAAAAAACGTGACTTTTAACACAAAACACAAAGTCTACCACCATCATAGCTTACATTCCCCCAATGATTGCAGCTGACTAAATACACACAGGTGCAACTCCTCCTCACAGGTTGGACTGAGTAATGAATACCTCAAGTGCAATCAAGTTGAGTTCCAAAGAAAACAATAAGCACGAGAACGAGTATTTATCTAAAAATATCTGCTTCCTCCTTTTTGTGATCCTCTCCTATAAACTGCAGCACTGACAGTAATGCAACTGTGTAACATGGAAAGAAGAAGTCTGAGCCTACCATCAGTGCACCCCAAAGTCAAATCTCCTCAATGGAAAAATGATTCTCAACATTGGTGCACAATAAAAGTTGCATTGTGTGTATCCTACCTGCCCATGCAGCACCACATGACAGACCCGAGGTTAGCTGTGAAGAAGGTGTTGCTTCTTTGCTATTAACTATGCTGGATTATCTTAATTAGTAACCTTCCACATTAGAAACCAGCTAAAGATATAATTTAAGTTAAAACAATATTTTTCAGGAGTTGGTGAAGACCAAACCAGAAGAAAAAAAAAAAACACAGAATAATGGATTTGGATTCATCAGGTGGCCAGAAGCACAACTCCAGTGAGATAATAATGCTGCTCTATGTGCGCTGCATGTGTAAATTGGTAATTGTTAACCAGAATTAAATTTGTTTAATAATCCTGTATATGCCAGCTGTGTGTAAAATTAATGTTTTTTTTAAATGCTACCATGTATACTAAAATCACTCACAATATCTTTAAATCTTTATATTGTATTAGCTATTACATTAGTATTAGGGTCTTTTTCACTGCAGATATTTTCACTTGTCATAGTAGGAAAAGCACAGGTGATACTAATAACAACAACACTATTTCAAGTGTCAAGCCATGCCAGTGTGAAGGTGAGCCAGCATGCACAACAACAGGGCACTCATTATTAATGTTAGTACTGAAGTCTGAGCCTACCATCAGTGCAGGGAAGAACCAAAAGAAGAGGTTGCTATTGTATTTCTTGTTGACAGTGAGGTACCCGGCATGACTCTTGACGTTTGCACCTGGCAGATCTCCTACCAGACTCAGTTTCTTGGCTGGAACAAAAAGAAGAAAAGATGTCTGCAGTATGTTTTTTTTTTTTTTTTTTTTTTTTTTTTTTTAAATTGAACAAATTCAAATTTACAAGCAACATGGGTCATAGATTATTGCATTCGACTAAAAGGAAAAGATGCATACAGAACAAGAACAGATACAATATGTAAAATTATATATGAAAATAATAATAAATTAAATTAAGGGCTAGGGCTGTATACCTGTAATTCATATTCTTCTATTATGCTAAGAAGTTTCAATGCATTTTTGTTTTTCCTAAGGCTCTGTATAGTAATGCGGGTGCACTTATATACCTTCATCTATGGCTCCCTTCTCCAGGTATGGAGTGAGGAAGAGAGGAGACCCGGGGTCGACTCCATTCAGGCCGCTGACAGAGTGAGATTTTCGGCAGAAGAAGGACGAGCAGCTCCGTGATGAGAGAGCAGAGTCCAGACAGTCCATCAGAAAGAGGAAACCCAGAGTTTCCCTCCACAGCCTGCCCAATAGTGACAACATCAATATCAGACTGCAGACCTGCTCAGTCATGTGTGCACCTCAAATACCACAATACCACTCACATTTCAAAACAATCTGATCTTCTAATTTGTTAAAACTCACCTCATGTTCACTGTTGTTTCTATTGCAAACAGAATAAAGTCCAGCCTTTAGTCAGAGAGACGTCTTATGAAGTCTGTCAGCTGTGTGGACTGACTAAACGGCTGAGGAGTCACATGATCAGCTCTGCGGTGGTCACGTGACGCATTTAGATCACGTGGTCATTGTTGTTTAGTTCACTGTTTTTTAATTCCTCAACGAGGTCTTGCAGGAAAACTTCTATGTTCAGTTCAGTTCAGACAACTTTATTTATCCCCAAGGGGGCAATTCATTTGCAGCATTCCCAGTTCATACATCCATACATACAACAGACAACCAATAATTAGTTAAATCAAAGGAAACATATTAAAGGCATGGGGCAGTTTGAGGGACAAGTTACAATAAGAACCATATAAATACATTAAAAAAAAATAAGAAACAATATATGAGAACAACATCAGGTCTATGCTAGTTGAACATAATGGTTAGAAGACAAACGAATGGGATTCAAAGCTAACAGTTAATAAGCATTAACTCTTATACATTATTATTGCATTATTATGTATTATATACTACTGTATGTATACAGTCTATGATTTAGAAGGATAATTCTGAGCATGTAGGTCTTTATAATGACCCATTTGATCCCTTCTTGTAATTTTTTTTTAATTATCTCATTTTAAATGGGGCAGTTGTATTCATAGATTAATTGAAGCACACACTTTATATTATTTCCTGTTGAGCACAAAGTGTTCAAGTGTTTCCTTTAAACTCACTGCCAGAATAATGCTCAGTCAGCATTTGGAGTTTCTGTACACTTTATATAATAAGGAAGGAAGCATAAAAATTGAGACACGAAATGACTGGTTTGCTTCTCACTGTCATCTCGAAACTTGATAATTAAAAGTTGTGTAAAGCCTCCAGGTTTGACTGTGATAGGCTGGGACACCTGTCAATCAAGCAAAAAACACCCCAAAGTCAAATCTCCACACATATGAGTATCGCGATATTATTACTGTATCGATTCTCCTAAACACTGTATCGATTTTAATTAACCTCATAAAGATCTGACGGCCCGCCATCGGGCCTGGCTGCTAGGAGGCTAAATAACGCTCCAAAGTTACGCTAAATTTTGGCGAGGAAACACTGGCATGGTTTTCACAGGGGTCCCTTGACCTCTGACCTCAAGATATGTAAATGAAAATGGATTCTATGGGTACCCACGAGTCTCCCCTTGACAGACATGCCCAGTTTATGCTATTCCAATGCAGTTTGGGGAAAAAAACATGCAGTTTTTTGCATGCAGTATAAACATGTTATTTTTGCCAATTCTAAAATGGTTTATTTCTGGTGTGTTCTTTACACTATGACAGTTTTCCTAAAATTATACTTCGCAATATATACAGTCGAAATGTTACTCCAGTATCATGATACGCATCGTATTGCCAGATTCTTGCCAAAACACAGCCCCGGTATAATGTGAGGTTTTCTATAAATATTCTTTATCGCTACAAATATTTCACTCAGTGTTATGCAAGTGGCATGTGACATTAACACGCTGAAACATTAAAAGGAAGATATAAGACTTGGTTACTGATTTACAGCTTTTACCAAAAACAAAGTTCACCAAAAATAGGTCAGTCTTCCTGCAAGACCCTGGTTAAAAAACACGTGACTTTTAACACAAAACACAAAGTCTACCATCATCATAGCTTACATTCCCCCAATGATTGCGGCCTCATTTTTGTCTGTTTGTGCATCTGGATTTTAGGATCCATAGTTTTGAGTATGTATGGGAATTATGTTTTGCCTTCTTTCCACTGCAGAACAAAGTTCAGCAATGTGTAAAGAAAGAAAAACAAAAAAAGAGTGTGAGAAAGTGACTGAGCATGATTTTTTTTTGATTTTTTTTTTGACTGGCATCCCACAACTGGCAAAGTGTTTTTAAAGAGGAGCAGTTTATGCCTGTGCTTTTCCAAAATGTCACAATGTGCCTGAATCTCTCTTAAAATCTTCCGTTGGCTTTCTGTAGACAGCGACTGTTCTTCTTCAAACAATCAAAACCATTTAATTCTCTGCGTTTTATTAATGAGTCGTCTCTGTTATCGGCTTTGTCGTGGATGTCTGCTGCATGTGAGCTCAAAAACCAGCTGACCAAGGAGAAAAATACCCGCTTTCCATTTGACCTCTGACCTCTTCATCAACTTCTCTTCCTCTCTTTCTCAGGCCTCCTCTGCCGAGCGATGGATGTACTAACCTTTTTTTTAACCTCCCTTACAGCCTTGAATCTTCACGCCTTCTCACGTTGACTCCTCTTTCTCTCTTTTCCTACGACCAGGAATGTCGACTCATTAGCATGATGACCATGATGCACTGTGTTTTACAGTAGGATGGATGAAATACATTCCACTGACAGGTGGAGCGATCGCAGAGCTGTCTATGCACTTTGTCCTCTGTCGTGCCAGAGGGTAGAATAGCCATATTAAGGTCCGAGTAATTCTCAGTGATCCCCCTTCCCCCCCTTTTTTCACACACCAGCGCGAAACTTAAATGTGTTTGGCTTTATGGAGAGACTGTGCCTGGCATGCATCACATGTCTGTAGATAAAAGAAGGGAACCTATAGGTGCTCGTATTGTAAGGACCCTGCACCGTTAAGTTTGTGCTCTTTTTATTCTGGAAAAAAAAAAAGATGAAGGATGTGAATTGAAAAGCTTTATCCTCATTATGGGTTACATTCAAGTTTTGTCAAAGCATTCAGACCGTTTGAGTCTGTGTGTGCAGTTTGATGTGTGTCGATGAGAGAAATCGATTCTCTTGAAAAGGGCTTTGTCGTACCAACCCTTTGAGCTGAAGCTTGCCTTATGTTAGGTTGTTTTTTAGACCATATTTAGACTGTTAGACCATTCCAAATTAACCTCTTGCATGTGAAATTTATGACCTCAAAATACTTTCAACTGGAATCATTTTAGAGCTATTTTAGAGTTAGATACGAAAGTCTCTAGTTTCCTTTTTGACATTTGGGTCCAGGTTCAGAGAAAAAGATATTTGTTACTGCAGAGGCAGATGAAAAAAGGACAGATGGAAGTGCAGTGTGAGTGTGTGGATTTGTGAGAGGTGGAGAACAATTCCTATGTATTAATGATGTTATAATTGTATTATTTTAAATCTAAAACTATAAATATTGTACATAATGTCAGTAATTTCTGTAATCCTGTACATGTAATGCAACCACCTTTCTTTTTGAAGGGAGTAAATGTGTGGTACATGTTTGTAAATAATGTTCGCATAGCACTTGTTGCCTTTTGTTTGTACGTCGAGGCTCATTTTCAGCGCTTAAATACATTGTTTATATGTAATGAACTGATGAAATCCATTCTGGCCTGCATAACTTTGTACATTTTTTTTCGTGTGTCTGTAATGACATTGTCTCTCATTTTTGTTTTGCATTTGTACAGATGTTAAAGTATCACTGCAGTTACATTACGGTATGAAAATAAAGCACTTGTTCTGTAACATACAACTAACTGATGTGATTTGATGTCACAATTAGCTTGTACTTGAAATCCGGTGACACAAATGTTTTCTGTGCAGATAACCAGAGTACAAAAATGAACTGAGAGATTAATTGAATATTTTAGGAATTCTATTAAAAAGAAAACTAATGTTGACATCAAGCGATCAACAGTATTTCCCCGATGCTTGTCCTTGAAATATAACTGCTCATTAAATAGTTAGGTGCTTTAAAGGTTTAGAATACTCATTAATTATTGAACCGTCTAGACATCTTGATAGATGCCTGATGAAATAACATGGCAGTTAACTTCAGTACACAAACATGTTTGTCAAAAAATAACCAACTAAAACTACAGAACACTTCAGCGTGTCAAATATATTTTAAAGCCACATGAATAGCCGAAAATAATGAAATTAATAGCAGGCATTGTTTATTGTTGTAACATGCAAATTGGCCCCTATTCTTCAGAGATATGAGCCATCTAATATTGTTTTTAGGATCTATGTTCAATAATAAGAAATGTAGTTGTATTAACTTTTTAAAAAATGCATTGAATGACAAGTTTTGTGAAGTGCTATTGTTTAATTTCTGTCTTTCTAAGGAAATTTCTTTGAGCACAGTGACCCCTGGTGGACAAATTCCATTCAACAACAGGTGTGTCAATTAATAAAAAGGCTTCTCTGATCATTAAGACACTCAGATTTAGAAAAAAACAAAAAACATTTTATTTCAAGACAATTCATCTCTGGTTTCAAGGTGTTTTCTTTATATTTCATCATCAAGCATGTTCTGATTGAATGCAACAAAGACTATTTTCCTCATACAATCAAACAGAAATAAACGTGAAATAGTTAAAAAACCCACGCTAACACTAACACGGGGAGAACATGCAAACTCCACACAGAAGGGTCCCAAGCCGGATTCGAACCTGCAACCCTCTAGCTGTGAGGCGCCAGTGCTAACCACTGCACCACCGTGCAGCCCCACAATCAACAGTCATTAATCAAAAATATGCTCTTTAAAATGGTTGTGCTTATGTGTTTCAGCACCAAAAACACATCATATAAATCCCTTTGTTGAGAGGAATCTGTCAATCATGTCAAAGGACCTCGCCGGTTGGTCGTAAGGCAGAATGTGTCCTCCTCCTCGGATGATGACCTGCGCGACAAGAAGACAGAATTTAAAATGGGTGTTCACGGAGTTCCTTTCACATTGTTTTTCAACTGTTGTTATTAACCGCCCACCTGGTAAAACTCTCCAACTTGTCTCACATAACCTGCCACCTCGGTGTCGCTGGGCTGAAGCTTCCAGTGGAAGCGAGGGGCTGTTTTGTACTCAGCCGCCCCGGTCCAGTTGACGGTAGGCAGGAACCTCTCAGTCAGTGGGGCTGCAATGATTACATCCAGTTGACCATTGTAGATTAACACCTGGGTGTATGTAGAAATGGACCAAACAGGAAGAGACTATTAGAGAGGGATTTTCTAAGCAACATACAATTAAACAAAATACAACTACAGCGTATAATCCCACACCCCTCACCCTATAGTTGTCCATCAGCACCCCCAGCCACGGTTTGATGCTCTTCATGAGATCCTGCAGAAGGTACTTCTTCACCTCCGAGCCGTCGTGGAACATCAGGTTCCCCACATGGATGGCACGCCGCACAGCTGGCAGAGTCACAAACGAGGAGAAGTACTCCTGGTCTTCAGGCTCCTGTGGTACACAAAAAAAAGCAAATGTAGTGGGTTAAAACTATTTTAAGTAATAATTAGTTCAGATGTATTTAAGGTTTTGCTCAAAGAAGAAGTCCCACAGGCAGCTTTGAGCCCTGCCAGCAGTGTTTCTACGCACGTGACATGTCATGTAGTTGCAGTAGTTGGTGCAGCCGGTAGCATTTTGAAAGAAGGAGGGATATGGTTCAATATCACCATTCAGCAAGCTATCAAAAACCTGAAGTCAGACGTTAACAAAATAGTCAGCTAAAGGTTTGACTTTATTCACAATTTTACTAAGAATGAGAATAAAAATGGTATTTATTGAACGATTATAAATTAATGAAAATCTAGACAAATGATGATAATAAAAATCACAGACTTTTCTGACATATGTAACCTCTTACCTGAAAAGCCTCCAGCCACTTCTCCTGCTGGATGAGTTTAACCCCAAAGTCCGTCTGCTCGACGACGTACTGTTTCTGGAGTTCATCTATCATACCTGTTTGGTACATGAACTCAGCATAACCACCCAGCATCTGAGATGGGGAAAAAAAGTAAAACATTATACTCGTCTCATTTCTACATTGACATGTCTGAACTGTAGACTACTACACCAATAACACCTGACGGGGTCAAGCTGAAGAGAAGTGAAAAGCTCCCTGCTGGAGCGTGACTTTTTTTTTAAGTGTAGAAACATGAGAACAAAGAGAGCGAGAGAGTTATTAACCAACTTTCTGATTAACACAAGATTGCTTGATGATTGCTCCTCATTGTATGAGATGGGATGAGATGAGGCATGAAAGAAGAGATGAGATTAGAGATGCAATGAGATACTAGATGAAAGATGAGAAAATTTGATGATTTTTTTTTTTTTTAGGGGCACAGAGCAACAAGTACAATCTGGAGACACAGGAAATAGGCCTTTTTCACTGCAGACATTTTGACAGTAACACCTGTGCTTTTCCTACTATGACAAGTTAAAATGTCTGCAGTGAGAAAGGTTCATTCATTAGTCAAGATGATGAAGTTTAGAATCTAAATCAGCCAGAATAACTGATTGTGTGTTCAGAGGCTTTAAAGAATATCAGAAAAAATGACTTTTTGTCAGATACGCACCAGTTCTGGATCACAGAGCCCGTCACCGATAGCCATCCCCATGAAGTTAATCTTCACCTTGGCAGTGGGGTTGTTTTTATGAATGTAGTAAGAAATGGCAGGAACATACTTCCCTGCGTAAGACTGCATGGGGACAGAGAAGGTTTACAACCTCCAATTTATCTTGCATGACAAGCATCTAATGAGTATAAATGTGTGTCCAAGTTAAAAAGCCACTTGTATAACACCACTACTATATCAATTAATATTAATATACAAAGCTTGAAAAGAAATAAAAACAAACATACCTCCCCGGTTGCATAGAACTCATTGGACTGATACTCAGGAAAGATCTGGAAGAACTGTGTTAAAGCACTTTTAAAGAAAAAAAAGGGAAGAGATGGGAATAAAAGTTAGTAATCAAACCACCAGACTCATAGATCCAAGTGACAATGACACTATGTGTGAGTTGTTTCACCTGTACAGATCTCTGCCGACATCATCCTGGTTCTGAGCAAAACCTGCGTCCTCATCAGTGAAGCTGAAACCCGTTCCAACCTAGAAAAAACAAATACTCCTCCTCAAAGACTTCATGACACCTTGAATGAAAGATGTGTTTCAAGTTGTGGCTTTTTTTGTCTGAGGATGAATAAGTAATGCGTACCGGATTGTCGATGTACAAAACTGAATATCTCAATGTCCAAGCGTAATCCCTCATACCAACTGCAAAGACACAAAACATATTATATTGGAGTAAATAATGCTCCAATATAAACTATACAGGGCTCAAGCTCATTCAGTTAAATAAGGATTACAGTGCATGTGTATGTATGCCGCTGTAGTACCAGATCGGTTCTTACCAGTCAAGTTCTTAAACACCACATACGGTCCATGTTCCACAAAGAGACCGAACATGGAGGTTCCACCGGGCCCGCCTTGCAGCCAGAGCAGCACCGGAGCTTTATCTTGATTTGCCTGTCAGTCAGGGCATCACACAGAAAGTTAAGATCTCAGCACCACCCAGTGGTTACTTCAGTTTATTAACAATAGAGGTCAGGTTTAGGTTCATCAGACTGTAGAACTGTGGCAAACAATCAAAGTAAAATGTCAAACATCTGTCTTTTATCACCGAATATGTGAATATCAACACCAGACTATCAGATTTAACAGATTTACGGCTGAAATAAAGATTTTTATTTTTATTTTAAAGTCTCAGAAATGTGTTTAAATATGTGAGTGACATCAACTCTCATACAGTATACTAATAAACACTGACTCCTGTAAATGGTAGCTGTCACCTGTAGAAGCATCTTCACAGAGGCTGAACTGAGAGGATGAAAATGGACTGAATGGAGAGTCATTATTTAGGGAGATGAAAATAAATGTCATGCACTATAATGTAGGGGTCTAAGAAAATATCAACACATATGAGTATCGCGATATTATTACTGTATCGATTCTCCTAAACACTGTATCGATTTTAATTAACCTCATAAAGATCTGACGGCCCGCCATCGGGCCTGGCTGCTAGGAGGCTAAATAACGCTCCAAAGTTACGCTAAATTTTGGCGAGGAAACACTGGCATGGTTTTCACAGGGGTCCCTTGACCTCTGACCTCAAGATTTTGACTTGGTTACTGATTTACAGCTTTTACCAAAAACAAAGTTCACCAAAAATAGGTCAGTCTTCCTGCAAGACCCTGGTTAAAAAACACGTGACTTTTAACACAAAACATAAAGTCTACCACCATCATAGCTTACATTCCCCCAATGATTGCAGCTGACTAAATACACACAGGTGCAACTCCTCCTCACAGGTTGGACTGAGTAAAGAATACCTCAAGTGCAATCAAGTTGAGTTCCAAAGAAAACAATAAGCACGAGAACGAGTATTTATCTAAAAATATCTGCTTCCTCCTTTTTGTGATCCTCTCCTATAAACTGCAGCACTGACAGTAATGCAACTGTGTAACATGGAAAGAAGAAGTCTGAGCCTACCATCAGTGCACCCCAAAGTCAAATCTCCTCAATGGAAAAATGATTCTCAACATTGGTGCACAATAAAAGTTGCATTGTGTGTATCCTACCTGCCCATGCAGCACCACATGACAGACCCGAGGTTAGCTGTGAAGAAGGTGTTGCTTCTTTGCTATTAACTATGCTGGATTATCTTAATTAGTAACCTTCCACATTAGAAACCAGCTAAAGATATAATTTAAGTTAAAACAATATTTTTCAGGAGTTGGTGAAGACCAAACCAGAAGAAAAAAAAAAACACAGAATAATGGATTTGGATTCATCAGGTGGCCAGAAGCACAACTCCAGTGAGATAATAATGCTGCTCTATGTGCGCTGCATGTGTAAATTGGTAATTGTTAACCAGAATTAAATTTGTTTAATAATCCTGTATATGCCAGCTGTGTGTAAAATTAATGTTTTTTTTAAAATGCTACCATGTATACTAAAATCACTCACAATATCTTTAAATCTTTATATTGTATTAGCTATTACATTAGTATTAGGGTCTTTTTCACTGCAGATATTTTCACTTGTCATAGTAGGAAAAGCACAGGTGATACTAATAACAACAACACTATTTCAAGTGTCAAGCCATGCCAGTGTGAAGGTGAGCCAGCATGCACAACAACAGGGCACTCATTATTAATGTTAGTACTGAAGTCTGAGCCTACCATCAGTGCAGGGAAGAACCAAAAGAAGAGGTTGCTATTGTATTTCTTGTTGACAGTGAGGTACCCGGCATGACTCTTGACGTTTGCACCTGGCAGATCTCCTACCAGACTCAGTTTCCTGGCTGGAACAAAAAGAAGAAAAGATGTCTGCAGTATGATTTTTTTTTTTTTTTTTTTTTTTTTTTTTTTAAATTGAACAAATTCAAATTTACAAGCAACATGGGTCATAGATTATTGCATTCGACTAAAAGGAAAAGATGCATACAGAACAAGAACAGATACAATATGTAAAATTATATATGAAAATAATAATAAATTAAATTAAGGGCTAGGGCTGTATACCTGTAATTCATATTCTTCTATTATGCTAAGAAGTTTCAATGCATTTTTGTTTTTCCTAAGGCTCTGTATAGTAATGCGGGTGCACTTATATACCTTCATCTATGGCTCCCTTCTCCAGGTATGGAGTGAGGAAGAGAGGAGACCCGGGGTCGACTCCATTCAGGCCGCTGACAGAGTGAGATTTTCGGCAGAAGAAGGACGAGCAGCTCCGTGATGAGAGAGCAGAGTCCAGACAGTCCATCAGAAAGAGGAAACCCAGAGTTTCCCTCCACAGCCTGCCCAATAGTGACAACATCAATATCAGACTGCAGACCTGCTCAGTCATGTGTGCACCTCAAATACCACAATACCACTCACATTTCAAAACAATCTGATCTTCTAATTTGTTAAAACTCACCTCATGTTCACTGTTGTTTCTGTGGCAAACAGAATAAAGTCCAGCCTTTAGTCAGAGAGACGTCTTGTGAAGTCTGTCAGCTGTGTGGACTGACTAAACGGCTGAGGAGTCACATGATCAGCTCTGCGGTGGTCACGTGACGCATTTAGATCACGTGGTCATTGTTGTTTAGTTCACTGTTTTTTAATTCCTCAACGAGGTCTTGCAGGAAAACTTCTATGTTCAGTTCAGTTCAGACAACTTTATTTATCCCCAAGGGGGCAATTCATTTGCAGCATTCCCAGTCCATACATCCATACATACAACAGACAACCAATAATTAGTTAAATCAAAGGAAACATATTAAAGGCATGGGGCAGTTTGAGGGACAAGTTACAATAAGAACCATATAAACACATTAAAAAAAAATAAGAAACAATATATGAGAACAACATCAGGTCTATGCTAGTTGAACATAATGGTTAGAAGACAAACGAATGGGATTCAAAGCTAACAGTTAATAAGCATTAACTCTTATACATTATTATTGCATTATTATGTATTATATACTACTGTATGTATACAGTCTATGATTTAGAAGGATAATTCTGAGCATGTAGGTCTTTATAATGACCCATTTGATCCCTTCTTGTAATTTTTTTTTAATTATCTCATTTTAAATGGGGCAGTTGTATTCATAGATTAATTGAAGCACACACTTTATATTATTTCCTGTTGAGCACAAAGTGTTCAAGTGTTTCCTTTAAACTCACTGCCAGAATAATGCTCAGTCAGCATTTGGAGTTTCTGTACACTTTATATAATAAGGAAGGAAGCATAAAAATTGAGACACGAAATGACTGGTTTGCTTCTCACTGTCATCTCGAAACTTGATAATTAAAAGTTGTGTAAAGCCTCCAGGTTTGACTGTGATAGGCTGGGACACCTGTCAATCAAGCAAAAAACACCCCAAAGTCAAATCTCCACACATATGAGTATCGCGATATTATTACTGTATCGATTCTCCTAAACACTGTATCGATTTTAATTAACCTCATAAAGATCTGACGGCCCGCCATCGGGCCTGGCTGCTAGGAGGCTAAATAACGCTCCAAAGTTACGCTAAATTTTGGCGAGGAAACACTGGCATGGTTTTCACAGGGGTCCCTTGACCTCTGACCTCAAGATATGTAAATGAAAATGGATTCTATGGGTACCCACGAGTCTCCCCTTGACAGACATGCCCAGTTTATGCTATTCCAATGCAGTTTGGGGAAAAAAACATGCAGTTTTTTGCATGCAGTATAAACATGTTATTTTTGCCAATTCTAAAATGGTTTATTTCTGGTGTGTTCTTTACACTATGACAGTTTTCCTAAAATTATACTTCGCAATATATACAGTCGAAATGTTACTCCAGTATCATGATACGCATCGTATTGCCAGATTCTTGCCAAAACACAGCCCCGGTATAATGTGAGGTTTTCTATAAATATTCTTTATCGCTACAAATATTTCACTCAGTGTTATGCAAGTGGCATGTGACATTAACACGCTGAAACATTAAAAGGAAGATATAAGACTTGGTTACTGATTTACAGCTTTTACCAAAAACAAAGTTCACCAAAAATAGGTCAGTCTTCCTGCAAGACCCTGGTTAAAAAACACGTGACTTTTAACACAAAACACAAAGTCTACCATCATCATAGCTTACATTCCCCCAATGATTGCGGCCTCATTTTTGTCTGTTTGTGCATCTGGATTTTAGGATCCATAGTTTTGAGTATGTATGGGAATTATGTTTTGCCTTCTTTCCACTGCAGAACAAAGTTCAGCAATGTGTAAAGAAAGAAAAACAAAAAAAGAGTGTGAGAAAGTGACTGAGCATGATTTTTTTTGATTTTTTTTTTGACTGGCATCCCACAACTGGCAAAGTGTTTTTAAAGAGGAGCAGTTTATGCCTGTGCTTTTCCAAAATGTCACAATGTGCCTGAATCTCTCTTAAAATCTTCCGTTGGCTTTCTGTAGACAGCGACTGTTCTTCTTCAAACAATCAAAACCATTTAATTCTCTGCGTTTTATTAATGAGTCGTCTCTGTTATCGGCTTTGTCGTGGATGTCTGCTGCATGTGAGCTCAAAAACCAGCTGACCAAGGAGAAAAATACCCGCTTTCCATTTGACCTCTGACCTCTTCATCAACTTCTCTTCCTCTCTTTCTCAGGCCTCCTCTGCCGAGCGATGGATGTACTAACCTTTTTTTTAACCTCCCTTACAGCCTTGAATCTTCACGCCTTCTCACGTTGACTCCTCTTTCTCTCTTTTCCTACGACCAGGAATGTCGACTCATTAGCATGATGACCATGATGCACTGTGTTTTACAGTAGGATGGATGAAATACATTCCACTGACAGGTGGAGCGATCGCAGAGCTGTCTATGCACTTTGTCCTCTGTCGTGCCAGAGGGTAGAATAGCCATATTAAGGTCCGAGTAATTCTCAGTGATCCCCCTTCCCCCCCTTTTTTCACACACCAGCGCGAAACTTAAATGTGTTTGGCTTTATGGAGAGACTGTGCCTGGCATGCATCACATGTCTGTAGATAAAAGAAGGGAACCTATAGGTGCTCGTATTGTAAGGACCCTGCACCGTTAAGTTTGTGCTCTTTTTATTCTGGAAAAAAAAAAGATGAAGGATGTGAATTGAAAAGCTTTATCCTCATTATGGGTTACATTCAAGTTTTGTCAAAGCATTCAGACCGTTTGAGTCTGTGTGTGCAGTTTGATGTGTGTCGATGAGAGAAATCGATTCTCTTGAAAAGGGCTTTGTCGTACCAACCCTTTGAGCTGAAGCTTGCCTTATGTTAGGTTGTTTTTTAGACCATATTTAGACTGTTAGACCATTCCAAATTAACCTCTTGCATGTGAAATTTATGACCTCAAAATACTTTCAACTGGAATCATTTTAGAGCTATTTTAGAGTTAGATACGAAAGTCTCTAGTTTCCTTTTTGACATTTGGGTCCAGGTTCAGAGAAAAAGATATTTGTTACTGCAGAGGCAGATGAAAAAAGGACAGATGGAAGTGCAGTGTGAGTGTGTGGATTTGTGAGAGGTGGAGAACAATTCCTATGTATTAATGATGTTATAATTGTATTATTTTAAATCTAAAACTATAAATATTGTACATAATGTCAGTAATTTCTGTAATCCTGTACATGTAATGCAACCACCTTTCTTTTTGAAGGGAGTAAATGTGTGGTACATGTTTGTAAATAATGTTCGCATAGCACTTGTTGCCTTTTGTTTGTACGTCGAGGCTCATTTTCAGCGCTTAAATACATTGTTTATATGTAATGAACTGATGAAATCCATTCTGGCCTGCATAACTTTGTACATTTTTTTTCGTGTGTCTGTAATGACATTGTCTCTCATTTTTGTTTTGCATTTGTACAGATGTTAAAGTATCACTGCAGTTACATTACGGTATGAAAATAAAGCACTTGTTCTGTAACATACAACTAACTGATGTGATTTGATGTCACAATTAGCTTGTACTTGAAATCCGGTGACACAAATGTTTTCTGTGCAGATAACCAGAGTACAAAAATGAACTGAGAGATTAATTGAATATTTTAGGAATTCTATTAAAAAGAAAACTAATGTTGACATCAAGCGATCAACAGTATTTCCCCGATGCTTGTCCTTGAAATATAACTGCTCATTAAATAGTTAGGTGCTTTAAAGGTTTAGAATACTCATTAATTATTGAACCGTCTAGACATCTTGATAGATGCCTGATGAAATAACATGGCAGTTAACTTCAGTACACAAACATGTTTGTCAAAAAATAACCAACTAAAACTACAGAACACTTCAGCGTGTCAAATATATTTTAAAGCCACATGAATAGCCGAAAATAATGAAATTAATAGCAGGCATTGTTTATTGTTGTAACATGCAAATTGGCCCCTATTCTTCAGAGATATGAGCCATCTAATATTGTTTTTAGGATCTATGTTCAATAATAAGAAATGTAGTTGTATTAACTTTTTAAAAAATGCATTGAATGACAAGTTTTGTGAAGTGCTATTGTTTAATTTCTGTCTTTCTAAGGAAATTTCTTTGAGCACAGTGACCCCTGGTGGACAAATTCCATTCAACAACAGGTGTGTCAATTAATAAAAAGGCTTTCTCTGATCATTAAGACACTCAGATTTAGAAAAAAACAAAAAACATTTTATTTCAAGACAATTCATCTCTGGTTTCAAGGTGTTTTCTTTATATTTCATCATCAAGCATGTTCTGATTGAATGCAACAAAGACTATTTTCCTCATACAATCAAACAGAAATAAACGTGAAATAGTTAAAAAACCCACGCTAACACTAACACGGGGAGAACATGCAAACTCCACACAGAAGGGTCCCAAGCCGGATTCGAACCTGCAACCCTCTAGCTGTGAGGCGCCAGTGCTAACCACTGCACCACCGTGCAGCCCCACAATCAACAGTCATTAATCAAAAATATGCTCTTTAAAATGGTTGTGCTTATGTGTTTCAGCACCAAAAAACACATCATATAAATCCCTTTGTTGAGAGGAATCTGTCAATCATGTCAAAGGACCTCGCCGGTTGGTCGTAATGGCAGAATGTGTCCTCCTCCTCGGATGATGACCTGCGCGACAAGAGGACAGAATTTAAAATGGGTGTTCACGGAGTTCCTTTCACATTGTTTTTCAACTGTTGTTATTAACCGCCCACCTGGTAAAACTCTCCAACTTGTCTCACATAACCTGCCACCTCGGTGTCGCTGGGCTGAAGCTTCCAGTGGAAGCGAGGGGCTGTTTTGTACTCAGCCGCCCCGGTCCAGTTGACGGTAGGCAGGAACCTCTCAGTCAGTGGGGCTGCAATGATTACATCCAGTTGACCATTGTAGATTAACACCTGGGTGTATGTAGAAATGGACCAAACAGGAAGAGACTATTAGAGAGGGATTTTCTAAGCAACATACAATTAAACAAAATACAACTACAGCGTATAATCCCACACCCCTCACCCTATAGTTGTCCATCAGCACCCCCAGCCACGGTTTGATGCTCTTCATGACCATCCTGCAGAAGGTACTTCTCACCTCCGAGCCGTCGTGGAACAGTCAGGTTCCCCACATGGATGGCACGCCGCACAGCTGGCAGAGTCACAAACGAGGAGAAGTACTCCTGGTCTTCAGGCTCCTGTGGTACACAAAAAAAGCAAATGTAGTGGGTTAAAACTATTTTAAGTAATAATTAGTTCAGATGTATTTAAGGTTTTGCTCAAAGAAGAAGTCCCACAGGCAGCTTTGAGCCCTGCCAGCAGTGTTTCTACGCACGTGACATGTCATGTAGTTGTAGTAGTTGGTGCAGCCGGTAGCATTTTGAAAGAAGGAGGGATATGGTTCAACATCACCATTCAGCAAGCTATCAAAAACCTGAAGTCAGACGTTAACAAAATAGTCAGCTAAAGGTTTGACTTTATTCACAATTTTACTAAGAATGAGAATAAAAATGGTATTTATTGAACGATTATAAATTAATGAAAATCTAGACAAATGATGATAATAAAAATCACAGACTTTTCTGACATATGTAACCTCTTACCTGAAAAGCCTCCAGCCACTTCTCCTGCTGGATGAGTTTAACCCCAAAGTCCGTCTGCTCGACGACGTACTGTTTCTGGAGTTCATCTATCATACCTGTTTGGTACATGAACTCAGCATAACCACCCAGCATCTGAGATGGGGAAAAAAAGTAAAACATTATACTCGTCTCATTTCTACATTGACATGTCTGAACTGTAGACTACTACACCAATAACACCTGACGGGGTCAAGCTGAAGAGAAGTGAAAAGCTCCCTGCTGGAGCGTGACTTTTTTTTTTAAGTGTAGAAACATGAGAACAAAGAGAGCGAGAGAGTTATTAACCAACTTTCTGATTAACACAAGATTGCTTGATGATTGCTCCTCATTGTATGAGATGGGATGAGATGAGGCATGAAAGAAGAGATGAGATTAGAGATGCAATGAGATACTAGATGAAAGATGAGAAAATTTGATGATTTTTTTTTTTTTTTTAGGGGCACAGAGCAACAAGTACAATCTGGAGACACAGGAAATAGGCCTTTTTCACTGCAGACATTTTGACAGTAACACCTGTGCTTTTCCTACTATGACAAGTTAAAATGTCTGCAGTGAGAAAGGTTCATTCATTAGTCAAGATGATGAAGTTTAGAATCTAAATCAGCCAGAATAACTGATTGTGTGTTCAGAGGCTTTAAAGAATATCAGAAAAAATGACTTTTTGTCAGATACGCACCAGTTCTGGATCACAGAGCCCGTCACCGATAGCCATCCCCATGAAGTTAATCTTCACCTTGGCAGTGGGGTTGTTTTTATGAATGTAGTAAGAAATGGCAGGAACATACTTCCCTGCGTAAGACTGCATGGGGACAGAGAAGGTTTACAACCTCCAATTTATCTTGCATGACAAGCATCTAATGAGTATAAATGTGTGTCCAAGTTAAAAAGCCACTTGTATAACACCACTACTATATCAATTAATATTAATATACAAAGCTTGAAAAGAAATAAAAACAAACATACCTCCCCGGTTGCATAGAACTCATTGGACTGATACTCAGGAAAGATCTGGAAGAACTGTGTTAAAGCACTTTTAAAGAAAAAAAAGGGAAGAGATGGGAATAAAAGTTAGTAATCAAACCACCAGACTCATAGATCCAAGTGACAATGACACTATGTGTGAGTTGTTTCACCTGTACAGATCTCTGCCGACATCATCCTGGTTCTGAGCAAAACCTGCGTCCTCATCAGTGAAGCTGAAACCCGTTCCAACCTATAAAAACAAATACTCCTCCTCAAAGACTTCATGACACCTTGAATGAAAGATGTGTTTCAAGTTGTGGCTTTTTTTTGTCTGAGGATGAATAAGTAATACGTACCGGATTGTCGATGTACAAAACTGAATATCTCAATGTCCAAGCGTAATCCCTCATACCAACTGCAAAGACACAAAACATATTATATTGGAGTAAATAATGCTCCAATATAAACTATACAGGGCTCAAGCTCATTCAGTTAAATAAGGATTACAGTGCATGTGTATGTATGCCGCTGTAGTACCAGATCGGTTCTTACCAGTCAAGTTCTTAAACACCACATACGGTCCATGTTCCACAAAGAGACCGAACATGGAGGTTCCACCGGGCCCGCCTTGCAGCCAGAGCAGCACCGGAGCTTTATCTTGATTTGCCTGTCAGTCAGGGCATCACACAGAAAGTTAAGATCTCAGCACCACCCAGTGGTTACTTCAGTTTATTAACAATAGAGGTCAGGTTTAGGTTCATCAGACTGTAGAACTGTGGCAAACAATCAAAGTAAAATGTCAAACATCTGTCTTTTATCACCGAATATGTGAATATCAACACCAGACTATCAATTTAACAGATTTACGGCTGAAATAAAGATTTTTATTTTTATTTTAAAGTCTCAGAAATGTGTTTAAATATGTGAGTGACATCAACTCTCATACAGTATACTAATAAACACTGACTCCTGTAAATGGTAGCTGTCACCTGTAGAAGCATCTTCACAGAGGCTGAACTGAGAGGATGAAAATGGACTGAATGGAGAGTCATTATTTAGGGAGATGAAAATAAATGTCATGCACTATAATGTAGGGGTCTAAGAAAATATCAACACATATGAGTATCGCGATATTATTACTGTATCGATTCTCCTAAACACTGTATCGATTTTAATTAACCTCATAAAGATCTGACGGCCCGCCATCGGGCCTGGCTGCTAGGAGGCTAAATAACGCTCCAAAGTTACGCTAAATTTTGGCGAGGAAACACTGGCATGGTTTTCACAGGGGTCCCTTGACCTCTGACCTCAAGATTTTGACTTGGTTACTGATTTACAGCTTTTACCAAAAACAAAGTTCACCAAAAATAGGTCAGTCTTCCTGCAAGACCCTGGTTAAAAAACACGTGACTTTTAACACAAAACATAAAGTCTACCACCATCATAGCTTACATTCCCCCAATGATTGCAGCTGACTAAATACACACAGGTGCAACTCCTCCTCACAGGTTGGACTGAGTAAAGAATACCTCAAGTGCAATCAAGTTGAGTTCCAAAGAAAACAATAAGCACGAGAACGAGTATTTATCTAAAAATATCTGCTTCCTCCTTTTTGTGATCCTCTCCTATAAACTGCAGCACTGACAGTAATGTAACTGTGTAACATGGAAAGAAGAAGTCTGAGCCTACCATCAGTGCACCCCAAAGTCAAATCTCCTCAATGGAAAAATGATTCTCAACATTGGTGCACAATAAAAGTTGCATTGTGTGTATCCTACCTGCCCATGCAGCACCACATGACAGACCCGAGGTTAGCTGTGAAGAAGGTGTTGCTTCTTTGCTATTAACTATGCTGGATTATCTTAATTAGTAACCTTCCACATTAGAAACCAGCTAAAGATATAATTTAAGTTAAAACAATATTTTTCAGGAGTTGGTGAAGACCAAACCAGAGGAAAAAAAAAACACAGAATAATGGATTTGGATTCGTCAGGTGGCCAGAAGCACAACTCCAGTGAGATAATAATGCTGCTCTATGTGCGCTGCATGTGTAAATTGGTAATTGTTAACCAGAATTAAATTTGTTTAATAATCCTGTATATGCCAGCTGTGTGTAAAATTAATGTTTGTTTTTTTAAATGCTACCATGTATACTAAAATCACTCACAATATCTTTAAATCTTTATATTGTATTAGCTATTACATTAGTATTAGGGTCTTTTTCACTGCAGATATTTTCACTTGTCATAGTAGGAAAAGCACAGGTGATACTAATAACAACAACACTATTTCAAGTGTCAAGCCATGCCAGTGTGAAGGTGAGCCAGCATGCACAACAACAGGGCACTCATTATTAATGTTAGTACTGAAGTCTGAGCCTACCATCAGTGCAGGGAAGAACCAAAAGAAGAGGTTGCTATTGTATTTCTTGTTGACAGTGAGGTACCCGGCATGACTCTTGACGTTTGCACCTGGCAGATCTCCTACCAGACTCAGTTTCCTGGCTGGAACAAAAAGAAGAAAAGATGTCTGCAGTATGATTTTTTTTTTTTTTTTTTTTTTAAATTGAACAAATTCAAATTTACAAGCAACATGGGTCATAGATTATTGCATTCGACTAAAAGGAAAAGATGCATACAGAACAAGAACAGATACAATATGTAAAATTATATATGAAAATAATAATAAATTAAATTAAGGGCCAGGGCTGTATACCTGTAATTCATATTCTTCTATTATGCTAAGAAGTTTCAATGCATTTTTGTTTTTCCTAAGGCTCTGTATAGTAATGCGGGTGCACTTATATACCTTCATCTATGGCTCCCTTCTCCAGGTATGGAGTGAGGAAGAGAGGAGACCCGGGGTCGACTCCATTCAGGCCGCTGACAGAGTGAGATTTTCGGCAGAAGAAGGACGAGCAGCTCCGTGATGAGAGAGCAGAGTCCAGACAGGCCATCAGAAAGAGGAAACCCAGAGTTTCCCTCCACAGCCTGCCCAATAGTGACAACATCAATATCAGACTGCAGACCTGCTCAGTCATGTGTGCACCTCAAATGCCACAATACCACTCACATTTCAAAACAATCTGATCTTCTAATTTGTTAAAACTCACCTCATGTTCACTGTTGTTTCTGTGGCAAACAGAATAAAGTCCAGCCTTTAGTCAGAGAGACGTCTTATGAAGTCTGTCAGCTGTGTGGACTGACTAAACGGCTGAGGAGTCACATGATCAGCTCTGCGGTGGTCACGTGACGCATTTAGATCACGTGGTCATTGTTGTTTAGTTCACTGTTTTTTAATTCCTCAACGAGGTCTTGCAGGAAAACTTCTATGTTCAGTTCAGTTCAGACAACTTTATTTATCCCCAAGGGGGCAATTCATTTGCAGCATTCCCAGTCCATACATCCATACAAAAGACAACCAATAATTAGTTAAATCAAAGGAAACATATTAAAGGCATGGGGCAGTTTGAGGGACAAGTTACAATAAGAACCATATAAACACATTAAAAAAAAATAAGAAACAATATATGAGAACAACATCAGGTCTATGCTAGTTGAACATAATGGTTAGAAGACAAACGAATGGGATTCAAAGCTAACAGTTAATAAGCATTAACTCTTATACATTATTATTGCATTATTATGTATTATATACTACTGTATGTATACAGTCTATGATTTAGAAGGATAATTCTGAGCATGTAGGTCTTTATAATGACCCATTTGATCCCTTCTTGTAATTTTTTTTTAATTATCTCATTTTAAATGGGGCAGTTGTATTCATAGATTAATTGAAGCACACACTTTATATTATTTCCTGTTGAGCACAAAGTGTTCAAGTGTTTCCTTTAAACTCACTGCCAGAATAATGCTCAGTCAGCATTTGGAGTTTCTGTACACTTTATATAATAAGGAAGGAAGCATAAAAATTGAGACACGAAATGACTGGTTTGCTTCTCACTGTCATCTCGAAACTTGATAATTAAAAGTTGTGTAAAGCCTCCAGGTTTGACTGTGATAGGCTGGGACACCTGTCAATCAAGCAAAAAACACCCCAAAGTCAAATCTCCACACATATGAGTATCGCGATATTATTACTGTATCGATTCTCCTAAACACTGTATCGATTTTAATTAACCTCATAAAGATCTGACGGCCCGCCATCGGGCCTGGCTGCTAGGAGGCTAAATAACGCTCCAAAGTTACGCTAAATTTTGGCGAGGAAACACTGGCATGGTTTTCACAGGGGTCCCTTGACCTCTGACCTCAAGATATGTAAATGAAAATGGATTCTATGGGTACCCACGAGTCTCCCCTTGACAGACATGCCCAGTTTATGCTATTCCAATGCAGTTTGGGGAAAAAAACATGCAGTTTTTTGCATGCAGTATAAACATGTTATTTTTGCCAATTCTAAAATGGTTTATTTCTGGTGTGTTCTTTACACTATGACAGTTTTCCTAAAATTATACTTCGCAATATATACAGTCGAAATGTTACTCCAGTATCATGATACGCATCGTATTGCCAGATTCTTGCCAAAACACAGCCCCGGTATAATGTGAGGTTTTCTATAAATATTCTTTATCGCTACAAATATTTCACTCAGTGTTATGCAAGTGGCATGTGACATTAACACGCTGAAACATTAAAAGGAAGATATAAGACTTGGTTACTGATTTACAGCTTTTACCAAAAACAAAGTTCACCAAAAATAGGTCAGTCTTCCTGCAAGACCCTGGTTAAAAAACACGTGACTTTTAACACAAAACACAAAGTCTACCACCATCATAGCTTACATTCCCCCAATGATTGCGGCCTCATTTTTGTCTGTTTGTGCATCTGGATTTTAGGATCCATAGTTTTGAGTATGTATGGGAATTATGTTTTGCCTTCTTTCCACTGCAGAACAAAGTTCAGCAATGTGTAAAGAAAGAAAAACAAAAAAAGAGTGTGAGAAAGTGACTGAGCATGATTTTTTTTTTTTTTTTTGACTGGCATCCCACAACTGGCAAAGTGTTTTTAAAGAGGAGCAGTTTATGCCTGTGCTTTTCCAAAATGTCACAATGTGCCTGAATCTCTCTTAAAATCTTCCGTTGGCTTTCTGTAGACAGCGACTGTTCTTCTTCAAACAATCAAAACCATTTAATTCTCTGCGTTTTATTAATGAGTCGTCTCTGTTATCGGCTTTGTCGTGGATGTCTGCTGCATGTGAGCTCAAAAACCAGCTGACCAAGGAGAAAAATACCCGCTTTCCATTTGACCTCTGACCTCTTCATCAACTTCTCTTCCTCTCTTTCTCAGGCCTCCTCTGCCGAGCGATGGATGTACTAACCTTTTTTTTAACCTCCCTTACAGCCTTGAATCTTCACGCCTTCTCACGTTGACTCCTCTTTCTCTCTTTTCCTACGACCAGGAATGTCGACTCATTAGCATGATGACCATGATGCACTGTGTTTTACAGTAGGATGGATGAAATACATTCCACTGACAGGTGGAGCGATCGCAGAGCTGTCTATGCACTTTGTCCTCTGTCGTGCCAGAGGGTAGAATAGCCATATTAAGGTCCGAGTAATTCTCAGTGATCCCCCTTCCCCCCCTTTTTTCACACACCAGCGCGAAACTTAAATGTGTTTGGCTTTATGGAGAGACTGTGCCTGGCATGCATCACATGTCTGTAGATAAAAGAAGGGAACCTATAGGTGCTCGTATTGTAAGGACCCTGCACCGTTAAGTTTGTGCTCTTTTTATTCTGGAAAAAAAAAAGATGAAGGATGTGAATTGAAAAGCTTTATCCTCATTATGGGTTACATTCAAGTTTTGTCAAAGCATTCAGACCGTTTGAGTCTGTGTGTGCAGTTTGATGTGTGTCGATGAGAGAAATCGATTCTCTTGAAAAGGGCTTTGTCGTACCAACCCTTTGAGCTGAAGCTTGCCTTATGTTAGGTTGTTTTTTAGACCATATTTAGACTGTTAGACCATTCCAAATTAACCTCTTGCATGTGAAATTTATGACCTCAAAATACTTTCAACTGGAATCATTTTAGAGCTATTTTAGAGTTAGATACGAAAGTCTCTAGTTTCCTTTTTGACATTTGGGTCCAGGTTCAGAGAAAAAGATATTTGTTACTGCAGAGGCAGATGAAAAAAGGACAGATGGAAGTGCAGTGTGAGTGTGTGGATTTGTGAGAGGTGGAGAACAATTCCTATGTATTAATGATGTTATAATTGTATTATTTTAAATCTAAAACTATAAATATTGTACATAATGTCAGTAATTTCTGTAATCCTGTACATGTAATGCAACCACCTTTCTTTTTGAAGGGAGTAAATGTGTGGTACATGTTTGTAAATAATGTTCGCATAGCACTTGTTGCCTTTTGTTTGTACGTCGAGGCTCATTTTCAGCGCTTAAATACATTGTTTATATGTAATGAACTGATGAAATCCATTCTGGCCTGCATAACTTTGTACATTTTTTTTCGTGTGTCTGTAATGACATTGTCTCTCATTTTTGTTTTGCATTTGTACAGATGTTAAAGTATCACTGCAGTTACATTACGGTATGAAAATAAAGCACTTGTTCTGTAACATACAACTAACTGATGTGATTTGATGTCACAATTAGCTTGTACTTGAAATCCGGTGACACAAATGTTTTCTGTGCAGATAACCAGAGTACAAAAATGAACTGAGAGATTAATTGAATATTTTAGGAATTCTATTAAAAGAAAACTAATGTTGACATCAAGCGATCAACAGTATTTCCCCGATGCTTGTCCTTGAAATATAACTGCTCATTAAATAGTTAGGTGCTTTAAAGGTTTAGAATACTCATTAATTATTGAACCGTCTAGACATCTTGATAGATGCCTGATGAAATAACATGGCAGTTAACTTCAGTACACAAACATGTTTGTCAAAAAATAACCAACTAAAACTACAGAACACTTCAGCGTGTCAAATATATTTTAAAGCCACATGAATAGCCGAAAATAATGAAATTAATAGCAGGCATTGTTTATTGTTGTAACATGCAAATTGGCCCCTATTCTTCAGAGATATGAGCCATCTAATATTGTTTTTAGGATCTATGTTCAATAATAAGAAATGTAGTTGTATTAACTTTTTAAAAAATGCATTGAATGACAAGTTTTGTGAAGTGCTATTGTTTAATTTCTGTCTTTCTAAGGAAATTTCTTTGAGCACAGTGACCCCTGGTGGACAAATTCCATTCAACAACAGGTGTGTCAATTAATAAAAAGGCTTCTCTGATCATTAAGACACTCAGATTTAGAAAAAAACAAAAAACATTTTATTTCAAGACAATTCATCTCTGGTTTCAAGGTGTTTTCTTTATATTTCATCATCAAGCATGTTCTGATTGAATGCAACAAAGACTATTTTCCTCATACAATCAAACAGAAATAAACGTGAAATAGTTTTCACAGAACTCAGGTTTGATAATCAGACTGAATTGGCAGTCATTAACACTTATTTTCACTATTTGATGATTCAAATGTCTGGATCCAGGCTATGAGAAACTTATTTCATTCGCAGTCCAACGTCCCACACCAAATGTCACCTCTGCTAAAATACTGGGGGGGAAAAAAAATCCACAAGGTGCTGATTTGGCTGAGACAATCAACAGTCCATCCATCCATTCATCCATCTGCAACCGCTTATCCCGTTAGGGGTCGCGGGGGGGCTGGAGCCGATCCCAGCCGACATTGGGCGAAGGCAGGGTACACCCTGGACAGGTCGCCAGTCCATCGCAGGGCTGACACATATAGACAGACAACCATTCACGCTCACATTCACACCTACGGGCAATTTAGAGTCCACAATTAACCTAACCTGCATGTCTTCGGACTGTGGGAGGAAACCGGAGTACCCGGAGAAAACCCACGCTAACACGGGGAGAACATGCAAACTCCACACAGAAGGGTCCCAAGCCGGATTCGAACCTGCAACCCTCTAGCTGTGAGGCGCCAGTGCTAACCACTGCACCACCGTGCAGCCCCACAATCAACAGTCATTAATCAAAAATATGCTCTTTAAAATGGTTGTGCTTATGTGTTTCAGCACCAAAAACACATCATATAAATCCCTTTGTTGAGAGGAATCTGTCAATCATGTCAAAGGACCTCGCCGGTTGGTCGTAAGGCAGAATGTGTCCTCCTCCTCGGATGATGACCTGCGCGACAAGAGGACAGAATTTAAAATGGGTGTTCACGGAGTTCCTTTCACATTGTTTTTCAACTGTTGTTATTAACCGCCCACCTGGTAAAACTCTCCAACTTGTCTCACATAACCTGCCACCTCGGTGTCGCTGGGCTGAAGCTTCCAGTGGAAGCGAGGGGCTGTTTTGTACTCAGCCGCCCCGGTCCAGTTGACGGTAGGCAGGAACCTCTCAGTCAGTGGGGCTGCAATGATTACATCCAGTTGACCATTGTAGATTAACACCTGGGTGTATGTAGAAATGGACCAAACAGGAAGAGACTATTAGAGAGGGATTTTCTAAGCAACATACAATTAAACAAAATACAACTACAGCGTATAATCCCACACCCCTCACCCTATAGTTGTCCATCAGCACCCCCAGCCACGGTTTGATGCTCTTCATGACATCCTGCAGAAGGTACTTCTCCACCTCCGAGCCGTCGTGGAACGTCAGGTTCCCCACATGGATGGCACGCCGCACAGCTGGCAGAGTCACAAACGAGGAGAAGTACTCCTGGTCTTCAGGCTCCTGTGGTACACAAAAAAAGCAAATGTAGTGGGTTAAAACTATTTTAAGTAATAATTAGTTCAGATGTATTTAAGGTTTTGCTCAAAGAAGAAGTCCCACAGGCAGCTTTGAGCCCTGCCAGCAGTGTTTCTACGCACGTGACATGTCATGTAGTTGTAGTAGTTGGTGCAGCCGGTAGCATTTTGAAAGAAGGAGGGATATGGTTCAACATCACCATTCAGCAAGCTATCAAAAACCTGAAGTCAGACGTTAACAAAATAGTCAGCTAAAGGTTTGACTTTATTCACAATTTTACTAAGAATGAGAATAAAAATGGTATTTATTGAACGATTATAAATTAATGAAAATCTAGACAAATGATGATAATAAAAATCACAGACTTTTCTGACATATGTAACCTCTTACCTGAAAAGCCTCCAGCCACTTCTCCTGCTGGATGAGTTTAACCCCAAAGTCCGTCTGCTCGACGACGTACTGTTTCTGGAGTTCATCTATCATACCTGTTTGGTACATGAACTCAGCATAACCACCCAGCATCTGAGATGGGGAAAAAAAGTAAAACATTATACTCGTCTCATTTCTACATTGACATGTCTGAACTGTAGACTACTACACCAATAACACCTGACGGGGTCAAGCTGAAGAGAAGTGAAAAGCTCCCTGCTGGAGCGTGACTTTTTTTTTTAAGTGTAGAAACATGAGAACAAAGAGAGCGAGAGAGTTATTAACCAACTTTCTGATTAACACAAGATTGCTTGATGATTGCTCCTCATTGTATGAGATGGGATGAGATGAGGCATGAAAGAAGAGATGAGATTAGAGATGCAATGAGATACTAGATGAAAGATGAGAAAATTTGATGATTTTTTTTTTTTTTTAGGGGCACAGAGCAACAAGTACAATCTGGAGACACAGGAAATAGGCCTTTTTCACTGCAGACATTTTGACAGTAACACCTGTGCTTTTCCTACTATGACAAGTTAAAATGTCTGCAGTGAGAAAGGTTCATTCATTAGTCAAGATGATGAAGTTTAGAATCTAAATCAGCCAGAATAACTGATTGTGTGTTCAGAGGCTTTAAAGAATATCAGAAAAAATGACTTTTTGTCAGATACGCACCAGTTCTGGATCACAAAGCCCGTCACCGATAGCCATCCCCATGAAGTTAATCTTCACCTTGGCAGTGGGGTTGTTTTTATGAATGTAGTAAGAAATGGCAGGAACATACTTCCCTGCGTAAGACTGCATGGGGACAGAGAAGGTTTACAACCTCCAATTTATCTTGCATGACAAGCATCTAATGAGTATAAATGTGTGTCCAAGTTAAAAAGCCACTTGTATAACACCACTACTATATCAATTAATATTAATATACAAAGCTTGAAAAGAAATAAAAACAAACATACCTCCCCGGTTGCATAGAACTCATTGGACTGATACTCAGGAAAGATCTGGAAGAACTGTGTTAAAGCACTTTTAAAGAAAAAAAAGGGAAGAGATGGGAATAAAAGTTAGTAATCAAACCACCAGACTCATAGATCCAAGTGACAATGACACTATGTGTGAGTTGTTTCACCTGTACAGATCTCTGCCGACATCATCCTGGTTCTGAGCAAAACCTGCGTCCTCATCAGTGAAGCTGAAACCCGTTCCAACCTAGAAAAAACAAATACTCCTCCTCAAAGACTTCATGACACCTTGAGTGAAAGATGTGTTTCAAGTTGTGGCTTTTTTTGTCTGAGGATGAATAAGTAATGCGTACCGGATTGTCGATGTACAAAACTGAATATCTCAATGTCCAAGCGTAATCCCTCATACCAACTGCAAAGACACAAAACATATTATATTGGAGTAAATAATGCTCCAATATAAACTATACAGGGCTCAAGCTCATTCAGTTAAATAAGGATTACAGTGCATGTGTATGTATGCCGCTGTAGTACCAGATCGGTTCTTACCAGTCAAGTTCTTAAACACCACATACGGTCCATGTTCCACAAAGAGACCGAACATGGAGGTTCCACCGGGCCCGCCTTGCAGCCAGAGCAGCACCGGAGCTTTATCTTGATTTGCCTGTCAGTCAGGGCATCACACAGAAAGTTAAGATCTCAGCACCACCCAGTGGTTACTTCAGTTTATTAACAATAGAGGTCAGGTTTAGGTTCATCAGACTGTAGAACTGTGGCAAACAATCAAAGTAAAATGTCAAACATCTGTCTTTTATCACCGAATATGTGAATATCAACACCAGACTATCAGATTTAACAGATTTACGGCTGAAATAAAGATTTTTATTTTTATTTTAAAGTCTCAGAAATGTGTTTAAATATGTGAGTGACATCAACTCTCATACAGTATACTAATAAACACTGACTCCTGTAAATGGTAGCTGTCACCTGTAGAAGCATCTTCACAGAGGCTGAACTGAGAGGATGAAAATGGACTGAATGGAGAGTCATTATTTAGGGAGATGAAAATAAATGTCATGCACTATAATGTAGGGGTCTAAGAAAATATCAACACATATGAGTATCGCGATATTATTACTGTATCGATTCTCCTAAACACTGTATCGATTTTAATTAACCTCATAAAGATCTGACGGCCCGCCATCGGGCCTGGCTGCTAGGAGGCTAAATAACGCTCCAAAGTTACGCTAAATTTTGGCGAGGAAACACTGGCATGGTTTTCACAGGGGTCCCTTGACCTCTGACCTCAAGATTTTGACTTGGTTACTGATTTACAGCTTTTACCAAAAACAAAGTTCACCAAAAATAGGTCAGTCTTCCTGCAAGACCCTGGTTAAAAAACACGTGACTTTTAACACAAAACATAAAGTCTACCACCATCATAGCTTACATTCCCCCAATGATTGCAGCTGACTAAATACACACAGGTGCAACTCCTCCTCACAGGTTGGACTGAGTAAAGAATACCTCAAGTGCAATCAAGTTGAGTTCCAAAGAAAACAATAAGCACGAGAACGAGTATTTATCTAAAAATATCTGCTTCCTCCTTTTTGTTATCCTCTCCTATAAACTGCAGCACTGACAGTAATGTAACTGTGTAACATGGAAAGAAGAAGTCTGAGCCTACCATCAGTGCACCCCAAAGTCAAATCTCCTCAATGGAAAAATGATTCTCAACATTGGTGCACAATAAAAGTTGCATTGTGTGTATCCTACCTGCCCATGCAGCACCACATGACAGACCCGAGGTTAGCTGTGAAGAAGGTGTTGCTTCTTTGCTATTAACTATGCTGGATTATCTTAATTAGTAACCTTCCACATTAGAAACCAGCTAAAGATATAATTTAAGTTAAAACAATATTTTTCAGGAGTTGGTGAAGACCAAACCAGAGGAAAAAAAAAACACAGAATAATGGATTTGGATTCATCAGGTGGCCAGAAGCACAACTCCAGTGAGATAATAATGCTGCTCTATGTGCGCTGCATGTGTAAATTGGTAATTGTTAACCAGAATTAAATTTGTTTAATAATCCTGTATATGCCAGCTGTGTGTAAAATTAATGTTTTTTTTAAAATGCTACCATGTATACTAAAATCACTCACAATATCTTTAAATCTTTATATTGTATTAGCTATTACATTAGTATTAGGGTCTTTTTCACTGCAGATATTTTCACTTGTCATAGTAGGAAAAGCACAGGTGATACTAATAACAACAACACTATTTCAAGTGTCAAGCCATGCCAGTGTGAAGGTGAGCCAGCATGCACAACAACAGGGCACTCATTATTAATGTTAGTACTGAAGTCTGAGCCTACCATCAGTGCAGGGAAGAACCAAAAGAAGAGGTTGCTATTGTATTTCTTGTTGACAGTGAGGTACCCGGCATGACTCTTGACGTTTGCACCTGGCAGATCTCCTACCAGACTCAGTTTCCTGGCTGGAACAAAAAGAAGAAAAGATGTCTGCAGTATGATTTTTTTTTTTTTTTTTTTTTTTTAAATTGAACAAATTCAAATTTACAAGCAACATGGGTCATAGATTATTGCATTCGACTAAAAGGAAAAGATGCATACAGAACAAGAACAGATACAATATGTAAAATTATATATGAAAATAATAATAAATTAAATTAAGGGCCAGGGCTGTATACCTGTAATTCATATTCTTCTATTATGCTAAGAAGTTTCAATGCATTTTTGTTTTTCCTAAGGCTCTGTATAGTAATGCGGGTGCACTTATATACCTTCATCTATGGCTCCCTTCTCCAGGTATGGAGTGAGGAAGAGAGGAGACCCGGGGTCGACTCCATTCAGGCCGCTGACAGAGTGAGATTTTCGGCAGAAGAAGGACGAGCAGCTCCGTGATGAGAGAGCAGAGTCCAGACAGGCCACCAGAAAGAGGAAACCCAGAGTTTCCCTCCACAGCCTGCCCAATAGTGACAACATCAATATCAGACTACAGACCTGCTCAGTCATGTGTGCACCTCAAATGCCACAATACCACTCACATTTCAAAACAATCTGATCTTCTAATTTGTTAAAACTCACCTCATGTTCACTGTTGTTTCTGTGGCAAACAGAATAAAGTCCAGCCTTTAGTCAGAGAGACGTCTTATGAAGTCTGTCAGCTGTGTGGACTGACTAAACGGCTGAGGAGTCACATGATCAGCTCTGCGGTGGTCACGTGACGCATTTAGATCACGTGGTCATTGTTGTTTAGTTCACTGTTTTTTAATTCCTCAACGAGGTCTTGCAGGAAAACTTCTATGTTCAGTTCAGTTCAGACAACTTTATTTATCCCCAAGGGGGCAATTCATTTGCAGCATTCCCAGTTCATACATCCATACAAAAGACAACCAATAATTAGTTAAATCAAAGGAAACATATTAAAGGCATGGGGCAGTTTGAGGGATAAGTTACAATAAGAACCATATAAACACATTAAAAAAAAATAAGAAACAATATATGAGAACAACATCAGGACTATGCTAGTTGAACATAATGGTTAGAAGACAAACGAATGGGATACAAAGCTAACAGTTAATAAGCATTAACTCTTATACATTATTATTGCATTATTATGTATTATATACTACTGTATGTATACAGTCTATGATTTAGAAGGATAATTCTGAGCATGTAGGTCTCTATAATGACCCATTTGATCCCTTCTTGTAAAAAATGTTTTAATTATCACATTTTAAATGGGGCAGTTGTATTCATAGATTAATTGAAGCACACACTTTATATTATTTCCTGTTGAGTGTTTCCTTTAAACTCACTGCCAGAATAATGCTCAGTCAGCATTTGTAGTTTCTGTACACTTTATATAATAAGGAAGGAAGCATAAAAACTGGGACACGAAATGACTGGTTTGCTTCTCACTGTCATCTCAAAACTTGATAATTAAAAGTTGTGTGAAGCCTCCAGGTTTGACTGTGATAGGATGGGACACCTGTCAATCAAGCAAAAAACACCCCAAAGTCAAATCTCCTCAATGGAAAAAATGATTCTCAACATTGGTGCACAATAAAAGTTGCATTGTGTGTATCCTACCTGCCCATGCAGCACCAGATGACAGACCCGAGGTTAACTGTGAAGAAGGTGTTGCTTCTTTGCTATTTACTATGCTGGATTATCTTAATTAGTAACCTTCCACATTAGAAACCAGCTAAAGATATAACTTAAGTTAAAAAAATATTTTTCAGGAGTTGGTGAAGACCAAACCAGAGGAAAAAAAGACCAAAGAATAATGGATTTGGATTCATCAGGTGGTCAGAAACACAACTCCAGTGAGATAATAATGCTGCTCCATGTCTGCTGCATGTGTAAGTTGGTTAACCAGAATTAAATTTGTTTAATAATACTGTATATGCGAGCTGTGTTTAAAATTAATGTTTTTTTTAAAATGCTACCATGTATACTAAAATCATTCACAATATCTTTAAATCTTTATATTGTATAGGCTTTTATATTAGTATTAGGGTGTTTTTCAAAACATGCAGTTTTTTGCATGCAGTATAAACATGTTATTTTTGCCAATTCTAAAATGGTTTATTTCTGGTGTGTTCTTTACACTACGACAGTTTTCCTAAAATTATACTTCGCAATATATACAGTCGAAATGTTACTCCAGTATCATGATACGCATCGTATTGCCAGATTCTTGCCAAAACACAGCCCCGGTATAATGTGAGGTTTTCTATAAATATTCTTTATCGCTACAAATATTTCACTCAGTGTCATGCAAGTGGCATGTGACATTACCACGCTGAAACATTAAAAGGAAGATATGAGACTTGGTTACTGATTTACAGCTTTTACCAAAAACAAAGTTCACCAAAAATAGCTCAGTCTTCCTGCAAGACCCTGGTTAAAAAACACGTGACTTTTAACACAAAACACAAAGTCTACCATCATCATAGCTTACATTCCCCCAATGATTGCAGCTGACTAAATACACACAGGTGCAACTCCTCCTCACAGGTTGGACTGAGTAAAGAATACCTCAAGTGCAATTAAGTTGAGTTCCAAAGAAAACAATAAGCACGAGTACGAGTATTTATCTAAAAATATCTGCTTCCTCCTTTTTGTGATCCTCTCCTATAAACTGCAGCACTGACAGTAATGTAACTGTGTAACATGGAAAGAAGAAGTCTGAGCCTACCATCAGTGCACCCCAAAGTCAAATCTCCTCAATGGAAAAATGATTCTCAACATTGGTGCACAATAAAAGTTGCATTGTGTGTATCCTACCTGCCCATGCAGCACCACATGACAGACCCGAGGTTAGCTGTGAAGAAGGTGTTGCTTCTTTGCTATTAACTATGCTGGATTATCTTAATTAGTAACCTTCCACATTAGAAACCAGCTAAAGATATAACTTAAGTTAAAAAAATATTTTTCAGGAGTTGGTGAAGACCAAACCAGAGGAAAAAAAGACCAAAGAATAATGGATTTGGATTCATCAGGTGGTCAGAAACACAACTCCAGTGAGATAATAATGCTGCTCCATGTCTGCTGCATGTGTAAGTTGGTTAACCAGAATTAAATTTGTTTAATAATACTGTATATGCGAGCTGTGTTTAAAATTAATGTTTTTTTTTAAAATGCTACCATGTATACTAAAATCATTCACAATATCTTTAAATCTTTATATTGTATAGGCTTTTATATTAGTATTAGGGTGTTTTTCAAAACATGCAGTTTTTTGCATGCAGTATAAACATGTTATTTTTGCCAATTCTAAAATGGTTTATTTCTGGTGTGTTCTTTACACTACGACAGTTTTCCTAAAATTATACTTCGCAATATATACAGTCGAAATGTTACTCCAGTATCATGATACGCATCGTATTGCCAGATTCTTGCCAAAACACAGCCCCGGTATAATGTGAGGTTTTCTATAAATATTCTTTATCGCTACAAATATTTCACTCAGTGTCATGCAAGTGGCATGTGACATTACCACGCTGAAACATTAAAAGGAAGATATGAGACTTGGTTACTGATTTACAGCTTTTACCAAAAACAAAGTTCACCAAAAATAGCTCAGTCTTCCTGCAAGACCCTGGTTAAAAAACACGTGACTTTTAACACAAAACACAAAGTCTACCATCATCATAGCTTACATTCCCCCAATGATTGCAGCTGACTAAATACACACAGGTGCAACTCCTCCTCACAGGTTGGACTGAGTAAAGAATACCTCAAGTGCAATCAAGTTGAGTTCCAAAGAAAACAATAAGCACGAGAACGAGTATTTATCTAAAAATATCTGCTTCCTCCTTTTTGTGATCCTCTCCTATAAACTGCAGCACTGACAGTAATGCAACTGTGTAACATGGAAAGAAGAAGTCTGAGCCTACCATCAGTGCACCCCAAAGTCAAATCTCCTCAATGGAAAAATGATTCTCAACATTGGTGCACAATAAAAGTTGCATTGTGTGTATCCTACCTGCCCATGCAGCACCACATGACAGACCCGAGGTTAGCTGTGAAGAAGGTGTTGCTTCTTTGCTATTAACTATGCTGGATTATCTTAATTAGTAACCTTCCACATTAGAAACCAGCTAAAGATATAACTTAAGTTAAAAAAATATTTTTCAGGAGTTGGTGAAGACCAAACCAGAGGAAAAAAAGACCAAAGAATAATGGATTTGGATTCATCAGGTGGTCAGAAACACAACTCCAGTGAGATAATAATGCTGCTCCATGTCTGCTGCATGTGTAAGTTGGTTAACCAGAATTAAATTTGTTTAATAATACTGTATATGCGAGCTGTGTTTAAAATTAATGTTTTTTTTAAAATGCTACCATGTATACTAAAATCATTCACAATATCTTTAAATCTTTATATTGTATAGGCTTTTATATTAGTATTAGGGTGTTTTTCACTGCAGATATTTTCACTTGTCATAGTAGGAAAAGCACAGGTGATACTTTTCAAGTGTCAAGCCATGCCAGTGTGACAGTGAGCCAGCATGCACAACAACATGCCACTCATTATTAATGTTAGTACTGTGTGTGTCCTGCTATGGATGTCAGAATGCTTGTCTTTAAAAAAAAGCTATTGGTGTCCATCAGCACCTACAATCAAAAAGTGATTTAAGTATAAATGCTGGGATTTTAAAGCTTCAGTTATTAATGTTTGGCCACTTGGGGGCAGAAGAACTCCAAAATAAGCTGGGTGTGGTGTTGACAGATACTTTATGTCCTACAATGCAGTGCACAATGGAAATGAAGACTCACAGCTGGGAAGGAAATTGTGGACTGTGATGTGACAGCTCATGTGAGGAGGCTGGGACTGTAAAACACTTATCTGCAGCATATGAAGCTGATTTTGCTTGAATCTGTTTTGGTGGCAATTAAAAAAATTAGTGTTATTTTTAAGAACCTTGCAAGGCTTGATGATAAGTATGCTTTGAGTCAGCTTTGATAGGTATCTCTGGCTATCACACTGCCACTGCAGTAGGCCATATGGTAATATGGCCTACTGCAATTTTCAAATCACAGTATTTGTTAAAATTGCAATATTTGTCAAAATAGCATTTTAAATTAAATATTGTCGTGCTGCAGAGATGTCCTGGCCTATACATCATATTCTAAAGGCTTAAGGAAACATCTTTGTTTGGTACAGATCTCTGCAAAAATCCCACCATAATCATTTTAATATGTTTTTTTAATGAATATGAGAAGACAGATGTAAAAATTCCCTTTAAAATCGTCATAACTAATATCATATATAATAATATAATTGCAATACTTTATATTGTATCTTCGTGCAGCCCTAGTTTAGTTGCATACACTCTGAAGCTGCCCACTACAACCACACACAGCCTTATCTGTTAGCCATTGAACATCTGCACTGGAGCATTTATGGGTTAAGTGCCTTTTTCAAGAGCATCTCAGCAAGTGGTACAGACAGAGAGGGGAGTGCTGCTCTTTCACTTAAAACATGGCAGGATTTATCCTGGGATTAAACCAGCAACCTGTTGGTCACAAGCCAAATAAAAATGGCAGCAATCAACCCACATTGTTCCTCAGTACAGGAAGATAACGTGAAAGAAACAGGAATCCATGAATAAGAAATTGAGGGAAATTAATGTGATATCTGATATTCATCTTTTTCTTTTTGTCTGTGATCCTGGAGAAAAGTGTGGAAAGCATTACCCGCCAGATGGCGCAAAAAATACACACATTCATGCAACATAACATGACATAACATGACATCTGATAAAAAATATGCCAAAAGATGGAACAATGTGGTTCAGCCAGTTATTATGGGCCTTTTTTGCACGAATCTCTTATAGCTTTCAAAACAAAAAAAAAGCAACATATGATTTTGGATTGTGCAAACAGAACTGAAGTGTGTTAGTTTTGGGTTTTCTAATAGCCTACATCTGGCAACCCCTGCTCCAAAAACTTTCACTTTAAGAAGGCGCGTCTACGCTGCAGTCAGTGTGTTTATTACCATCCTTAAAGTGGCACATGGAAACCATCGCTGCTTTCTGCAGCATGGCACAAATCTAGACTTACACATTCTGTCTTACTCTGTGTGAGGAAATGCTTTGGAGAAACTGATCGGAGTGTATTCCTGTGGCTTGTCTTGACTATTTGTATCTTGTTAGTAGCAGCAGCACCTTCAGTGAATGCTGCAGCGAGGAGCTCCTCACAGCGAGCCGAGGAGGAGGAAGGATCGGCGGATTCACGCAGACAGAGAGGCAGGGTAGTGGTGGTGGTGGTGGTGGTGGGCTGCTCTGGACGAGACGAGACATGAAATAGTCACCGGCAGAGAGAGAGAGAGAGAGCCGTCAGAGGTGAAGCACATTGTGAGTGAAATGGAGGCACCGCCGTGGACGAGCTGCTGCGAGCGCACCTTGGACAACCGGGAATAACCGAGCAGTTATCCGGTGCTGGGGATGGCAGCATCCAGCAACTCAAGCCTCTCAGGTTCATCTGTGTCCTCCGGTAAGAGTTACCCATACTCACACTAGACATGTAAGATATAGGTTCATAATAATAATAATAACAATACGCTAATAATAATAATAATAATAGGCCCTTATAATAATAATATGACAGTCCTTTGTGGGGAGTTTATAATTTTGCTTGTCTCTGTGCTTTGAAATGTATGCCTTTTTATTTTTCTTAAAGGTCCCATATTATAAAAAAAAGTGTGATTTTCATGTTTATTTTTTAATAAAGCAGGCTTATATAAATACTGTGAAAGTATCGAAACACTCAATCCACAGGGAAATACACACAGCCCGTATTCAGAAACTCTGCATTTGAAACAAGCTGTCAGGATTTCTGCCCGTTCGTGATGTCACGAATATACAATATTTAGATCCTTGACGCAATTTTGAAACGTAAAACATTCTAAATGTGTCACAGTTTATTCCTGGTTGCAGTGTATGTGAATGTCAGGAAGTAAACATGGACCCAAACTGTTGACTAGCAATGTTAATGCAATTCTGTTGCAATTCCGTCAAAATGCGCTAAAACGGAGCATTTCAGACAGAGGGTAAATACCGGTAAATTCAGGTCGACAGTATGAGGAAAATAAAGTGTTTTTTTAACATTAAAGCATGTAAACATGTTCTAGTAGAAACACAAAATACAAGTATGAACCTGAAAATGAGCATAATATATGACCTTTAAATCAAACTTTTTTCATTATTTTGCATAACCCCAACATGCATATTTCTCCATCTGCATCTCACACATGCTTGGTTAAAGCATTAAACAAACCTATTATTACAGTAGCCTCCAGTGACTTGCTGTGATTTAGGATTAATGATGAAGTGAAAAGTATCACCATCACCATCTGCTAGGTTAAGTGGTGGAAAACATTAGAGGGGAAAGGACACCTTTCATGTGCAGACTAGGTATTGAGATGCAGTCAATATGATGATGTTGGTTTGGATGTTATCATTAGATTCCATAATGCCCTTATTGACTTTCCACTTGGCTGGCTGTAAGGATTATCTTTGGCATGTGTAATCTACCATTTTCCCAAAACGCAGCACCAGGCTTCTGTAAAAAAAAAAAAAAATGATAATATGCTCTGGTTCAGTGACATAATACAGTTCATACTGCCACAGTGTGCACAAAACTTCAATCAAATCCCTTTTTGCATATAATGTGGTATAGCTCAGCAAGTCGCATTTATTATATATTTGTAAAAAAAAAAAAAAAAAGAAGAATTTCAAGGTTGAATTTTCACAGAATGAGAACAGAAAGTGGGTTAGCAGCTGTTCAAACAAACCCAGAGTGAAATAGCAGCTCCATGCTTGTCTCAGTGTATATCCCATTCTGTGTTGATAAAGCGTATGTTTGCCAGGGTATAAAGTACAAACTCCACTATCACAGCAGCACTGTTTGATGTGGAAGCCCCGCCAACATCCAGAGGCGTGTGAGTGTGTGTGACAGAGAGGCAGCGTGTGTGACAAGGGGAGGGAGAGGCTGTTTATAATACCAGGCTCAGCACTTTGGTTTATGTTCCACCAATATTTTACATTTTACTGTGAAGAGTCTAGGAAATGTGGAGCAATACGGTTTTCCACCTACAAAAAAAATTGAACATCACACGGCAAAGCTATAGGTTTATTACAGGGTGAGGACATCGTATAGTATACATAATGTTTGTTTTACTCTCTCTGCATCCTAACCACACAGCAGAGTCACATTTCCTTTAGGTATTGCCCAATGGGAGGGACAGTTTCCAAGCTGATATAGCCTGTGGCAACCACAATGCTTCACAGAGCATTATCTCATGTGTGCGTTTCAGAAAGCAGCGGATTTACTGTTTGACCACTGCTGCTTTAAGAGGAAAGTCTTTTCTCTCTGTGGCATTGGAGGGCTGTCATTACTTTTGGGCTCTCAATATAATTATCAGAGGTTACAAGCTGCGCTGCTGCCAGGGATAGAGTGGTTGTCACAAGGGTATTATTATTTTCATGCGGAGCTCTTTGGCAGTCAGACACAACATTTGAATAATCTTGTCTATGAGGCATATGACTGAAAAATGAATCTCGGCTGAATTCCTGCTCCATATATTAGGTCGTCGGTTCTGGCTGCAAACAAAGTGCTTTTGGTGTAGTTATTCCAGCTGCTTCTGATGAAATAAGTCTGTCTAGTAATCTTGTTTGGAGGCTGTTGCTCGGGGCAGAGCATGTAAATAAAGTTCATCCAACTTGTGTCACTGAGTGATGGCAGCTTTTTGTGCTGAGTATTGATTTATGATAGTGGCAACGATGATTATATTACGGGAGCAGACATTGATTTATTTTCTGTGCTTCCTGCAGATTATTGAAATGAAGGAACAATGGCATGCACACACGAACGCAGAGTATGTATAGACTTCCACAGTCTGTAACTGCAGCCTTAATGCACAGGTGCATGGTAGTAAACGTACCCTAAAGTTTTTAAGGCCAGTCATAATAAGGTAACAGTTGAACCGAGAGGATTGCAACAAGATTGCAGAATATATGTTGCAATCTCTTCCTTTCCCTGGAAAGATATTTTCTGGCTCTTCCTCTAGATCTGGGAGATTCCTACACATTCTTGGCACGGGCGGGCACTGAAGCATGTACTGTACCAGCAGCACACCGTTTGCCAGACGGCTCCGGGAAATAAAGCTTTGAAAATAAATTGAGGGATAGAGCATGAAAGTATGCCTTCAGCTCCCGGCCCTTAAATGACAAAATTGGTCAGGGAGGCAGAATTACAGCCATGTATTACAGAGAGACTGTCTGCTCAACACGATCCTGCACATGTGTCTGGCAAATGCTGCTGCTCACCTCGAGAAATCTTTCCACCGCATCTATTTCTTGTCCTTACCAGAGTAAATCATGTCGGACTGGATTTGTGTCATGTCTGCTGACTGACTGAAATGATCTGCATGTTTCACAGAATCAGCCAGGGGCAAGTTCGTCCCCCAAGTATTTCATTTCTGGTTGAACACATCCCAGTAGTCAATCCTGTATTAATCACAACAACAGACTCACTCAGTTGCAGACACAGAATCAAATTACTAAATTGCACTTTTACACTTTTCCCCAAATCGAAACTCAGCTGCAATTCTTGTTAACAAAAAAACATACAGTTTCCCTAACGGTGTCCACACAAACAAGCTCCAGAGAGGCTCCCTCATACCTGTCACATATTATCTGGTCAGCACTAAGGCTGTGTTGAAATGCTTGTTTTGGACCAGTTAAATACACAGATGGTCTCCCTGCTGCAGCTCTGCTGCATCCCACTGACACCACAGTGTGTGTGTGTGTGTGTGTGCGTGTGTGTGTGTGTGTGTGTGTGTGTGTGTGTCTTTATGTGAGGTCTGCATGTACTATATCTGTATCTGAGTACTCCAGAATGTGTTATTTATTTATATGAATAATACTGTCTATAAATTACATTGAGGCTTTAAAATATATGTTTATCTATTTTTTTTTCTCTTTTAATCAAGGGGTAATTAAGTTATTATTTGAAATTGTATCAAGTCTGTCAAATGGCCAATTCAAATCTATTTACTTCCCTAGCCAAGCTTAGTTACTTTTGCCATTTCAGGGCCTTTAGAGAGCGATGTTTTGAAGGAATAAATGACTATGATACCCTACACTCAAGGAAAATGAGAAAAAAAATGTTTTTTTTCAATAAAGGTTTATCTATTTTTTTCCCTTCCAGAACATCTAAGTATTGAAAATAGGAAAACAACAAGTATAAGTAATAGTATTACTAATAACATTCACAAATTGGACCAAGGACCCCCATTTGATAAGATGTTGTCCCAGGGTCCCCCCTCTGATGTGTTATTACAGAAAGTGTGTGAAACCCATGAGCAAAATAATCATATATTCTGTCATTGTGTTACTTATGAATGAAAATTATAGTGAAAATAAATCATTCCCCTTTTTGCTTGGGACCCCCTGGAACCCCCTTAAGGACCCCTGGGGTTCCCCACTTTGAGAACCACTGATCTAAGTCATCGAGGTAGCCCAATGGTAGACAAGGCCACTTTTTATGAGTGGCTTGTTTAGTTCCTGCAGAGCAGAGAAGAATATACAGGCACCAATGCCAACTTGGTCATCATTATCATCATTGCTCAGTCAAGGTCACGATAACAATGACCCTCAGGATCAGTGTCACAAGAAGAGACGGTGATCTCAAAGGATGTCATTATCGCCTGAAATGAAACAAGATTGGAGATCCACCAAAACACACAAAATACCACAAACTCACCTTCGGACAAACCCAACCCCAACATAGATGAGCAGGTGCATATAGACCTTGAAAAGATTGGACATATAAACTACCTGGTTTTTCGTTTTCTCATAAGGAGACTGACTCATTTCCACTAGTGTTTAAATCTGTAATGCTAACGAGTTGATAGCGAGTCTGGTTTTAAGGCGCCTGTGATTCATTTTCGACCTCTTCTTTTTAGCTGTTAGGATAGATGTGTTGCCAGTATGTTGCTATTAGACAGCATAGAAGATATGGTGCAGTGACAGCTGTGCAACTTGTATTTCATGTGTTGGCAGATGGACCTTGAAGTCACATCTAGTATCAATTAGTAACCAGCAAAGGGAGGAGAGGATAGATGTTTTTATCACTGGAGTCCAGCATAAATGTTCTTCTACTGGCAGATTTTAAGTGTTGAGAAACAGGAAACATCTCAAATGCACACAGAGTAATAAGACTTATGTCTGTAGTGTTCAAAGAAAATGTCATCATTATTTATTATCCAATCTATCCTGGTGTTTCTGTCTTTTAGAAATCATATAAGCTCCTTTCTCTTTGGCAAAATCCAGGTTGTTAGAAAAGAGAAATCTCTGGTCTCATATTCAAAAAGCCTGTCCCATGGTGCATCAATGTGCCAAGCATTTCAGGTTCTCGTGTCCCAATCCTGAAGACCATGTGGGTATGTTTACCTGGCTTCTGTTAAACATCATGTCGGCACACACCTGATCTGTATTACCCGCCAGCTGGCAGGGTCCTGAAAACACAAGAGTACAAACACAGCAATCAAAAATGAATGTAAGTAAATACAATTTACATCTCACAACCCACAGGAAGACTTTGCTCCTGATTTATGATGATGTGAACACATTCCTGAAATATATGATGGCGCCATTATATTCGCTGGAAAAGAGTTAGAGAGGTGATGAAGTGAATGCCCTGTAGCGACTGATAATTTACCCACCGGCTAAAGTAATGACTTGTCATAAAGCGTGTCACTAAACGACTCAAAAATGTGGCGAAATTTGCGAACCGTACTACATTACCAGTAATGTAATAAAATGTCTGGCCCTCATTGTGACATAAATGGTGCGGCATATTTTTACTCATAATGATCTTGTCAAAATTTTTTAACCACATCTCACACTACAGCAACTCTATATGTTGACGAAGGTCAAGAGATGTGGTTAAAAGCTTTGGGAAACAAACTGGAACTGAGAATTTTTATGTCAAGCTTCTGTTTCCAAGGTCGAGTATGAACCTCCAAACTCAAGTTACGATGTTGCTTCTGTATTATGTTACAAAAAAAAAGCTATAATTATATATCGCAATATTTCTGTTAACTCATGAGTTACAGTTCAACAGAAAGTAATGATCGTTCCTCTAATAACATTCATTTACTGCAATTTAGCAATTTCTTAACAGGTTTGGACCCATTGGCAGAAACATTTTATTTGCATATCTAAATGTTACTGCATGTCCTACATGTTCACACGGTGAGACAACCATGCAGTATCAAACACGGCGTTCTATAGGTATTACATACGCGGATGACACTAAATGCCAAATGCATGACATAGCTGACAATGAATGATTCATCTGCCTCTCAGATGTTTAGTGTAATATCTCTCATTAAACTCCCAGCACCACTGCTGAAGGACTCAACTGACTGCGTGAATAATGAATCATGTTGGTCCAGAAGATACATGTTGCTCATTTAAAACATTCCTTTGCACTCATCAGCAGATTGACGCCACACCCCTCTGGCCAGAGGGGAAAAGACATGAAACGTACCTGAGAGGGCGTGAAAACCAGTGAGCACTTGTTGGATGTGGGCGCTGACGTACGGGCAAACAAATTGTGAAAGTTACTCATAAAATGCATCAATGTAAAAACCGTGTCAGTAGCTCTCTTATAAGTCTCTGCACATTCTTGTGCTATATTTAACTGTTTAACTGACAGCACATGAAGAGCAGGCAGGCAATCAGAGTATTTCCTCCATGCTGGTTTTCTCTGCTCACTGCAGCAGGAGTTATCAAACACAACCAGAAGCTCATCATTGCTTCTCATCATAATAGCGTTGTTACTTTGGAAAGAGATGAATTAATCACACAGGAAAGACGAGAGGTGCATATGATCAAATGTTGAATAATTATGTAAATTATGAAAAAGCAGCTCGACTGAGAAGTGGATGTTTTGAGTGTACACGTTGTTGCTGAAGCCCTCCACAGAGTGTCTGCCTTCAAATACATTTAAATAGGCTTCAGGCTCAGCTTGCTGATGTGTGGCCAGCCAAGCTGCCTCAGAAAATGTATTGTCCTAACGCTGAAGCTTTGTCACTGCGTATTGCACTGGCAACAGTCTGAAAGATTTATTCCACTGCGGCTTGTTTAAAGAATGTGATTTCATCTGGTCGGCTGCCAAATACTCGCTTTTCAATCTGATGCTTTTTAATGACGAATGGCATTTCAGTCTGGAAGTCAGCAGCAGCTTCGGCTCGGAAAAGGGGGCTCTTAAGGGTCGATTCTGATGCAAACACCAGCGCGCACACACACACACGTACACACACGTGCAAATACATTAGGCTACACTGTACATACCCTCTCTCAACCAAACATACACATATATGCACACGCACAAAGACGAACGCAGCAAAAAAAAAAAAACATCAAAAAGAATCTGTAAGCAGCTCAGAGTTTGCGCGCCGTCTGATGATCAGGGAGAATTTAAAATTCTGGAGCAGCCAAGGGGTTCTTCCTCCCAAAGATACGGCTATTAATTGTGTTGCCCTCCATTACTCACCAGTCAGAGGCATTCAATAAAATAATTACCGGCGGGTGTTTGCTTTGGTGACAAAGAGAATATGTGATGAATGAAGCTCGCCTAAGACGACTATCCCCTGAGATAACGTCTGCTCTAGAGTCTGTGCACATGAAAAAAAAAAAAAAAAAATCTTCTTCAGCACATAAAACAATAACTTGTGTCGAGGTATAACGAATACATGGTTGGCAACAAGTCTAGAGCCTTTCATGACCTGTGCAGAGTCGTGTTTAATATCACTCATTATAGTGAAAAAAAGGCAGGTGTCAACAGAGAAGATATAAAGACGTCTGTGTCAAGTCATTTCATTTATCTGGGTAGATTGATGTCAGTCCAAATAAAACTCCCCACTAGTTTATTTAAGGTGACACAACAAATAGAATAGTTTTATATTGACTTGAAGCTACGTATTCAGCTGCAACCTAGACTGTAAAATACCCACAAAAACAACAAACACCAGTAGAAATGGTGTAATTGACAACTATGTAATGTTACATGGCTGGCAACGTTTTTGGTGATATTATGCTGCTGTTAGAAAGTTTCATGTCCGCCTTTATCCTGATGAGCTCTGAGAGGAGCCACACCTGGGTGAGCCTAATCAGAACACAATCAGGGCTCCTATAAATAGGACGGGAGGAGAAGAAGAACATTTCTCTGTTTGCCTGCTACCAGCCACACTGTTCCCCTGTCTTCATCGAGTGTGTCTTCTAAAATAAAACATGTGATGAGGTGGGAAATGCAACTGAAATAAAGTCCTTTTTGGTGGAAAAAAACAAACATTGTTCAGGTGACCAAAGTGGCAAGGGCTTGAGACTCTGGACATTTAGACAATGGATGTGAGGCAACCAGAAACAGGGAGAGAGAGAGACAGGAAATTCCACCATGAAGGGACTTAATTTCAGTTGCGTTTCCCCTTTAAACTCATCACATGTTTTATTTTAGAAGATGCACTCGATGAAGACGGGGATAGCAGGAGAGGGCAAACAGAAATCTTCTTCTCCTCCTCCCCTCCTACTTTTAGGAGCCCTGATTGTGTTCTCATTGAGCTCACCTGTGCTTAGTTCAGAGTCAACTAGGCACAGGTGAGCCTGTGGCTGCTCTCAGGGCTCATTAAGATAATGTCAGACATGAAACGGTTTCTATCAGCTGCATATGGATGGATAGGGAAATAACCGGTATGGAGCAGATCATGTTTCACCAGCCCTTTCCCAACAATAGTACAGACAGATTGGTTGTTGTCTGTCTCTATGTGTCAGCCCTGTGATAGGCTGACGACCTGTCCAGGGTGTACCCCGCCTTCGCCCAATGTCAACTGGGATCGGCTCCATCTGGATGGATGGATGGATGGATGGATGGATGGATGGATGGATGGTTGTTGTATATTGTAACAATATATTCAATGTCTGTTGTGTCTGCACATGTGTCAGACAAGCAGAGGTGCTTGACACACAGACATCTGTATTGATTGTCCTTGAAGCAGACGCACTGATTAGAAGTGTATTCACTGGTGCATCGTACAGTGTGAAGAAGGCCATATGCATAATTATAACAGAGAGATGAACAACAGTGACATAACCGTGGCGAAGGGCTCCCAGTCAGTCCACTGGGAAAGGGAGAGAAATAGAGATTTTAATGAGAGAAAGCAGGGCACACAGTCTATTAACACCGCCGTCAGTTAATAACAGACACCTGCTTTATGTTTGTGTTTTACAGACCCTGAGGATTACCAACCGCCCATATGGAAGTCCTACTGTGAGTAATTCATTCATTTGATATGCTGATTAGCCATGTTTGTGCCCGACTTGACCTGACTTTGGCCTTTAGTGTGTTCTCTTTAAATAACTGCACATTTATTTGTGATCTATAAATAACAAAGACACATTTTTTCTATACTTGGAAGAATTGGGTTTTTTTGTACATAGTACAATTAGATACACTGCAGGTTCCAAAAGGCAAACACACACGCATTAAAGGCACAAACACACTCTCCCACACAACACACTCACACATGCACAAATGCAAAACAGCGGATTCCTGATCTCTGAGTAAAATAGGTTACCATCACCCGGGGAAAATAGGATTTTCTACCTGCAAAGAGGCTCAGCTGAAATAGGGTCCTCAGGACACCCACCTCATTATACAATGTGTTTGCCATGTGGGAGGAAATAGGTTGACTCCCCAGAATATATGTGCTGCACAAATCATTTCAGCTGGAAACTGTGTCTGCCCTTGCAGTGATTACAGTTTAACCAATTACAATTTAAACCTTTTATATACATTTTTTTTCCTGTAATTAAAGGTCTCTTCTGTATAATTGTCCAATAATGCTGCTTTTCTAAAGTCTCCTGTCTTCTCCTCACTCCTCTGGTCCTCTGCTGGGGTATTTTTAGAGCTCACTGTGTCACAGGAATGGATGATGTCCAGATCTTGCTGGTTGGCTTAAGTCAGCCTGACAAAACATGAAAATTCACAGTCAGGAGTCTTCCTTCCCCGGCCTGGAGAATCTGCTGTGGCGAAGACTTAGCTCAACCTCACACAGCAATTTCTGTGCTGTAGTACCGCTTGTTAGAAATGAGGACACTGTTGTTGTCGTCCTCATCCACATCTCACAAGGTTATAGACTGCCAAACGCACATCTAGGAGCGAATGCACTGACGTATAAAACAGTAATGACTGTTATTCTGTTGATATGGCAGGATTTTTATACGGAGTCTGGTTTGGAAATGTGACAGTGTGTCAGATAATAGAGAAACTTCTAGACGCATGATGTATTTAAAATTGGAAGGAATGAACCACACTCAGCTGCGGATTTCTCTGTTGAGGTAATATTTCTATCCTGACAGACCGCAGCATTGCTTCGGCTTCTCTCACTTTTTATTCACTAATTGTAATGCGCTTATTCTGTGAGGCTGCTGAGGTGTTTGTGGCGATTACTCCGACCGGCACAAATCCCTCAATTCCATTTTCACTTTGCTTCACTGATTTACTTCAAGTTCTCCCAATACCTTAAGTACATCTAATACAGAGAAGCTTGGATTCGCGGCATGTGTGTATTTAGACGTGTAAGTATTTGGGTTTTGCAGCAGCACTTGTAAGTGCACATTAGGTAAGTACACAGCAGGTCTTAATTCACACAAATGGATTGCAGATATATGGCTCCTGTCATGTAAACCACTGACTGCTTAGCTTTGCATATATAAGCTAATGGCTCCTGTTGTACTTTGTTACCTTTGCTCTGAGTCCGAGCTGCAGTCAGAAGCTATATAGACTGAAGGCTGTTAAGTGAAGGTATTGTTTGATGTCCAGGAGCGTCCAGTGTCTGAAAGCAGCACTACATCATTTTCTGTGTCTTAAGTGTGCATTGAGGTTGTTATTTTGGTAACAAATCTACAAAATGTATGTAATTACAACTTGCACTGAGCTGTGTACATAACTCACAGGGGAAGAGGGCCTTAATTAACATTCATGTGTTTCTCTAACAGTGTACCAGCTACAGCAGGAAGCCCCGAGACCAAAGAGGATCACATGTCCTCAGGAGGTCAGTACATCCGTAAATCTGTATGCAGTAGGCCGGGGGATTTCAAAGTCTGAGACTGTGGGCCCCCCATCTCCCCTTTAATTTAGTTTTCCTCACTTCCAGTTCCATTTCAATGGTTATTTGATTCCACATACACTCAACAATTGAGCCAAGGTAGCTGTTTTTTTTTTAATTTGTGCAATATAACATTACAAAAACACATAGGGCAATTGGACAGTGTTAAAACAGACAGACAAATACAGTACACTACACCAGTTTATAT